>NC_045682.1:28621802-28945136 GCF_003331165.1 Xiphophorus hellerii
TGAAATCCATGTATTCATAAGCTGTAGAAATGTAAGGCGGCTGAGCAGTTCTTTGTACATCTCATCCTGTTCTTCCTCTCCTCCAACTCTTCATCCCTCTTTCCTCATTTTAGTTGTGCTGGAGGCGCTGACACATTTCTCTGTTTCTATTTTTTTTGAGTAATGACATAATCTCTAAAAATTGTGGAAGAGGAAAAGAGCTCCGGGCTCCGTCTGTCTTTGACACAATCGTTCACATTTCTTCATATTTGGTTCCATATCTTGGTTATCGAGAAGCTTTGAATGTGAAACACTGTTTTACTTTTTCCTGCATGATTCATTGAGGGAAGATGAGATTCTCTGCTGCCTCTTTGCCCTTCACTGTTCCTGTTTTCTTACCCTTTCCTACACCCTGCCCTTCATCTCCATTTATAATCTCTCCTCTCCCCACTGGCTTCCCGTTGCTCTTCCTCATCTCTCCTCCTCCTCTCTTGTCCGTGTTATCACTTACTCTCCACCTGCACCTTTCCTCCTCTCTGTCTTCCTCTGGATCTTGGTTTTTGTGGGGGCTGAGTGAAAATAATTAGCTGTTGCATAACACTGAACAGGACTGCGCCGGTGATTCGACAGCTTCTGTCTCCAGGGACAACTCTGAAGCAGAGATGGAAATAATTACATACATGCATGAGAAGATGTGCCCTTTTTCTTAAAATGAATGGAATCTATCTTGGGGTTTTATTATACATTTCTCCATTTCAGCCCCTGGCAGAGCTGCTGAATGTGTTGTCAGACTTCGGTCTGAGCTGGCTTGGTTTTGCACATGGAAAGAAAGAATAAAGTGGTTAAAATACAGTAAATAAAATAATGTATTTTTACTGTAGTGCAGTGAAGTGAATGATGTTCATGAGGTGAAACTCCCAGCAGGCTGAAATCACAAGATAATCAGATGGATTTTGTGGTCAACACCAGTGATATGTTAGGGTCAGCGTTCTGGCAGCCGGGATCTGATGCAGAACTTGGTTCTGAAAGGCATGTGTGGTATGCAAAACATTTGGGTGAACTGTCTGGGAGCCTGAGTGCAGGGGGGTTAGCGTCACAAAGAGAGGATGCTAGCTTTAGCAAAGCTGTCTGTGAAATAATGACTGAGGGGAGACGGGCTGCGTGTGACCATGGTGAGCAGGAGAGAACCTGCTGTGACTAAAACCTGAAACATTTTTCAGACTAGACAGACGGACTGGAGTCGGGTTAAAGGGAACTGAACAGGACGGCTGTGAATGAACCTTTAATCTCTCATCCAGCTGTTACGTATCTTGCAGTTTAAGTTTCTGTATCTAAAAAACTTTTTTACGAGTCAAAACTTGAAGAACTAAAGTTGTGTGAACTGAAACACACAACGTGCTTTAGCAGAAAGACGGTAGATACATTTTCGGTGTGAAGTTTCCGTCTGAACTCATTTTCATACTTGATGATCACTAGACCATCATAACTTAATTAGCTGCTTTATTTATACTGTTGCTGTTTATGGACGCCAACACCTACCTGCTGCAAGAGAAGTAACTAAACTACCAGCCCGCCTGTTTTCAGGACCAACCAGTGAAGCTGTCGGTTGTTTGTATAGTTAGTCTTCGACATTAACTCTGGATGGTTTTTGGATCTTCCAGTTGCAGTGATTCAGGTGGAAACAGAGAAGAAGAAGTGTTTGTGTGAAGGTTTGGATTCAGGTGTTGGTTTGGTCACAGCCTGACTGGAGCGTTCAGACGGAACAGGAGATGCTGACACAATGTAAATCCAGGACTTGTGACTGATTAAACGGTTTCTTTTTGTTTATTTCTGCCTCTTAGTGCGACACAGACTTTCACCGGGTTGTAGAGTTAATAAGCTCCTAATAACTCAGCGACTCACAGACTAAACTGAGCCTGGGGAAGTAAGATAGATAGAGCTTGAAAAATGGAAAATTGCAGGATAGTGAAGGTGGAGGATTGTCTAAATGTCATGCATTGCGAAGCTTCAGCTACTGTATATTTAAAATTGAAGAAGAAAACCTTGACATTTGGAGAATCTCTGGCAGTTTTTCTCCCCCAGTGCTTTTCTTATTCCGTGACTTGAATTGGTTTTATAGGTTTTCTGTTCAGTTTATCATCTACAGGAATCTCACATTCATTTTAAGGATGCAGTTCATTTCCTATTAGCAGTGGAGGAGCTGCCTGGAACTGATTGCACTTTGTTTTTAAGCATTTTAAAAGAGTTAGCTTGATATTAGCCTGGTTTTGTTTTGGAATAATTTTCCTTTCGGAACAACAAACCGTCCAAGTTTCAGGTAGTTTTACGTCACCAGAGGCAACATTGTTCAAAGCACAAGAGCTTTTAATGGAACAGAACCTCAGCATGATGCAGCCACCACCATGCTTAGGTAGTTGGTTCAGTTCTGGGAGATTTGGAAACGTCAAATCCCCGCTGATCAAAACTTTGTTCCATATTCTCAGTCGGGTCAGTTGGGAAAAATCAGAATTAAATGATCGAAAGAATCAAACTGAATCCAATCAGAATATTCTAATTGGGGCGTTTTTTCTGATTACTTGTGTCCATGTAAACGTTCACACCGTGTCTGCTGTGGATCTGATTTCTACACAATGTTAGCCAGCAAAGCTACTGATGATTATTTGTAGATCCATTTCTATTCTACGGCTTAATAACAACAATTTTGTATTTGGACTAAGAATTTGTTGACAAAAAGCCAAACCATGTCAGTGATTGGGATAAGTACAAACTATTCAGTTTCTTCCTTGGAGAAATGACTCAGAAACTCTTCCTGTCTGAAACAAAGACAGTTAACAACACCTAGAACAAATATGACATTTGTTTTTTCCCCTTTCCAGTGTAACTGATGAAGAAAAATGTGCAGCTAAAGGTCATGACAGAAGCACTGATTCACGTTCACTAATCACAAGCATAAAAAACAGTAACATTCAGGAAAAAATGGACGCCTGAAAAGTCCCTCAGGACTCTGAACCGCCTGCGCCAGCTGCTGCCTTCACCGTGAATCCTCACTGAACGCATGTTCGCCCGCTGCGTCCGAGCGCGTGCATGTTTCAAAAATAATGGCCTCTGCAGCATCTGGAACAGTCCCAGCGCTTCCCTCTAATCTTTCCAAAACAGCTAATAAAGTGACTAAGAGTAGCTTCATCAGCGTCATCATGCATGGGGTCGATGAGTGCACATCAGCTAATAGTTTCCACACAAACACACACCCACACACACACACACACGCTTGTTTATATTCTGACACTCTGGATTCATGTCTACCAGCAGTTAGATGGATGAACAAACATCCAACAGTCTGTTTTGTACATATGTGTGCTGTGTGTTGCTCTGGGATTTGCTGCCTGGATGGATGACCTGCAGACTGAATACTGTAAATATGTGGAGGAGCAGATGGTTCGGATAAATGCTCGGCGTTCGGTGCTTCTTTACCCGAGCCACAGCAGCGGCTGTTTGGAGGTCACACTGCTGGGTTTTGGTTATTGAGTTAGCAGGTGGCTAAAATGTGGGGACAGGATAAAGTCAGTTGCTTTCAAAAACATAAAATGTTTGCAGACTTTTAATTATGGAAAAGCAGCACAGCGTTTTCCATTTATTTACTTTCAGGGAAAAGTTTCAAAGTAGCTTCTGAAGTTGTTGAGGATTTGTGGACAATGTCTTTAGATTTGGATGCTTGATTTTTTACTTTCTCAGTTTACATCATTGATGAAACAATGCCTAAAGTGATGCTTAGGAAATATGAAAGACCTGACGTTGAACTTAAAGATGCATCAGCAGAAAGCAGATCAGTCAGCGAATAGATCCTCATTAATCAACTTGTTGGTGGTAAAAATTAAGAGTATCCTTGTTTATCTGCGCTGATTTCTTTAATTTTGGGAGATCGATGATGGACTGATGCGTCCATGTGAAGCCGATCTTTTCTACCTCAGCTAAGGTCTAAAATCAGCCGCTGTCCTCTGCAGTGAGGTTAGACCGACACACCGGCCCATTGGGTCAGGTCCAGACATTTGGAGTTAACAACAATAACCCCACTGTTAACAAATCAGCAACTTTCCTGCTGTATTTAACAACATTTCAGATAAAAACTATTGGTATCTTTGCTTTGGTTTAGGAGCTTTTTATGCTTTGCAGATAAAGTATTCCCTGGAAATGGCCATTGAACTGGAAACCAATGAAAAACTAACAAAAGCACGAAGAGAATCTGAAAGTCCTTCAAAATGTCTGGAGAGCTGCTGGCTGAGTCTAGTTTAATAGACTGAAAGAAAGTGTGTCTCCTTGGAAGGAAAAAATACTGTAAAGAAATGAGGAATGAGCCAAACTTATGTGCCATAATGTAAATAAATCCTGACATCCTGCTGATAACAAGGAGCTGCTGGAGTTCAACGATTCCAGTGAACAATAGTTTTTAGTGTTTACAAATTCAAATTTGCAACAAATTTACAAAGATATGAATTATTTACTTGTTGCTAAGCTAATATATGAGATAATCTCCTGAGTTTGTGAATATTTGGTCTGAATATCAGCTGCAGCAGATAAACTGCTGCATAAGGATTTCATTTCGTCTTGAACTGACGGCTTTCTAACCAGACTTGGATGAAACTCTGACTGACTTTCTGATGGATTTTGTTACTATAAAAGCCAAGTTTGCCCGCAGGAGCTCGTCTCCGCGCTGCAGTGAGGGTCAGTGGGTGTCTCTCCCACCACAAGTCGGTTCGGTTACTCCTTGCTGGCCGGGCAGCAAACCGACCAAATCTACTTCTTAAGTACAGCCTGAGGAGCCAGACTGGGTCTGTGTCTGTTTGGTCCCAGAAATAATGACACGTTACAGTGATAAATAGGTTCTGATCTGTTTTATTGGGAAAAGGGTTTAATGAACCGACTGCTGGACAAAAGGGAACCGAGTTCCCAGGGTTCATCTGGGTTCATCTGCATGCAGCCGTGTCCAAACTTTATGCCAAAATTGTTGACTCAGAAGAATTGTTGGGCCAAAAAAACCCAACCTAAAACTAAATAACGTATCCTGATGTCCAAAACCTGAAAGGGATTTTTACAATGGTGTATTGGGATCATTGTAGAAAGAAAATTAATTCTCCAATTTTAATCCTGATTACAAATTAAATGTCTCCAAATTTGTTTCATTTTTGATTTGCTGTTGAGAGATTAAAAAAAATCAGTCCAAGGGCCACAGATGGCCCCAGAGCCACACTTTGGACACCCGTGTGTTAATGGAAACCAGTAATCAGACCGAAGCCGTCCTGGTTGAGTCGTTCTTAACGAGCCGGTTGATTAGTAGATGACTTTCTCAGCTGACCGTTTGTTGCTGATTTAATTGAGAGAGGAAGATTGAAAAATGATTTCTGTTGTTGGAGTTTCGTTTTCCTCTTCATCAGTGGAGCCGATCAGACGCCCCGCTGGCCGCTGAAGAGCTGCTTTGCTGAGTCGATGCTCTGCGAGCGGCTGGGTGTTAACGTTTGTTTTCTGATTTCCCCAGCGTGTGGCTGAGTCATGACTGCAAAAGGTTTAAGCAACCACAAACTTATCTATTTTTTTTCTTTCCATGGAGTCAGACTTGCTTTCCGTTCTTAAATCAGGAGTTGTTTTGGGTTTCTGAAGAGTCATAGAAGTTTTTCTCTAGACTTTGAATTCCTCTTTCCAGTCATTTATTGTTAACCCACAAGAACAGCATGTTGAGCAAGAGAGCGTTTCTAAAATTAGCTGACAAAGGACACAGTGATGATGTACAAGAGACACCGGTCCATTTCCTGGGATCAGAAGCTTTTATGTTGTCCAGGTCAGTGATGCGTAGCCTAACAAAGACGGCTCCTTTGGAAATGGCGACTAAGAAATTTTTATCATGACCACTTCAAAACTCTGGCTGCTTGATCCACACATTGCTTCAGTGGACATGTTTTCCCAGGAATTAGTATTTTCACAGCGGATTTAAAAGTGATTTGAATCAGATCAAAATTTTTAAAATTCACAGCTCACAAACTACTCAATGTTGCTAAAAAATCTGCCATAACTATTGTAGTTTGTTTTTTCAAGCAGTGAGTTTTTTAACTTCTGTTGAAGTTTGGCAGAAATGTTGTCATTCAGAAGTTTGTTAGCGTTTAAGCTACTAGCTGTTAGCTTGATGCGCTACTACTAACATTTTGTCCTTGTTCGAATAAACATGCAGCCTTTGAAATATTCCATCCATCCATTTTCTGTTCACCCTTTGTCCCTAATGGGGTCGGGAGGAGCTGCTGCCTCTCCAGCTACGGTCCAGGCGAGAGGCGGGGTCACCTGGACAGGTCGCCAGTCTGTCGCAGGGCAACACAAAGACATACAGGACAAACAACCATTCACACACACACACTCACACCTAGGGAGAATTTAAAGACACCAATTAACCTAACAGTCATGTTTTTGGACTGTGGGAGGAAGCTGGAGTACCCGGAGAGAACCCACGCATGCACAGGGAGAACATGCAAACTCCATGCAGAAAGATCCAGGGCCGGGAATCGAACCCAGGACCTTCTTGCTGCAAGGCAACAGTGCTACCAACTGCGCCACTGTGCAGCCAACTTTGAAATATTCATCAAATAAATACTACAATATCAAGACTGTACCCATAGGGGGCGATAATGTGGAAATTAATGGCATCAAAATGCTGAAGAACAACCAAAGCCTAGCTGGGGCGATGCTAGGCTAACAGTCATCTGAAAACAATTATACCTGCAGTTTTTTTTACCATTTGTTTTCAGCCTTAGCTTTGTCTTAAAAAACTCTTTAATGTAGAGTAAAATATAAATATTAGGTGTAAAAGTGGATCATCCTTTGGGTTTTTGACTGATGCGATAACTTCTGCGCTCCAACAAACAAACAATCTGTTACAAATAGTCTGGTGCTTAACTACAAATGAGTGAAAAACATTTTAAGTCATGAGAAAAGTTTTCAGGATCTGCAGGGAGTCGTTACCTGAACTGCTCTGGATATTAAACTGATAGTTTTTCCTCCTTTTTGGGAAAACATTTACATGGATTCCAACCAAAAGCACATTGAAAATAATAACTTTAAGAGAATCAAAATGCAAAGGCTAAAGCAGTGCTAGGCTAACAGTTTCCCCGTGACGATTCTTATGTTTGCCCCTTTACCTCATTAATGTTTTCTGCTTATGTTTAAAGTTTAATGGAAACAAAATCAGAAAGTCCTAAAAGCGATTCCTCCTGGCCTCTTTAGCCTTTTTTCTTGCAGGAAATAACATTTTCTGGTTAACAAGATGCTCAAATCGGTTTTGCAGAGTATGTTTGTGAGAGCCTGAAAGATTTCGAGAGGCATTAACGATGACTCAAACCTTTGCATGACTCCACAGATTGAAAATCACCTGCTGTGTGTTGCATGCATCCAGTTCACTGTCCAGAGCCTTTATGTTTGGCTTTTCTGTTCTGGAGAACGACCCGACTACTTTGGCTGACCTCTGCTGAGAGACGAAGCCAACTGGATGACTGGTTTTCTTTGTGGCAGGCTGACTTTCTAACCGCAGTGACTGGTTTCGGTGAATGAGTCGATCCCAGCTAAAGTTCGCTCTCCACTCAGCCTCCGCTGGCTCCAGTTTTACATTTTTACATTTCACTTACTGAGGGTAAGTGTGTGTTTTGGAGCTGTTGAAACGACTTAAGACTGAAATATGGCAGCTTGTTCCTCCAGGGATGTGGAGATTCAGACGGTTGGTTTTAACGTGTTTAACTTTTATTTGACCAGAGAACTGCAGTCTGGGATCTTAGACAAAGAAAATAATTTAAACTCTTGACCAAAGATGATGAATTCATGTGAGTAGTTGAATAATTTACTATTACTTTAATTCAGGGCTGGCCAAACGTTTTGCACTAAGGGCCGAAATGCCCAAGTATTCAGGGGCCAATATTTCCTTTTTCCCCCAATTGAAAACTCAAAAATATTATTAATTTTTTCTTTTTCAGCAAAACAGTAAATAAAACATGTAATGTTTTACATTTGCCTGAAGGTTTAGAGTCACTTAACATTTTGGATTTATTATTTTCTGTTTTTTAAAGTCTATAAAATGTTTTAGTTTATTTCCAGTAACAAAAATATTAATTTTCTTCTACAAACTTTGCTGTTTTTAGGATGTGCGCGCTGAAGTCACTGGATGTTTTTATGAGATAAGAAAAGAAAAAATTGCTGTGTTGTACTTTACAATTTCAGTTTAAGACAATAAAAACGTTCCATGATAAAACTAACTAAACTAACTAAATTACAAAAAGTGTCAGAAGGCCATGTTCTTGAGTTGCATTCAGGGGCCACACAAAACCCACCCAAGGACCACAAATGGCCCCTGGCCCACACCTTTTGCCACAGCTGGGCTTTAAATGCATTGAAGGAGGTGAAAGTGTGTGCGGCCTGTTCTGACTGGATGTCAGGATTAAACCCCAGAATGAGTCGGAATTTCAGAGTTTCTACGTTTCTGTTTCTCTGCGTGTTTCTGTGAAGCATCCGTTGTCTTCTGGCCGTTGTCTTCTGTCCGTTGTCTTCTGGCCGTTGTCTTCTGTCCGTTGTCTTCTGGCCGTTGTCTTTTGTTCGTTGTCTTCTGGCCGTTGTCTTCTGTCCGTTGTCTTCTGGCCGTTGTCTTTTGTCCGTTGTCTTCTGTCCGTTTTCTTCTAGCTGTTGTTTTCTGGCCGTTGTCTTCTGGCCGTTGTCTTTTGTCCGTTGTCTTCTGGCCGTTGTCTTTTGTCCGTTGTCTTCTGGCCGTTGTCTTTTGTCCGTTGTCTTCTGGCCGTTGTCTTTTGTCCGTTGTCTTCTGGCCGTTGTCTTTTGTCCGTTGTCTTCTAGCTGTTGTCTTCTGGCCATTGTCTTCTGTCCGTTGTCTTCTAGCCGTTGTCTTCTAAAACCTGCAGCTTCACCCAGCGGCAGCAGTTCCTCTGATCCGGCTGGTCAAAGCGGTTTGGCTTGTGCTCTTTTGGTTCAGCATCTGGACCTGCTGCCTCAGTAGAAACAAGCGAGATGGAAAGAAAAGACTCTAGAAATGAAGAATCTTTCTCCTTCTCGTCGCTGATCTGTCCTGTTTGTGCCAGCAGCCCCGGTTTAATCAAACCAGCATCTATAAACATCCTTTCTCAGTTTTGTTGGGGGTCATGCTGTTTTCCTCAGAGGCTTTTTCTGCAGAAGCAGTGTATTATTTTTCTGTCACTCCATCTGTCAGTGTGTATCCGTCCAGCTGCATCCTCCGGCTGGTTGTTAGGGGGAAACTGTCGACTTTAACAGCCACATTAGGGAGCCGGTGCGCCCTGGCCGGCCACTTAAACCCAACTGCCTCCAGGAGAGTAAACACTCCTAACGGCGGCTCGTCTCCCACAGGACTGCAAGGCTGAACGAAAATATCTGATTGATTACGACGGAGTGAAGAGGTGGAAGTAGAAGAGACCACTAGACGTATTTAAATTCAGTTTGATTCAACGACTATCAGCTGTTTTTACCCAATTAAACCTGGAAAATATTCAAACAGCTGAAAAAATCACTTCATGCAAGAATCGTGATTTTCATTTACTGTGATTCATAATCGATGTAAATTGTCCTAAACTCAACCTTAAAGGGACATATTGTGACATTCAACATGCTTTTTCCTGATTATTAGCAATAAATTAATGTTTTATAGCGTATGGAAATGACCCGTATCAAAAACCTTGGGAATGTAACATCAGAAATCAGCCCGTTACCTAGCAACCGCAGCCCAGCCCGTTACCTAGCAACCCTAGCTGATCTCCAGCGTTTGGTCAGCTGGTTTTCCTGCTGTATGCGCTGTACAATGGCTGCTGGAAAAGACAAAAGTTTTATTATTAACTCACCGTTCAGAAACCACTTGCTGCATTCTGGTTGGTTGTGCAGGAGGCTCTAATGATGCTTTTCAAAGATGTACGGTTGTATAATTGCTCGTCTGTTTGCAGTTATTTTCAGCTGTGAGTGTAAACGTTTAAACTTGTAAACGTTGAGTTGGGGGCACAAACCTTTACTTTACAAAGCAGACTGGAGTAGATACAGCAGAAATCCTTCAAATAATCAAAAATAGATTTTTAATCGAATAGTGAGATAGTAAAAGATTCCCAGCTCCTCCTTCAGTCAGCAGACTGAGTAAAGCTGCAGAGTTTAAACCTCTTCGAGCAGCACAGCAAAGCCAGACTAAAACCAGAGCAAGATGCATTCAAGGTCAGAGCAGCTGTCAGTGCCTCTAATACTTTACAGAGCAAACACAATAACCTCTAACATTAATAAAATAATGCTGGATCAGTGAGTTTATTCCTCCTCATAAACACTGAATTATCTCTCCACAGCAAATCAACGCTCCATCTGGAGGCTTGGAAAGCTTTTGGTTCTCTGGATGGTCGTGGCCTGAAGGTTACAGCATGTAGGGAGTAAATGGAGCTCAGAAAGAGCAACGGTTTACCGGGAACCATCCTGTAGTTACAGCCACCTCCAGGCTGCACACAGCAAAATGACTGAAAAACCTAACAGAAATCATCTGATTGGCTGCAAACTCTCAAAGCTAAAATTAATGTTTCCTCTCAGTGAATAATCTGTGTGCATATTATTAAAGCAAACAAGAAATAAGTTAAATGTCAGTTTCTGCTGTGCTTCAGTTTTGATAATAGTGGTATTATTAAAAACAATCTTACAAACTAGTTAATGAGATGCACCAAAAAATTGGTTGTTTACCAGAATAAAATGTTTTTGTCGGAGCAAAAAAGTCCAAAGTTTTCCAAGCAGATGGTGAAGAAGCCATGTTGGAGCCGAGTTGGTTGGTTTTAGAAACAGGAGCTTTAAAAATAGCAGCTAAAAGCTGTTTCTAAAGAAACCATTTTTAAACATGTCTGTGTTTTATTCAGGCTGCTAAAGAGCGAGAGAGAGCAAGACTTCAGATGACAGTTGATCAGTTTTATCCATTTCACCTTTCAGTCTATTGAAGACCCATAAAGTTAAATCTGTAAAGAACATTTCCCTCTAGAACTGGAAGATATGTTGAATATCCAAAATAAAACACAACAAAAACCATAAATAAAATGGATTATTTGTCTCTGTAAGCAAAATGAATCATCTGAATGGAAATGATGGAGCTTGTTTGAATTTATCATGCCATTAATCGGTTGTGTATCGCAACAGGTTTAATCGAGACTCATAAGAAAACTAAAAAGAGTTTAATTCTGTTTTATGTCATTTTTAAATAGAAATTTTAAATTTGTTGAGATGGAAAAACCTTTTCTGTTTTAAGTTATAAAACTGGATTTTTAATGTTAAAAAAACTCCAACATTCAGCAAAAGTCACCTAAAAATAACCAGGATGCAGGAATTCATATTTACTTCTTGTATTCATGGATTTGTTTTGTTTTTATTATTTATTGTTCTCATCTCTCAGTGAAGACTCCAGAATTTGCAACAATGGTGCAACTTTAGCTGAACTCAGCATAAATTACAGCAGTTCATTTAAAACCTTTTTACTGGGCAGAAACAAAAATAAGCAGCGGACTTCCTTCTGCTGCCGACTCGTTCGTCCTCACAGCGTTGGCGTTATTAGGCAGAGTTCATCTAGAAATGAAACTAGGTGCAAAATAAAAGCAGGCGGGAGAAAATTATGGAGAGGACAAAGGAGGAAACATGTTGATGCTGCTGCAACTGAGGGAATAAGTAAACAAACGGGCGGATGAAGCGGATGAGTGGAGCGGCACAACAATTTTAGATCTTCTGGGAACGACGGAGAAAATAGATGGACGGAAAACAGAGCTTTTGCTTTAGCAGCGGCGCCCTCCTTCATTTCCCTGTCTGCTCCTTTCTGCTGTTTGTGGGTTTAATCGAAGCTTTCAGGCAAAGAAATAAAGCAAGTGGGAATAAATCTCACAAGACTTCATGCAGGAAGCCCAGCTGAGGCGAAACAGAAGTCATCAAAACAGCCTGGCAGCATTCTGCGAGAACCAGGCTCACTTCTCATTATAATTCATAGAGAGTAGGAATTGATTATTCTGACGATTAATCGATTAATAAGATAAATAAATGGGCAGATTTTTCATTTAAAAACACTCAAGGCTTTTTATACAATATTAGAAATGCATAAAAAGATGCAAATAGACGATTTTATTCATTTTATTGAGTCTGTAAACTCCAGGTTAGTCAATAAGAGAATTAATATTTTATTGCCTAAAATTCAATAACAGCATTTTTAATGTACGTTTGATCATTTGTAGCAAAGGTTTGTTTTAAATGCAAAAAGTCTTTATTTTTTACAGTTTCGGCATTGCTGCTGCTCAGTGGTCTTTTACTGAATCCAGATATCAATCAATTGCTAAAGTAGTTGATGATTATTTCAATAATCGATTATAATAATAATTTCAGACATTACAGAGTTAAATATTTTCTCAGAAACTAGTGAGGAAGTTTAAAAACGATTATGGATCTGAGTTTGTGCAGCTAATGATGGAATAGAGCAAAATTTGTTCATGTGAAAGATGGTGTGGAAAGTTGCTTTGAGGCAACAGATCAGCAGATCAGCAAAGTGATCAGCAGATCAGCAAAGTGATCAGTAGATCAGCAAAGTGATCAGTAGATCAGCAAAGTGATCAGCAGATCAGCAAAGTGATCAGCAGATCAGCAAAGTGATCAGTAGATCAGCAAAGTGATCAGTAGATCAGCAAAGTGATCAGTAGATCAGCAGCCTGTTTTTCCGGAGCATCTCATGTTCTTGTTTTTCTTGCAGAGCTGATCATGTTTTTAGCTTTGCTGACGTCTGGAGGCTCATGGTGGCGGTGGGCTGCGTTTGAAGTGCTGGTGGGCTTTACTGGAAGTGTGTCAGACAGGAACGGAATGCGGGAAGAGGGTGGGAGCGTGTGTGTGTGGGAGGGTGTGTGTGTGGGAGCATGTGTGTGTGGGAGCGTGTGTGTGTGTGTGTGGGAGGGTGTGTGTGTGGGAGCATGTGTGTGTGGGAGCGTGTGTGTGTGGGAGGGTGTGTGTGTGGGAGGGTGTGTGTGTGTGGGAGCGTGTGGGTGTGGGAGCGTGTGGGTGTGGGAGCGTGTGTGTGTGGGAGGGTGTGTGTGTGGGAGGGTGTGTGTGTGTGGGAGCGTGTGGGTGTGGGAGCGTGTGTGTGTGTGGGAGGGTGTGTGTGGGGGGGTGGGAGAGAAAAAAGGAGAGATACACAGAAATGGGGCTGGGTTTGTCTCTCTTTATGTTTACATACAGTTTGTTTTGTCTCTGTGTGTGTGTGTGTGTGGGTGTGTGTGCGTGTGTGGTGGGGGTGGGTGTGTGCGTGTGTGGTGTGTGTGTGTGTTTGTGCTTTCCCAAAGGGTCATTGCTTCAGCCCCATTTACCCCCTCTGCTGGTCTTTATTTGCCCCTCAGGGTTTTCCCACAGCGCCTCTGATCGTAAAGGTTTTGCTCTGGGCTCTAGATAGAGACGCATCCAGAGTAAATGTGAAACATCTGTCCAGATCCTCAAAGTGTCTCAAACGTTTCTCTCTGAGACGAGAAACAACAAGTTGGATTTCAGGGAAACCAGAGGAGAAACTCTGGTTTTTATGGTGATCAAACGTCATGTTGTCACAAACCTGAATGTGTTTGATTGGGATTTTATGATTGTCTGGAATTTGATCACATCATTTTCCAGGTTTGAATGAATGTGGAAAAATTTCCTTCCAGGATTTTTTCCGCCTGTCCTTCATTTCTTCTGTTCTTTCCTTTTACTTTTTAACTTCTGAATTTTTTTCTTTCTTGTTTTTTCTTTCTAATTTTGTTTCTCTGTCTGTCTGGTTTTCATTCTTTCATTCTTTGTTTTGTTTACAAAACGTTTGATCGACTGAAATAGATTGATGTGGCCTAGTCCAAGTGTAGCCAAACATCTGGACAAACGAATACATTTTTATGCATCTTGACCTTTCGTCCACGTGAAAACTAACATTAATATCACTAAAAACAATTATTTACAGTGGAGATTTGATTGCTAACAGGAAGTTGTTGTTGTTTTGAAACTATCTGATTGGCTAACATGGATTTCAGTTTAGCACTGCACTGCCCCCTACAGGTCTGGCATGTTTAAAACATTTGTTTCTTTTTCTTAGTCTCTTTCTTCTATTTCTTTTTGTGACGTTGTTAATAAATCTCATCCTTCCTTTCTTATCCCTGTTGGGATTTTTTGCTTTTTCTTCTTTTTTTGTGTCAGTTTTTCCTTCCAGTCTGGCTTTTGCAGGTTTCCTATATAAACTTCTCCAGTTCATAATAAACTCTTGTGATTTTATTTTAAAATGTCCATAAAGCTCTGTGGAAACACTGAGAACCATTTCTGTGGAAACACAGATGTTTCTTTGTCTTTATTCTGAACCATCAGGCAGGTTAGACTCTGATTTTTGCTGTATTTACCTTTGTGTCACATGAGGTAAATTCTGCCATAAATCCTCATTAACACCTTGTTGGTTTATGGTAATTAGACTAATCTCTCCTGAAGAAAAAGCCCAGGAACCTCTGATGGTAAAAATGCTTTGCAACTCCAAAATTCTGTCGGCTGCAGTCGCTCCGTCCTGCTCTTCTCTTCGTCTCCTTTCTTAGTGTCCAAACTTTTCTCTGATTTAATCAGGAGCTGAAATTACAAAAACTTTTTCATTAACTGAAATAAATAAATACAATAATTAATGGGAAAACCCACAACTAACTGGAACTGTTTATATTAAACTGTTTATATTATGTTTATAAATCTAGCTAAACTTCTAAAATCATAGATATAATATCCTTCGTTTTTGTGTTTATGATTCTAGTTATTGGGTTTCCGAACTGACGTGAAATAGATTTTTTTGCCCCAGAGAATCAATTTATCAGAACAAAACTCCAGAGTTGGTTGGTTCTTCAACAATAATTGATAAACTTCTTTGAAAATAATATCTCGGGTTGAGTATTCATAACCCAATCGACATAAACATAATCACAATACTTTGATTTTTTTCCTTAATTCTGCACCTAAAAATGAACCAAAACATGAATCAACTAAAACTACTACTAAAAGTCATAAAAACAAATAATAAAGTAAACAATATTTAACTACTAGTAGCTAATAAAAACTAGTAGAAACGAATTAAAACTAACTTAATGAGACAAACAAAAAGCCACAGCAAGAAAAAGTTAAACTATTATAACCAAGTTTTAATCTAATATGTGGAGAAGAAGGAAAAAACTCAAAAACGTCAACATGTTTTTATTCAAGTAGAAATAAAAAGTATTTAGTAAAAAGTCGACTCAAGTACTGAGTAACTGATCAAATTATCAATCATTTAATATTTAAAAATTATATCATCAAATGGACAAAAATATGAAGTTAAGAGGAAATTTAGGTATTTTAAGAAACAAAATGACAATAATTCATAAGCAGTTTGAGACCCAAATGGAATCATAGGAATTATAAATATGTAAAAAAAAAAAGGTGATTTTTAAATAATGTGTCTTCTTTAAGAGCACTGAATATCTGTGGTGTTGATATAAGAAACAAATCCTACATCAATTCTTCACAGTTTTTGAATGGGTCGTGCTTTCTCGCTGTTCCTCTGAGTCCAGCTGATCGATCAGATCCTCGGAGATCCTCACTGCGTCTGCCTGCAGCGCCTCCAGCTCACAGATTAAATGCAGAGTCTGTAACTCTTCCTCTCCTGCACTTTGACAACGATCCGGTTCAGGACAGTTTAGCAGCTAATTGGTTTTTTCTCCTCCAACAGTTCAGTTTTTTCACCTTATAATGACAGCAGACCCACTTCTCTAGTTTTTATAAGATCCACTAAAACACTCGACTGTAAAATATTACCAGGTTTTTTCTGTTTAGTTTCTAGAGCAAATATTGTTTCTTTCTCGGGTAAAACTGCATCGTTTTTCTCCTGACTTTATTCTCAGAGCTGAACAGTGCTCCTCTTTCTCCTCCTGGTTATAAGCGACGTGTTGAAGCCACTGAAACCACTGACAGTCTTTATTCTGTATTTATCCACATTTTTCTTCCTTTTTTCTGCACAATGAGCTTTGAATGACAAAAAAAGTTGCAAGTCCTTGAAATGTGTCTGTGATCTGAGATAAAAGCCGTTTTAGATCCGATTAAGTTTGATTAAACCGTCCTTTGAAATAAATTCAGTCCCTGCGATTGTAGATAGCAGCCTGGAGCACAAACTGGGGAAAATATTCACATGCAGATGAAAAGAGATGATTGAGGCCATCAGAGCGGCGGCGGCGTTTCACCACAGAGCTCCACCAGGCGACGTTCAGATTCAGCTTAATCTGCTTGAAACCTCTAAGGACTTATTGTTAAACCTTCAAATATCTCATGTTTGCTTTTTGAAGATACAAGAAGATCATGAGAAGATATTAGAATTACACTAAAACATAGACAGGTGCGACTTCTGACTTAAAGAGGATAGAAAAAGGCTACAGCTGGTTATGTGGAATAATTAACCAAAAGGTCATTTTTATGTTTGTTTTTCAGCTGTATGTCTGGTTTGTAACAATGTTTGTAATTGTATATCCACTTCCAGCTCACTGATATTACCTGTTCTTATTGCATTGCACTAGTGTGGAGTGCTTTACACTTTTCATTGTTCCATTTAACAAATGACGGTGAGTCCCTGTCGTTATTATCATCTGACTGAACACATTATGACGGACTGGTGCGTCTCTTATACCACCTGAAGTTTGTTTCTCTTCTGTTTTGTTTTTCTTAACTGTGATGGTTATTTCTGTTTTATTGGAAGACTGGTGGCCGGTAAAGTCTTCCACTGAGACTTTCAGGGGATCTATGATGCAAAATTCACATTTTGTGTTTTTATACTTCAGTTTGGGTCTTAACTGCTTCTAGAAACACCTAAATATTTTTTGGAGTCTGGAAAAGGAATTGTTTCAAAACACCATGATTGTTGAGTTACAATCAAAAGGCACTGCACCGTTGCCTAGCAACCTCAGCAGAGTCCCTCCCGTTACTTAGCAACATAAAATGAGTTCCAGCGCGTTTGGTCAGCTGGTTTTCCCTCTGTACAATGGCTGCTGGAAAAGACTCCTGTTTGTTGAGTCTGAATTCAATGGGCACTGCTCCATTACCCAGCAACCCCTGCCCAGCCGGTTACCTAGCAACCCCAGCTGATCTCCAGCATTTGGTCTGCTGGTTTTCCTGCTGTATTCATTGTACAATGGCTGCTGGAAAAGACAAGATTTTAGTTGTCGACTCACCATCCAGAAACCACTTGCTGCAGTCTGGTTGGTTGAGCAGGAGGCTCCACTAATGCTTTTCAAAGATGTTCAGTTGTATAGTTGCACGTCTGTTTGCAGTCACTTTGGTGTGTGAGTGTAAACGTTGAGTTGGGGGCGTGGCCAGCAGCAGCTTATTAGGATTTAAAGTGACAGAGACCCTAAAACAGCTCAGACTGAAATCTGATTATCTGAGAATGATTCTGTGTAAAAATATGTAATAGGCATGTTTTGTATAGACCACAGACCATAGACCACAGACTGAAGTTTAATAGAAAACTAACCGTTCAGTTAGTCTTCAGGACTATTTTCACTTTATAAGTCTTTATTACAAACTGAAGGGTTTTTGGTCAAGAGGGTGAAACCCTGAATTATTCCTGGTTGGTTTGTATCATGGTTCAGTTGTTTTGTATAAAAATGTTTCCTAAATATTAAAATGTTTGAGCTTGAAGGCGGATGTAGGAATAACAACATGGCCGTTGCGTTGATGGCCTGTGACGACATTGTGATCTGCAGTGGCTGGAGGGTGGAGATTAGTGGCAGCGAGGCAGAATACATGGGAGTGGAACGTTACAGAAAGTAGAAGACTTAAGGACGTCTGGGTCAAACGGTTCAGAGCAACAGACTGAGTGGAAAAGAGTCGAAAAAGCTTGTAAGGTAAGAAGGATGCTGAGGTTGGAGCCACAGGGCAGCAGGCCGAGAGGAAGACCAAAACGAAGATTTATGGCTGTGGTGAAAAGACGTAAAGTTCGCTGGCGAGAGGGAAGAGGATGCAGGACTAAAAGGAGATGATTCACTGCAGCACAAAAAGCCAAAGAGGGAAGTTCCTGAAAAACTGTTGCTGCTCTGGTTTCCTCTGTTCACAGGGTCAGAGCAGATGTACGGCAAGCGGTTAACGCTAAAAATCAGCTGCAGCTTTGGGATCTTAACAACATGAGAGTTTCAAAGACTAAGACTGAAACGATTCATCAGATTTATACATAATTGAAATAATACTCAACTAATTTAATTACTGATTAATTAACTGAATTATACAGACTTCAAAACAGGCAACTTGCTGATAGAACAACATAATCAGAGCAGTAATTAAGGCGGAACTGTACTAAAAAAATACATTTCTCAAGATAAAAAAAATCAATAAAATTAAACAAGTTTTTGCTTCACCTTCTTCAAATTCTGTAAAAAAAAAAAAAAAAAATCTCCTTAAACACATTTTGCTTCCAGTTTTTCCAAAAAGAGAATTAGGCAGTAAAATGTTTATTTTGCATTTTAATGTATTTTTAATCTTATATTAAAAATGTTCAAGTGATTAAAAGAAAAATCAGCAAAATGTGCCAATTTCTTATCCGATTGATCGATTAATAATTGTTAGTAGCTGAATCTGTTAGACTCCAGGTGTGAGCTGTAGTTTGTTGTAGTTTGTGTGTTTCCGGTCTGCAGGTATAGAAACTTATAGTTTGCTGAAGTTTGTTGTAGTTTGTTGTAGTTTGCCGAAGTTTGTTATAGTTTGTTATATTAATTGTAGTTTGTGGCAGTTTGCTGTAGTTAATTGTAGTTTGCTGTAGTTTGTTGTAGTTTGCTGTAGTTAATTGTAGTTTGTGTGTTTCCGGTCTGCAGGTATAGAAACGGTTTTCTGTCTCTAAACGCTCAAAGTTCATCTTCACCTCACAGCAGCTGAAAAGGACAAAAGCAAACTTATGAACACATGAACGTACAGTAAAGTTCATGACCTCATCCACGACAAGGCAGCTGGTGAAATTACAGCCTTCAGTCTCTTTCGTCATGATTTTACTTTGTTCTCGTTGCTTTGTTTCCTTTTCTGCCACTTTTATCTTTTTAAAGCTGCTTTTTAGAAAGACGCCCACACAATAACTCATCTTTCTTGCACAGGCAGAGGAGAAAACACTTGTACCAACACGCTGTTTGCCATTTGCATCATGCATGTAATGAGAACCTGAGCCCCAACACAAAAGGTTTTTTCTCTCCTGCAGACACAAACACCACTCTGCAAATGCATTTCGTTTTCAGAGAAACTTGCATTAAGCGATGACACCGTCTCATATTCATAAACGGTGATAAACACACGGGGAGAGCTGCTGTCATGTTTTTCCACCAGACCTTTTATTCGCTCTGCAGTCTGTTTTTCTGCACTAATTTATGGGACACAAACGAGGCGACAGATTTTTAAAACCCCAGGCTGCAGTTTCCAATTGAGCTAAAGGGCAACTGCAGCCGCCAGCATGTGACTCAGTAGTATTTTTTTTTTTTATTTAATTAGCCTCACATTGATTTTCAAGTCTGTACCATGATTTCTGTTAAGCGTGTATTTTTACCATCTTCAGCTGTAAGTGGTCTGTATTTAAAATAAACAGAGTTCTGCTGTGCATAATTACAATTTAAAGCCTCATTTGCAAATCTAAACATTTAAAACGGTTTCAGAAATAAATCCAAAATGCATAAATAAGCTTTCCACTTTAAAAGAATAGCAGTTTAATGTTGAGTTTGTAAGGAATAAGAACCTGCAGCTCTGCTTAAGTTTAAATTTACACATTTTTCAGCTTCAGCTTCATTAATTAGGCCTTTTAATGAGATGATAGGAAGATTTTTCCAAGTAGAATGTTGTCAAATAACAATTTGATAAAGCTTAAATAAGTATATATATTTTACTTTTCTTAATTAAAAAATAAGAAAAATAGACATGTCCAATATATATTTTTTATAAATACTATTTAAATAGTTGAATTCAGCTATGAGGATATCAAGTTGAGCTGGTTTTACTTGATTGATATGAAAAACCTCATTATTAATATAACATCTGTTTAGTTGGAGCTACTAAACACATTCTGACAAATGATCAACTTTCTGATTGTGTTTTTTCTTGATGTGTGTGCGATATGTAAATCCTATTGAATTATGTATTTTATCTCATTCTGAAGCTATTTATTGGAAAATGTTTTCCTACTCAATACCAGATATGATTAGTTTTATTAATATTTTTATTATTATGCCGTGTGGAAACTGTGATATTTAATGTTTGCAAATGATAAAAATATTTTCTCAGCAGAACTTAAGCAAAACAAATTGTTTAAATCAGATTAATAAAAATACATAAATTCACTAAGATATTGGGATATTAAATTTAGTTGGTTTTATTTGACCTGATCAGGTCAGATAATCAGAAAAAAATCTAAATAAACCCAGTAGCTGTGTGTAATTATTATTTTTGTAATTGTTTATGTTGAAGTTTAGTTTTTCATGCTGTGAAATCTTTCGTCTCGTTCACAAATTGTTACAATTTGAAGCTGGTTCCCACGTGGCTCTACTGGTCCAGATCTCTTTAGTTTGTTTACCAATGATTTCTGTTTTGTTTGTAAATTACATTTTATCATATGCAGATGATGCAGTTATTTATACACGTTTTCAGGGACGTAGATCATCGGAACAAAGAGCCGACTGCGGCATGTAAACAGTGTCAAAGCGCTAAGATTTAAGCTAGCTTAGAGAACGTTATGATGAAGGCTACATGCTACATGCTACATGCTACATGCTAGCTCAGCAGATGCTGGTTGAACACATCAAAAAAAGCTTTTCCTGTTCAAGCTAAACAAAGACAGCAGGTTTTCTCAGAATGTATGAAGGATAAAACACAGAAACTTTCTTTGTTTTGTGTTAAAATCCATTAGTTGTGTGTTTTAAAGCTAGCTAGCTGAATGAAGCAGATTGTGTTGACGGATGTACAGCGAGTCTCTAGCGGTCTCGTCCCCTCAGTTTATCTGTTCCACTGGTTGTCTGTGTTTGCAGACTGTTGCTGTCAGCTTGTGTTTACTTGTCTCTGTTTGTGTGTGTGTGTGTTAACGAAGCTACGCCCTGTTCCCCCCCCCACACACTCAGAGTGTTGTGTAACCATTTATATAAAGCGGTATTAGTGTTCCTCCTAGACGGGACACGGGGAACACTTGGGTGGCATTCTTCCTTCGCCTCAGAGGCAGGATGACTCTCCGAATGCGCTCACCTCAAACTTGCCCACATCATTCCTTACACTGCAGTTTGATTGGTATTTTCCCCTCTGGGATGTTTCTTGCTATGTGTGGTGGAGTTTAAAGTTTAAAATGAAGACTCTTCTTGTTCTTTAATTGTGAAAGGTAGTTGAAGGTCCTTTACAAAACTTTTAAAGTAAAATTCTGCCCAAGTTTGACATTTTTCCTTCCTAAGATAATGGAAAATTAATTTCCACTGTGCAAATGAAACAGTTTTTTTCCCTGGAAGCAGAAGAAGAAAATCTGCTATAAATCCTGAATGTTTAATAACAGCTTACCAATTTATAATCTGAGAGTTACTCCATCTTCAGGATTATTTTACATTTATATTCACTCAGTGTTCAAAAGTATAAAGTGATAACTGTAATTAAAATGCTAAATCACCTATTAGCTGCTCTATTTAGTGGATACAGAACAAAAAGCTCTTGTTTCCACTGATTTAAGTAATAAAATAAATAAAATAAACTTCCCAATGAAGCTTCACTGTAAACACTTTATGATGTAATCATATCATGAACTATTTCTATTATTCAACAAGTAATCATAATCATCATTTACTATTGTTTTCCAAATTTCTGAATTAAATGGTTGTACTTATTTTAATGGATTTATTTAATATTTTTGACATTTCCAGCTGCACAGATTTATTAGACTCAATCAGAGGTATAGTTATAGCTGCTGCTTATTTATTTAAAATTGGGTCATTAATTTACAGTTTAGCTTCCGACACGTTTTTTCTTTTTTTTAAATTGGAAAGTTTATGTCGTCTTAAACTGAAGATGTAAAGTACAACACAAAAATTTTTCTTTTATCTTTATGTCATAAAAACATCTAGCGACTCGTCCTGCATTTGGATAAAAACAGCAAAGTTTGTAAAGGGAAACTCTTATTTTTCTTACTGGGATTAAAAACACTTTGACTAAAAAAATGGAAAATAATTAACCCAAAATTTTACATGACTGTAAACATAAAACGTACATGTTTTATTTACTGTTTTGCAGCTAAAAGAGGAAGAATTCATAATAATATTTTTGGGTTTTTAATGTTGGCCCCTGGATATTTTCAGCTTGGAGATTTTGTCCCTTTGTGCAGAAAGTTAGGACACCCCTGATTCAGAGGATATAACCACTAAAACCATTTTTATCTCTGGTTTTCTCTTCCTCAGCCGTTGCTGCTCACTGTGCCTCTTTGGCTCCGACTAACTGAGTGGAAAATATGAATGAAAACATTCCCCCGACTTGTTGGCCCAAACTGCTGCAGGCACAAACACTCAGCCAATCCCAGCTCTTTTCTTCTGCTGCCGTCTCTCCCTGCTGCATCCCCTTCCCTCTTGTTACGTGTTTCTTCTCTTTTGTGTAACACTAACAGCACATTTCTGAGCACAGGAAGGTGGAGGTTGGCTTTTCCTTTTTTCCTCCCTCAGTGTTTGTCTCCCCAAACTCTCAGAGTTCCAACACAAACAGGCGAAGCCCGACAGTGCTGTGTGTGTTTGTGCGCTGGTATCGGTTCAGGGCTGCTTGCCGTCACATGTTTGATCATGTGCGACGCCGCTTTCTGCTCAGGTGTTCTCCTGGAGCCGGCGGTGGTTTAGAGAAAAGCTGCTAACAGGTCTGAATCATATCCATGACAACAGGCGGACTGAACCTCAGAGCAAAATGGCAGCTGGCTGTAAAATGCATTAATGCTCGCTTTCTGTGGCTGAAGCTAACGTTCCCCCTCGGCGCCGATGAGTTGGCAGGAAAGTGGAAAAGTAAACCTGCAGCGCTACACAAGATATGTCATAATTTATAATCAGGAATAAAACTGGGATGAGAAATAAATTTGGTTGTAAGCATAAAATCTGCAACTATGTGCCTTCATCAATACTTGGAATGTGACTTTACCTTCAGGTTTGAACCGTTCCTTTATCCAACATGCTTCAGAAACAGGAAGCAGGGAGAAGCAGTTCAGTTAGCATCAGTTCAGTTAGCAACGGTTCAGTTAGCATCAGTTCAGTTAGCAACGGTTCAGTTAGCATCAGTTCAGTTAGCAACGGTTCAGTTAGCATCGGTTCAGTTAGCATCGGTTCAGTTAGCATCTGTTCAGTTAGCATCAGTTCAGTTAGCATCAGTTCAGTTAGCAACGGTTCAGTTAGCAACGGTTCAGTTAGCAACGGTTCAGTTAGCATCAGTTCAGTTAGCATCAGTTCAGTTAGCAACGGTTCAGTTAGCAACGGTTCAGTTAGCATCAGTTCAGTTAGCATCAGTTCAGTTAGCAACAGTTCAGTTAGCATCGGTTCAGTTAGCATCAGTTCAGTTAGCATCAGTTCAGTTAGCAACGGTTCAGTTAGCATCAGTTCAGTTAGCATCAGTTCAGTAATGTTTTCTCTGCAAAGCCTGTAATTATTGAGAAACGATGCTGTTGTTTTAATACCATCCATCTTTAAAGCTCGTGTAAAAATATCTGCAGTATTTTCATAATTAACTTTTTATTTCCTCTTTCAGATTAGATTTAATCTGTCTGTAGATTAGAACCGTGGGTGGAAACTCTAACTCCGGTATCTGCAGCTGTTCCACTGATGTGCTGTAATGTTTCGGTGCAACATAACATTTGGTTTCCGTTTCTGTTTGGAGCTCCCTGATTGGACGAAACCCTGAGGTGTAAAGGTGTTTGATTGGCTCCTCTGACGTGAAGGTGACTCACTAAGGACCAGCAGCCTGATGGAGGGAAACTTTCTCTCCTCCTGTGTTGATGACAGCAGTCAGTACAAATAAGTGAAATGCTTCCAGTTTAAGTTTCTTTCTGTTCATGAAACGGTTTTCCTGTCATGGTCAGAGTTTCTAATCGTTCCCACATTCTCTCTCAGAGTTCAGCTGCTTCTGACCGCAGAGTCCAGAAATCATTTATACCGTTCGTTTCTTTAACAACGTTACCGTGGAAACAGAGAAAAACAAAGGACAGGCTGTTTGCAATGAACCTATGAAGATGATGAATTTGTCTTCAGGTTAAATGATACAGTGATGATAAAATGAGGTTGGTGTTCGGGCGCAGAGGACAGCAGTGAGTTGGTTTTTACATCAGATGAACCAGGCTGGTTCTCTCATGGTATTCAACTAAACTTTTCTCAGTAGATTATTTCAAAGTGGGCATCCTGTGTGCCCCTGGAAGCCAGGGTGGGTGACCCCGTGTGGGTTGTGGATGCTGACCTGATTGTCTGCATGCAGACAGCAGGCTGTTTCCCAGTGAGGGATTGGTGGAGGTTGGCCAAAGACAGGAGCTGTTGGCACAACACGCCGCCTCTGTCACGTCCTCTCACACATCTGAGCTCACTCTCTGTCTGGCGTGAAAACGGGGCAAAGAAAGAGAGGGATTACAGGGAGAATAGACGGGTTCTCAGCCATACTCTGACACTGAGGTATTTGAAGAATGAGAGATTATTTCAGACCCAGTTTGAGCAAACAGAGAAATGATTGTTTGCTTCTGAAAAAGAAGAGACAAGAGGCTCAATCGTGTATTCAGAACAACTTCCGGATCCGGTTTGTTTTCTGCATTTAAATTTGAAATCCAATTTCATCATTCATTCAGACATAAAGAACTGTTTTTTCCTCTTATTTGAAAATCATTCCTCAGTTTGATCTGCAGTTTTTAGTCAGTAGTTTATAATTTATTGGCCTTAAACCTTAAAATAAACTGAGATGAAGATAAAAACTGTTAAAAGTCTCAAATGTTTAAACATTATGTCCTTTAAATGCTTCCTCCACTGCCGTTCCTTTTCTTTTCTGGGTTTTTCTTCTTTGACTGTAATCTGCCAACATTTTGAGTCCAAGTTGTTCATTTTCCACAAATGCACAACTTTTTCAAGCTGACAGTTGGTTTGTTTGTCTTATTTTTCTTGTAAACATAGATACCTAAGTTTGATCAGACACTAAACTGCCAAACTTATTCACTTCCAAAAATATCAGATTATCATCAGCGTAGTGTAAAACCTCTGCATGTTTTTGACTGGAACAGCTTTTTATTTAGGATGCTACTTTCATTGTAACATTAAATATAAATAGACAAATGAGTTTGTGAGAGTTTTATCTTCTTTTACACCAGCTGCTGTTGCTAAACAGCCTCTCTGACTAATTAAAAGTTTGTTGGTTTGAAGGATTTTCTCCTGAACGCCTCCTCCGTCCCGCGCTGCTTCCCGTTCGGCCTCGTGTTCGTTTCCAGCCTGGTTCCGTTCGGCTTCCTGTTCTGCGTGAGCGATCTGTCAGGAGTTGATGTCTGTTTAAACGAGACGTGTCCTGTGTGGGCTCGCTGTCAGAGCCGGCTCAACCCACACTGGAAACGTCTTGTGTAAACACCGTCTACCTCGCTGCGCCTTGTGAAAAGATTGTTATTGGTGTTTTATGAAAATGGAGCGCCAGATTTACAGAGTGGTGAGAAACACATGGGAGCAGGAAAGAACGGGAACATCAAGCCGACTTTCTGCTCCACCTTCTTTTCATACGTTTATTTGGTTATAATTTTCTGTTGTCCTCTTCAGTTATTTTTGTTTTAATTTTTCCCATCTGATTAAACCAGATCCTGTTAATTTGATGTAAAACAAAATATAGAAGGTAGATAAACAGTTTCTTCCAATAAGAGTTTGACTTTTTTGCATAAGTTTCAGATATTCAGTCTGTTGAAGGGTTCTTGTTTGATATTTCTCCAGTCCTAATGAATAATTTCTGAAAGTTGTTTTTAAATACATAAGCATTTAGCAAAGCCCTGCTCAGTTGAGTTTTATTACAAGTAGATCTTACTTTTGTTGTCCATCATTTTGACTGATGAGGTCAAGAAAAATCTATTTTAAAATGATAATAAAATATTCAAAAGTATTTAATTTTCATTGAGTTTATTTAATATTTAACCCGAAGAATCTGAACAGAGAATCAACATTGTGCAATCAAGTATCAAGCAGATGAATATATTTATATATTTCTCTGCAGTGACTAAAAACTGTTTACATATAAACAACAGCGCCCCCTGGATGCGAGACAAGATCTACTGAACATCTCTTTCTGTTTGAGAACAAAATAAAAATAATTTCTTTAAACGTTGGCCTTAAATTAATTAATCACAGGCCTTAAAATTCGTCATGAAAGACCTAAATAATCCCATATGTAGTTTTTTTCCTTTTTGTCAGGCAGAAATTTGAGTCAAACCAGCTGAGACTCCAGGCGGTTAGGGCTACCGGTAGCCACATGCTACTTTACCTTTGCTAGCTAGCTAGCTTTTTTCACAATTTGTGCTACGTTTAATTGCAGAGTTGGGTAGTGACTAGTTATATTTGCTCAAATACATTTACTTGAGTAATGTTTTAACCAAAATCCACACCTGCAGTTTTTGTTAAAGTTTCACAAGTTTTTTATTCAAAGAAACTGATTTGGAAAAAATATTTAACCTGATTTTGTTATTTTTTTACTTAGATGAATTATTGTCATTTTGGTTCTTAAAATAAAATTTTCTCTTAACTTCATATTTTGTTTCGTCTGATGATGTAATTTTTAAAAATTAAATGATTGATAACTTGATCAGTTACTCAGTAAGTAGACTTTTTACCAAATACCTTGTTAAACTAACTTGATTAATTTCTTGGATGGATACTTTTCTCTTTTACTTGAGCCCACAGGATCGTTTTGTTTTTTTTCTTCCATTTGTGTCTCAACTGCTTCTAAAAACAGATCAAGAGCTTCAAAAACCAATCCAGACATTTTTTGGAAATAAGCAGGTGTGCGGAGAATGAGACATTTCAAATACCTAAATATGCTGAGCCACGTTCGACAGACACTGGGCTGTTGCCTAGCAACCCCGGCAGGGTTCGGTTTGTTACCTAGCAACCCAAACAGAGCTCTAGCACGTTTGGTCAACTGGTTTTGCTGCTTGGTTGAGTAATATTTTTAGGTATTCTAACTCCTCTGCTTAATTTTTCTACTTTTGATAGTTTGTTGGGTCTTAGGTTTCATTCAGGGTTTCATTATAAATGTATTAAATGTCTCTTACTGAAACCTGCAGATTTCCTGAATAAAGTTCTTAACTTATCTTCACCGTCTGGATGTGATTTCAGATCTGAAAATGTCATGTTACCAGAGAGCCAAAATGTTTTGCAGTTGTTCCTGTTCTTCAAGCTGATGTAACGTTTTGTTCGCCAGTTAAGCGCCGGCGTTCCCTCTTTCCTCGTAACTTTCCGCTGATGGCTGAGAGATTCTCCAGCTCCTGCGAGGCAGAGTGGCGTCGTGCCGCTCCGCTCCGAGGAGCCGTGTTTAGGTTTCATTGTTTAGGAATGGGAGCCAGTGCAGTTCCTCCTGAATATTTCATGACACAAACCATAAAGATCAAAGCTAAATTAGCTGTCCTGTTGTTACGACTCCGAGGGGAGAACTGTAAAATATCGCTCTCCTCTGGCTTTCTTCACTCCTCTTGCTCTGCTTAAGGTAAACACACACGACAAGCCAAGAAGGAAAATAATTCACACCTTCAAAACGTTTAAAATTTTACTTTTGTTTATGTTTGACTTAAGATAGAGACATGAAAATGGGCTGAACTTTATCCATGTTTGAGGAGAAAAGCAGGCAGACGTCAACATGAAGCGTCAACTGATGATTATTTTAATTATCAATTTATATATAAGTTATTCAAATACATTGGTACATTTTTCATCTAAGCCTTTTTTTTTACATACAATATTAGGACATTTAAGGAAGCTGATCTTTCCTGCTGAAAGTTTTCTGTAGTTTTGTCTCATTTAGACCAAAATGATTTTGTGTTTTTACAGTGTATTCAGCACTGCTGCCATTAAAAAGGCAGAAAAATCTCAGTCTGGATGATTTGGCTCAAAAATTAAATAAGTTTTTCACACCAGATCTGGTTTCAATCTCTTTTTTTTTGCTCACCGTTTTTACAAAACAATAAATTATAAATGACAACGGGGCCAAGAATGCAAGAATTTGAGTTTAATTATGAGAATAAAATCATGATAGAAGAAAAAAATATGCAAAAGAAAAAAAATTATTTTAAAAATACAAGAAAAAGCTTATAGTTTCAAAGTAATATTAATAATTTGATCCTGATTAAAGAATAAATAAAACTTAAACTAAAGTATAACTTCAAAAGATGCTCAACATTCTTAATTTTTTGTTATTTTTCGTGTTGGAGTTTTCATAAAATTAATACTTTATTTTCCTAATTTTAAGATTTTATTCCGGTGATATTAAAACTTTATTCTTGTAACTTTCAAACTCAAAATCTAAATAAATAAAAGATATAAAACTCACTTGTCAAAGAAGACGGTAGTTTTTGGGTTTGCTAAAATCACTGTTAAAAAAATCCAGATTTTCCAAACATTAAATTTTCAAAAAGTAAAAATTTGAATAATTGATTAAATGGATTTATTTCCCAGCCCAACTCAAACTCTAATTTTGACATTTAAACCTGACTGGACGTTTCCAGTTTCCTTAAGATTAGATGGGAAAACCTTCCAGCCTGAGTCAGCATGATGCTGCCACCACCGTACTTCTCCATCTCTTCCATCACGGCTCCTGTGCCGTTTATTCTGCTTCCTCTGTGGCTGTGCAGGAAACACTCATCTTCCCTGAATGTTTCGTTTTTTCCACTTTGAGTCGATGTTGCCGTTCTGGTAATTGTCCATCAGTGATGAGCAGCATTTCCACTGCATCCATTACTCTCATGAAAATAAAAAATAAATCGCACATCTGATCCATTTTTGTCTGCAAATGGACAATTTCAACCATAGCGACCGAATCAATGTGCTAATGTGTAATGAGTGTGTAACGTTAAAATGTGTGTGAGGACGAAGCAGACGGAAAACTGAAGCTTATTTTTATCAGGCTGATATGTGAAACTGGACAAACGGAGAGGAAACAGACGCAGACGGCAGGATGGGGAAACGCTGCTGCTGCGCTTCAACTGCAGAATAAAACAATCACATCTCTTATTAAACCGTACTTAGTCACTATAAATCCTTGTGTTTAATTTATTTAGCTTAAATGTGTTTGTGAATTTAAGTCCTTTTGTGTTTGCTGAAAGTTTAAAATGAGACATGAAGTCAAATAAAGTGAATGGCGTCCATAAAGGAAACCTCAGTGTGACGTTAACGTCAGCAGGAAGTGAGTGAATGGATGCAGAGCATGATGGGATCGAGTGTCAGACGCCGCACCGCGATGCAAAACGAAGGGAAACAGCGTCTCCCATTTCCACATTCATCACAGCAACACAGAAACCAGCAATATCTGTCAACATGGAGGCAACGGCAACTTTGCCGCTGTGCCGGCAACTGGTCCTTCCTGGTTCTGGTTCTGGTTCTGGTTCCTGCTGCGCAGAGAAATGCACATTAGCAGTTAGCGCTGAAATGATTAATCTGATTAATTATTGCTTAAAGCAAAACTGTTTTTGCATTAAAAATGAAAAAAACCTTCTTTGTCTGTAAATTTGTTCTCCAGTGGCAGATTTAGTTTAAACTCTGTGAATAAAATCTCCTGTTGAGAAACTTTTACTGTCCGTTTATCACCAATTAATCCAAAACAATCAACTGATCAACTGATCATCTCTACACTGTATTGATGATCAGTTCAGCAGGAAGGCCGGAGCTTCTCATGTTGATGTTAGAAGATTTTTTATCTGCATCCTTTGCTACAAAAGATTAACACAGTATTAATCTGCTACTACAAATTAATACTGTTAGTCAACAAAGTGTTTATTTTCTTATTAAAAAATAACTGAATTGTTTGTTTACAAAATTTCCTTAATTTTAATGAAAAACTTATATTTCCACTGGCAGATTATTTCACTTATAACTTTAAAAAATGTCTTGTTATAAGTGAAATAATCTGCCAGTGGAACTAGAACTGGGTTGCTAGGCAACGGGCTGGGTTTGGCTGGGGTTGCTAGGCAACGGGCTGGGGTTGCTAGGCAACAGCGCAGTTCTCTTTGTGGAATAATCGGCCAGTGGAACTAGAACATTTTCATCAATATTTAAAACAAACTCGTCTTTCTGAAAAGTTACTTATGAGTTAGTTTTGTCTTATTTCATGTTCACTAAAACATTTTCACTATGAATTATCCCAAAACTGCTTGGTAAGATTTACCTGAAGGCGAGAGCGATGATATTAATATTTAAACTCAGAGCTGTTGTGCTCATTGTTGCTGAAGGTCACGGCGTCTCCAGACCGACCTAACGGGCGTGGTCGCTGCCTTCCGCTGGGTGTGGCGTTTTACTCGCTGCTGCTTCCACCGGCCAGATGAATTACGAGCTTGTAAAAGAGTGTATATGAGATCGTTTCAGTTTTATTGATTCCCAGAGTTCCTGACCTCATTTCCTGCCGCTGTTGACAGAAACATTGAGGCCAGAGGCTCCGGAGACGAGACGCAACCAGGAGGAGCTTCCTGTCACCGCTCCACTGGTCGCATTGTTTCTGGACACTTTTTCCTTTTAATGAATTTGTCAAACTGTGATTTAGACAAAATCACAGTTTAGTCGGTCCCAGGCCATGTCTGCCAGGGACAGGCTGCAGGAAAACTGGAAAAACCTGGACAAAGATTTTTCCAGATTAAAACTGTTTGCAGGGTTTGTAATGGCAGCTTCATGCTTTAAAGCTGGGGTGTCAAACTCAAATACACAGTGGGCCAAAATTTTAAATTGAACAAAGCCACGGGCCAAGGTTGAACAAGTGAATCTTTTAATATGGACCCAAACAAGTTTTGATTTAACAATAAATATTGAACAAGCAAGGCTTATATAATTTAAAAGTGCAGGGGTGCAAAATTGAGTTGCTGAAAATAATAAAAGATATTAATGGCATATTAAATAAAATTTAAATAAAAATTGAATGCCTCCTTTCTGAGGTAAATGTCAAAATTAGCTTCGTACACAGGCTAATAAATTTGAAAATAAAATAACATAACAACTATGAATAAATCATTAAATAAACTATGAATAAACCATTCAGGCCTTGGAGTAACAAGAAAAGGTGCATAAAAAACTTATTTACTGCTCATTTTGCGACACACTGATCTACTCTGATGCAGCCAAGCCAGATACCTGGCATCTTTTCTTGGATGCCAGTTCATCAATATTGGGGCTCAGAGTTTGAGCTGAGGAAACCTTCATTATCGAACAAAGGTGTTCGTCAGTCAGGCGTCTCCTGTGAGACGTTTTCGTCATCTTCATTGAGGAGAAAAGTTGCTCACATACAGTACAGACCAAAAGTTTGGACACACTTTCTCATTGAATTCAATGAGAAAGTGTGTCCAAACTTTTGGTCTGAACTGTACATATGTAAACAGATATTCTGTCTCCACCCTGCCCAGAAAAGTTCTATTTTCTGTCTTTCCTTTTGCCATGTTTTGGTAGGGTAACACAGTGACAGCTGTAGTTTGAGGTCGCAGTGAGGTTTGGGGGAGAGGCCCGGGGATGCGGGGTGCGCCGGGGCTTTCAACCGAAGGAGTGTGCAAGAAGACGGATCACCACCTTCCTAATACATCCATGTCCGCTACCATAAGTGCTACTGACACAGAGGAGGAGGCGTGTCTGCCTCTGTCCTGATTGACATGCCAAAAAAACAGCAGAGCATTATGGGATTTGTAGTATAAGCGGTGAATGCGGCGTCACAGCGTTGCCACCGTATAATACCGGCTCTAATATTAATTTGAAATTGCTTCGCGGGCCAAATATAATTACACTGCGGGCCAACTTTGGCCCGCGGGCCAGAGTTTGGCACCTATGTTGTAAAGGATCAAATGTCATCAATATTTTTAACATTCACCATCTGAAACAGAGGAGAACGAGGAAAACGGAAAGGAAACAAAACGAAGGAGAGAGAATAAAGGATGGAGTCGGATGGATAAATCAATAAATGAATCGATTTATCTGGATTTTTTTTCCATCTTTGCTCTGGTTGCGTTTCTATCGTTCATAGTGACGTCAGAGAAAATCTGCTCTTCAACGTCAATCTCAAATTTATTTATATAGCACTTTAAAAACAGGGTTAAAACAGCACCAAAGTGCAAAAACGAGTTTGGTTGAATTATGTGACCTGAGGTTTAGTTTATTGTTTATTAAACTTTATTTGGTTTAAGTAGGAGGCCTGTTGAAGCAATTTTTAAAGTTTTTTTATTGTAAGGATGGAAGATTAATAAAGAAAACTCTTAAAAATCCACAAAGTTTAAAGGCGACCTGTTGCCATATGTATTTACATTTTGCATGATTTTGTTATTCCATCTGAGACTAAAACATAAAAAAAGTTTTCTGGCAATAAGTTCATGTTTTTTTTGTTTGAGCCATTTCATAAACCATCGTATTGTAACATCTCATTCCATGGGCTCTGTGCCGTTACCTAGCAACCCCAGACAAGCTCAGCCCGTTACCTAGCAACCCCAGTGTTTGGTCATCTGCTGTATGCTCTGTACAATGGCTGCTGGAAAAGACAAGAGTTTTGTTGTTGACTTGCTGCTTTCTGGTTGGTTGTGCAGGAGGCTCCACTACTGCTTTTCATAGATGTACGGTTGTATATTTGTACATCTGTTTGCAGAGATTTTGTTGTGTAAGTGTAAGTGATGAGTTGTGGGCGTGGCCAGCAGCAGTTTGTTTGGATTTAAAGAGACAGAGACCCTAAAACGTCTCGGACTGAAATCTGATGATCTAAGAATGATTTAATATAAAAATGTAATGAACGGGTTTTGTATAGACCAGTGGTGTCCAGAGTGGGTCCTGGAGGCCCGGCATCCTGCACGTTTCAGAACCGAAACATGCAGGATGCTGAACCTCCAGGACCGACTCTGGACTCTGGACTCCTCTGGTTCCGACCAGAACCAGATCCATCCTGACCTGTTCAAACAGCAGAATCTGTTTAATGGGTAAATTCTGATTACAAGCTGCTTCCAACATTTTCCAACAACCTGTTAGCCTGACTGACCTCATTAGAAACGGCTCCTGAGTAAAACATGTCTGTTGGTGTTTCAGGTCACAGCTGGAGTCAACGGGCGGCGTGTCGGCCGACGGCCGGACCAAGGAGGGAGACGCTCAGCCTCCTCGCTGGCAGCAACACGGCTGCTACGACCTGGACGACCTGGACGTCACCTGGCTGCAGCTGGTCAACCAGGAGTTCAGGCAGATGGGTGAGCCGCCGCTGCCGCTCTGCTGCTGCTGCTGCAGCCGCCGCTGCTGCCGCTGTAACAGCCGTTACTGCTGCAGCCACTGAATTGATTGATTAATTAACAGAAGAATAAAGACTCAAACAGACCATTTACTAAAAGAACAAATAATTGAACCAAAACTGTACAAAAAAACATTTTGCATTCAACATACAATCACCGCCTTTGTTTAAACGTCTGAAGTTTTAGTTTTGCTTCACCTGGATCAAATTATTTAAAAAAAATCTCCTATTAAGCACATTTTGGTATCCAGTTATTAATCTGTTAATCCAAAATCAAATTAGTTCTACACTTTATTGATAAGTCAAGCAGAAATGACAATAGAAATATTTTTTATCCTTTGATACAAAGATTGCTGTTATTGCATTAAATGCAGAAAAAGTAGATTTATTTTATTAAAAAAAGAGTTATTTGTTTAATTGCATCTTTTAAAACAGTTTAGGTAGTTTAAAAATATCTGTTTTATCCAGTTAATTAGAATAATCAGTTTGTAAATTAAATGCTAGTTGAAGCTCTTTGCTTCCAGTAAAGTGGATATAAAAAAATACAACATTAAATTCTATTAAATCCATTTTTAGTGTGAAACTTTCTGTAAATTAAACTTCAGCTGTTTTCTCTTTTCTTTCTTGATCTTCACTTCTTTTCCTTTAAGTTTTCTGCAGTTTTCTGTCGTTCTCTCTTATATTTTCCTTCACTCTGGATTTGGCCGGCCGACCTCGAGCTTCTCTTCTGTTTCATATTTCTTATCAGATCAGTCTTTTGCAGATGAAGTGTTTGTGTTTATGGATCCCTGCTGGGCATTAAATCCTGCAGAAACATCTGCATAACCTTCCACTAGACTGGAAAGACGAAGATTAATGTAAACCTGCAGTTTTCAGCAATGGTTAGCAGAACGACATGCAAAGACAGAACATGTGCTGGAAGTGAACAGAGTTCAACACACAAACACAAAATAACCACAAGACAGAGAGAAGGAGCCGAAACTTCCTGCCATGTTCAGCTCAGGATGTCACAGCAGAGCCAGAAACAAACTTCTGTCTTTTCAGTCGTTATTAATCAGATGTGCTGAAGTTGTTCACTACACAGAAAAAAGAAATGATCACACATAGATTTCAACTTTTCTTCCTTATTTTTGGAAGAGATCTAATTAAAGGTGCACAAAATTATTCTTCACTGCAAAAACAGAAAATCTTACCAGGTCATTTTTGTCTAGTTTGTAGTGCAAATATCTTAGTACACTCGAAATAAGACAGAACTAACTTTTCAGCAAGTAAGAAGAACTTGTTTCATTCCACTTGTAACATGGGAAAAATTCCTGTTATAATTGAAATAATCTGCTAGAACTTTTTCATCAAAATTAAGTAATTTGTGACTTTACAAAAAGCTTCTCTATCTTTCTGAAAAGTCACTTATGAGTTAGTTTGTGTTCCAAGATATACATATTACATAAAAAGACCACAAAAAAGATTTTATGTTTCTGCAGTGTTTTTAAAGTCATGATACAAAAAGAAATCAACAAAGTTTTACTGAAGGAAAAGTCAACAGCAAGTCGGAAACATTTTGGCTAAAAATGATAAACAATCAACTCATGTTTTTTATACAGATAATTTTTACATTTTATTGAATATTTTCTTCTAATTTGATCAAAATGACACTAAACATTGATCTTTCCTTATCAAAAAGTTGGAAAACATGATTTTTTAACCCTTTTTGCATAATTTTCCTTCCTTGTTGATATCAACATGTTGTGATTGTCAGAGTAGAAGCAGATTTACTTCCACAGGTGGAGCTTTGCAACTTCCACTATAATGATATATTTTAATTTATGCTTTAATAGTATTTACACTTGTAAAAATAGTTGAAAAGTTAAAAAAATATTAAGTCATCTATTTTATCACCTGTCCTATTTGCTGCTTTCCAGCCAGCTGCATATGTTTGAATTATTTGTTCCGAGTTTAAATATCTTTTTGTGTATGTTTTTCATATGTTAAAGTTTGTGCATTAAAGACAGAAATTATCTTTACATATTTTAACCTAAAAACTTCAGGTAAACTTGAACATTTTGTGCATTTATGTGACATAAAAACAGGAAACTTTACTTTAATGCTAACTATGCTAATGCAAACCCGATAGGGTTGAGTAAAGAAATTAATGAACGTTTCAAACACTGGATATGTAACAAGATGCAGAAGAAAGAGGAAATATAATTATTTTTCTTGTAGGGTGGTGAAGTGTTGATGTAAATAATAAATGGAGGCTCAGGATGCTCTGCTCCTCTTTAAAAATAAAAATCCTCCCAGCTGAGCGTTGGATCCTTCAGAACATTCAATAAAAATCCAGACTCTCTGCTTGGTGGACTGATGAGCTGTAATGATTGGTGGTCTGGTTTTCTCCCTGTATTTATTTAGCTGCAGCACTTTTAATCTCATAAGGTTTCTAAAATGATCTTCTCCATAGAAACATCCTTTAACGTTTTTCCTTCCTCAGTCAGCGATGAGAATATTCCATGTATCTCCTGTCCTGGAAGTCAGGCTGTTTGCTTTGCTCATATCTCTGATCCTTTTTATGTTTTTAGTTGAGAGCTCTCATTTGCCAGTTAGATCAGTTTTCATCAAGTATTAAGCAGCCTTGGAGCAAGGCAGCACTTTCAGATGCAAATTGAGCAGAAATACAAACGACAACATGAGCTGAGCTCTGGGCAACAGAGGTTTCTTCTTTTATTATATTTGTCTGAAAACATGCAGCGTTTCTATACTTAACTCAGGGTTAACTATAAACACACCTGATAATTTCCTTCTCACTTCATGCAGTGACATAAATCTGTTTCCTATTGAAGCAGCCAAAATAACTAAATCTGAACATTGTCTCAATGCGCCGGAGTTTTCCTCTACCATTGTCCCCCTGCCAAAAAGAACCAACATCAACACCCTGAACAACTACCGCCCAGTGGCACTCACACCGATCATCATGAAGTGCTTCGAGAGACTGGTGCGGAGTCACATCCTCGCTGGCCTGCCTGCTGAGCTGGACCCTCTCCAATTTGCCTACAAAGCAAAGAGGTCCACAGAGGACGCTGTATCCACTGCACTTCATGCTGCCCTGACCCACTTAGAGAAGCAGGGGAGCTACGTCAGAATGCTCTTCATGGACTTCAGCTCAGCATTTAATACCATACTTCCCCAACGTCTGGTGTCCAAGCTAGCAAACCTTGGGCTCCCATCAGCCACCTGCAGTTGGATCCTGGACTTCCTAACAGGTCGCTCCCAGAGGGTCAGACTGGGCCCCCACACCTCCACTGCTCTGAGCCTGAACACCGGATCGCCACAGGGTTGCGTGCTCAGCCCACTTCTCTACACCCTCTACACTCATGACTGTGTCTCCAACCACCTCAGCAACAAGAAAGTTTGCAGATGACACGACTGTTGTTGGTCTCATCTCAGGCGGGAAGGGGGAGCTGGAGTACAGGGATGAGGTGAAGCGGTTGTCAGAGTGGTGCAAAGTCAATAACCTGCTCCTCAACATCTCCAAAACAAAGGAGCTGGTGATCGACTTCAGGAAGAACAAAACGGACATCCAGCCTCTCACCATCAGTGGGACCTGTGTGGAGAGGGTCCCAGTGTTCAGGTTTCTGGGCATGGAGTTGGAGGACAAGCTAACCTGGAGCACCAACACCAAGGAGCTGTTGAAGAAGGCACAGCAGAGACTGTACTTTCTGAGAATACTCAAGAAGAACCGTCTCCCCTCAGACCTGCTGCAGGCCTTCTATCACTGCTCCATAGAGAGCGTGCTCACGTACGGTCTGTGTGTCTGGTACGGCAGCAGCACATCCGCGGACAAGAAGGCGCTCCAGAGGGTTGTTAGGGCAGCAGAGAGAACCATAGGCTGCCCCCTCCCCACTATGGAACAGATTTACACTTCCAGGCTCCACAAGAAAGTTTTGGACATTTTAAATGACTCTTCACACCCTGGCCATGGTCTCTTCCAGCTGCTGCCATCAGGCAAGAGATACAGAGCAATAAAAACCAGGACAAATCGCCTAAAAAACAGTTTTTACCCGATGGCAATCATGGCACTAAATTCAAAGGCATAAGAACTTCTGCTCTTGACACCACTTTGTTATAAATGTAAATTCTGTTGCGACACCTCCAGGCGCTGCAACCATCTTCTGATGTCTATTTATTTCTCATTTTGTACTATTTATTTCTTTATCTTTGTATATTATGTATATACACATAACCTGCATCTTAACTCGAGTCGAGCAAATCTCAATCTCGTTGTAATCTGTTGATGACAATGACAATAAATCTTATCTTATCTTATCTTATCATATGAGGCGTTAGTGTAAAAACACTGGAAGAAAAACTGAAGCGTCGACGGCGTAACTCTACGGGTCGTTTTAATTCATCCAACGGCAGAAAAGTTCTACAAACTTCTGCTCTGCTGGAAAAAGAAATAAACAGAGAAAACAGTTTTACACCCTTGCAGATAAATCTTATCTTTGCTTTTTTCCCTCACAAAGTTTTGCTATTTAAATTGCAACGTGACATGACTGTATATATAAAATTCAACTTTAATTTTTTATTTATCAAGAGGATAAAAGCTATTTAATACCCCAAAAAAATAAAGCCGGAATTTGCCCAAAAGTCCAGTCCGGTTGGTGAGGTGTGAACCCCAATCGACCTCTGACCTCTGGTCCTCCAAACCTCGTTCTGGTTCAGTTTGAATGTGAACGCCAAGCAGAGCGGAGCCCGCTCCAAAAGCAGGAAGTGGACTACAGCGCAGGGCATTCTGGGTAAATACAACCAAAGCTAACGTGCTAGCCTAGCGCTAGCAGCAGAAATGGCTCCTGGTCTTCAGCCAAAGACTAAAGAGAAATCCTCCAACACTAAAATCTGACGCCTCCATCTTGTTTCCATCTGGTGAAGAAGGAAGTTGCTCTCAGCGTCTTCAGAGGTTTTTGTGTTGTTTCCTTCAGTGGTTCTTGGTGCAGCGCCCCCACAGGCCAGGAGGGGAACAGGTTGGTTTGGGTCAGAACCACAGCAGCTGGAGGTGGAGCAGGTGATGGAATTCCGGTTCTAACAGAACCGGGTCGACCGGACTGAAGAAGGAAAACAGCATCAAAATGTTTTAGTTTAATAAATAAATCAGAAACAAAGTCGCTGATAATCACTGAATTTTTTTATAGATGCTATCTGTACTTAGTAACCAAAGTGATGTACAGTATGGAATTAACTCAATGAACATAACATAATTCAAAACTATAAAGAAAAGACAAAAACAATCAGTAATGCAGCATCAGTGACTCACTGATTTAAAAATGAAACCATTCCTGATCGTGGGCGGAGCAGCTAGCGCCACACGCTGGTGGAAACCACATATCAGTGAAAAGTTACCAGACTGGGTTGATATTGTAATTTTGTCTTTTAGCAGTTAAAAATCCCACTGCTGCTTATTGAACCAGTTTCAGTTCTGGTTCGCTGTCCATCCTCAAATAGAAGAGAATTACAGGAATCCTAATGAGAATCTATAAAGTCATGATTCACTGTTCTAGGAAGGAAAGGCCTTTACCTCCGACAGACATCTGAGATGAAAACAAGATTCTAGCACCTCATTTACATAGCTGTTGAAACGAAGAGCAGCATCTGTTTTTAGCCGTAGATTAGTGGGACAACCTTTCAGACGAGGGTCAGGGCAGCAAAACCAACATCTTTGGCCCTGGAGAAATTTATTTAATCCATCTATGACTGAACATCCTAGGCCTGATGTTTCAACCCTTTTATTTTCATTACAGCTGCTGGATGTTTGGGGAATGGAAATGAAAACTGAGTGAGGCGAGTCGAGTGTAGATGTAGCATCAAAAAATGAAAAATGGATATAGTTACTGTTATTTTATTGATATCAAGGAAGAACAAATCCGACTCCAGAGAAACACCTTTAGTTAATATCCTCTAACTATTCTTAGAAAAACCAGAAATCACACTTTTTAACCCCCCCAAAAAACTGTGTGCTTGAAATCCTTGAATTTGATAATAAAGTCCAACCCAACGGATTGGCCAGAAAACTTAGTGGAAAAATGTTGTTTATATTTAATGTTTAATTTGAGCAGGAAGGTCATTTACATCATTTTAATGTAATGAATATTTACCAAACCAGCTGACCAAACGTGCTAGAGTTCCACTGGGGTTGCTAGGTAACGGGGCTGGGCTCGCTGGGGTTGCTAGGTAACGGGGCTGGGCTCGCTGGGGTTGCTAGGTAACTGTTCAATGACTTACTGCAATAAAGCCTGTCTTTTATTTCATATGTTAAATCAAGTTATTGAAATTATTATTTTTTTTGTTAATGTTTTGTTTGCAGACAGTTGGATGTAGAGAAACATTTCAAAACATAAAATTTTGTTATATTTTAGATGACCTTGTCCCTCCTGTAGTAGAATATAAAATAACATCACAAAGCGCTATTTTATAATTAATAATAAATGATATCATATTAAAAACTGTCTTCTGTTTTTATCTCCAACGTTTGAAACTTACCTTAATAAAATGCCTTAAAAGTCCTTGAATCACTGTGGGAAAGTGATCGAATCCTATTAAAAACATATTAAGATATTTTGTAAAAACAGAATTAGCTTTATTTTTCAACAGATCATGTCCTGCAGCATTTTAATGGTTCCTTGGTTTTGGCCCCCAGCCTTGCCGGAGCTGGGCGAGCTGACGATGGAGTGCGTTCTGGTGGAGCTGGAGCGCGTCTGCGAGGAAAAGATGCAGCAGGCCATCGAGACGGAGGAAGGCCTGGGCATCGAGTACGACGAGGACGTGGTGTGTGACGTGTGCCGCTCGCCGGAGGGAGAAGACGGAAACGAGATGGTCTTCTGTGACAAGTGCAATGTCTGCGTCCATCAGGTTAGACTTCACCGAAACCTCCTTAAGTTTGACTGATTGAACAGGTCAGCATCGGTCCGTGGGATACAAAACATGTTCATCGTTCTTCGATATTGAGACCATGGATGTACAGTAGGTTACTGGTTCGAACATCACCTGTTAGCTGCTGCAGCTAGCGCCGCTCCTTCAGCCATTACAACTCATCGATTTATCTCAACAAATCAATAAAGTCGAAGCGCCATTATTTCTTAACCTGTTTCTATAAAATATGGTCTAAATTAGAGCTTAGAAAATTGCTGATGTTTTGAGATGTGACATATGTATCCTCTCTTAATAGGGAAAAAGCTGCTCGCTAACGATGACTAGCATTGGTTTTTAGCTTTTAAGTTGTCAAAACAAGATTCTAAATCTTACATTTATGCCTGAAACATGAAGAAAACACGAACGCAGTGCTTTGCTACTAATTGTCAACACTACAACCACAAGAACAAGGTCAGGAAAAAGTTTTAATTAAAAAAATGGCAAGGAAGAGGGAAGTAGCTCAGTTAAGCTAGCTTGACTATGAGAACCTTAACATGTAGATGTGCTGTGGAATTCTGTGTGTTTCGGTTCAGTTAAAAAATGTTTAAAAGGCGACTAAAATACCAACTCTGACAGATCAGAGTGGAAAGAAGCAATTTAAATGTAATGCTTAAATTAGCTAATCTGCCACCACTGTGTTAGCTTAGCTAATAGCAACAGTAGCTAATCTACCTCAGCAATCACTTATTAATAATCACAAAATAAACATCAAGCCTGAAAACATAAAACTGTGACAGACTGAATGTTCTGCTGTGTGTGTGGGAAATGTTTAAATCCTGATAAGTCGCGTAGCCGACAGAGAGAGAGAGAAAAGAAGAATGCAAGAATATGGTTTAGAGTTGATTTAACGTTTTTTCTGCGTCCTTTCTCCCTTTGCTGCGCTGCACTAACTTAACAGCTTCATCTTCGGGTCTCATTTAGTTAACGGTTCTACTGCAGCAACGCTGCTGTGGATGGAAAGGAAAGAATCGTCGTTTTTCCCTCCAGCCTCGCAGCAGGTCCACACGTTATGACACGTTAACGTCTCGCTCTCTCTGCCAGGCGTGTTACGGCATCCTGAAGGTGCCTCAGGGTAACTGGCTGTGTCGGACCTGCGCTCTGGGGGTCCAGCCCAAATGTCTGCTCTGCCCCAAGAGAGGCGGCGCCCTGAAGCCGACGCGCAGTGGAACCAAGTGGGTCCACGTCAGCTGTGCCTTATGGATCCCTGAGGTGAGCCCACAGTTTTCACTTCCTACAGCCTGCAGGCAAAGTCACATCGGATTGAAAGTTTACTGCAGATTCTTGGTCAGATTTATGTCTAGACTTTGACTAGGCCACTCTAGCAGATCTATTAGAACTATATTTTCCTTTGTGTTACTGGTCACAGTGTGATGTTTTTATAGTATCATTTTCCTTCCTCTTTATAATTATAAATTACTTATAATAAAATGCATAGTTTTGTTTTTCTCTTTCTACCAAAAACTGGACGGTAAAAGTTTTCAGTCTGCGGTTTTGGTCTCTTCTAAACCTTTTTTTGAAGGATAGTTTTGTTTACAGAGTCTTCATAATTCTTTTTGTTTATTGTTTCTGTTGTTTTATTTATTTTGGATATTTAAAATGTCTTCCAGTTCAAGTCTTAAATCTTCTTCAGAATTTAAAGTTTATTGATTTTTATTAAGAATGTGTTCTTGCATTATTATATTAGTGGAAAACTGAATTAATATGAGTTACAGCAGCATTTATTATCTCCTGGGATCAATAAAGTATTTTTAAATTTGATTTGAAATCGTCTCAAACCAACAATTTTATCAAACTATTTTCTGTACTGAAGATTTATAACCAGCAGAAAAACAGTTTTAAACATTTTTCTCCTTTTCACCATAAAGGATAAAAACATTTGATATGTGTGTTAATATGTTCAGGTTTAATGTGATCAATTAAAATCCTTTTCAGTGCTGCATTTAGCCAGATGTTACATTTTTGAGCAGATTTTGTTCATTTTGTTTTCAAACAAAAACATTTAATATGTAAAATAATTTAAAGCACATAAAAAATGATCTGAATGTGTTTCAGCCGATCCTTTCTGTCCTTCACACCTTCAGGAGCTTAAATCAAGTTTAATAACTGATAATACATTTAAAGGATTATCATAAAGCCACTGATTGTTTCTTTTCACCTGAATTGTTTTTTTAAACAGATAAACTTTTTTCCATGAATGGATTTTCACATTTGATCATTTTTCACCTGCCAGCTTTTTTGGTAACTGGATGAAAATCAGGATGTTTAAAGTCTTAACACAAAATGATCTAATCAGAAAACCACATCAAACATGAGCTGGAAATCCGTTTTACCCAAAACACTGAAAATATTCGCTCTGGCAGCAAAACGCTTCCAGAAGGACGAGTGGATGGAGGGAAGGATGGAGGGAAGGATGGAGCGACCTGCGGAAAGAGAGAGAGAGAGAGCGCTGCTTCAGAAACCAGAGGAAGAGGAAGAGGAGTTTCTTTGGAGGGAAGGAAGTGAGGAAGAGGAGAAGAAACGGCTCTTTGATGATAAGTGCTGCTGGAACGAGTCGTTCTTCCTCTGGTGGAGATCCGGATCCGAAGCTGCTCTGATCGAACCGACACAGAAAATAAGATTCAAACAGAGGAAAGAGCAGCAACAATTAAACACATTTTACTCAAACTGTCACAATAAACAAGGAGTCACTATTACCAGTTTTCTATTTTCTTACCAAAACTGCTCTTCAGTCTGCCAGTTTAGAGACTTTATAATTCATTTTATTTGTTGTTTTGTTTATTTTGGATATTTAAAATGTTTTCCAGTGTTAAATGTTTATTAGAACTTAAAGTTTATTGATCTCTAAGAATCTTATTATGTGATTATTACCATCATATTACTGGAAAATGGTCTCCAAACTCCAATATTATCATTTATCGCGGTAACTGCTGGGACAATTTATTGTCCAGTAAACTTTGTTATTGTGACGGGTCAAACTCAATGGCTCCTTGAACAGCTTAGCATCAGCCTATGGCCTATACAAAACATCTATATTACATATTTGGCACAAAATTCTTATCAGATTTCAGTCTGGTCAGTTCTGCCCACTTAGGGTCTCTGTCACTTTAAATCCAACAATCTGCTGCTGGCCACGCCCCCAACTCAACGTTTACTACGCTGCAAACAGATGCGCTATTATACAACTGTACATCTTTGAAAAGCATTAGTGGAGGCTCCTGCACAACCTGAACCTGTGTGTATTTACCTTTGATTCCTGAATTGAATAATTGAATGAACTTTTGCTGTTTTTCTGCAGGTGAGTATCGGCTGCCCGGAGAAGATGGAGCCCATCACCAAGGTGTCCCACATCCCCGCCAGCCGCTGGGCTCTGTCCTGCAGCCTGTGTCGAGAACACACAGGAACCTGCATCCAGGTACGGGGCCCTGAGAACTGCTGCTTTTCTGTCCAGGGCGGCTCCATGGGGGGGCCAGAGGGGCTGAGGCCCCCATGTTAAAGTTCCTCTATATGTTTATGGAAATAAATGTCAGATGATTAGAAAGTGAGGTTCTATTAGAGAAACATCAACAACGTCTGGAGGGATAAACAACATATTTGATATTTATAGTATTTCTAGAATAACTGAAGGTAACTGTTATCTTCGTTTCCTATTTTTAATAACGTTAGAAACATTTTTCCATGCTGTCTTATCTGTGTGAAGAGTTTTGAGGAAAGTTTTTAATGTAACACAATTTGAAATGAGGCTATAAACTAACTGGAAAAACCTGAAGCCCTGTGATTTTGGTGGTGACATTTGAACCAATATTACAGTTTTGATGACAGTCTGGTTTTCTTTATAACTTTATAATTTGTGTTTTTATTAAGTAAAGCACTTTGAACCGCCTTCCTGCTGAAATGTGTTACATAACCGACCAGGGAAAGTAGAAATTTATTAATAATATTGAGGAATTATTGACTTCAAACAAAGTCTTAATTCTGGCTGAAAAGTCACTTTTATCTTATTTCTAGTGTATTAAGAGATTTGCACTAGAAAATAGAGAAAAATACTTGGTAACATTTTGTTAGATCACAAATTTCTAATTGAACATAATTCAATCAATTCAAATGGTTTTTATATTGCATCCCTTAAACAAACCCAGTTAGCTCGTGTTAACCTGCCTGCCGTCCAGGTGAGCCCCTCGCTGTGTGTGTGTGGTTTTCACACACACACACACACACGCACACACACACACACACACAGGCTGTTTGTGCAGCCGTGGGAGTGTTTGCTTTGACCGTATTGATGCTGTAGATTAACGGTGAGTCTTTGAGCCAGATCTGCCCACAGGGAGAGAATCTCACTCTCATGTTTCCGTAGCTGGAGGTGGATGAACACACACACACACACACACACACACACACACACACACACACACTGTAAAGATGCTGATGCTACATGGCAGCGCGATGAAGTGGAGAGGATTTTCCTCGTTAAAAGTTTCAGAATTGATTATTTTTCTTTCTCTGAATAATCCGCCATTAAAAATACAAAATGTTTTCTGCATCATCATTTTGTTCCTTATGTTTCATCTTCAACTGTATAAAATGGTTCTAAAAACACAGAACATTTTGCCATCAACATGGATCAAAATGTTGGTCAGTTTTTCATTTCTTTTGCTTCAGAAGCTCCACACAGCTGGTCAGTGTTTCGGCTGCTTCCAGTTTTCTGTTAGTTTGTTCCAGATGAACTGCGGCAGTCAAAGCAGGCGGTAAACGTGATTTTATAACCGATTTATAAATGTTTTACTCCTTTATTCTCTTTTAAATAAGTTTGATTTATTTGTTCCAGTTTATTACAGCAGTTTTTCATTCTGTCTTAATTCATTGTTAGCACAATTTCCCAATAAAATATTAATAAAATTTAATATTTCATTGGACTTTGACTGGAAGATATTTTAAATATCCAAAAAAAAAAACCATAACAGACAATAAATATTTTATGATGCCTCTGTAAACAAAACTGCACTTAAAAAAATATTAATCATCAGAATGGAAATTAGTGAGCTGATTTTAATTTATCATTTGATTAATTGGTTCTGATGACAGATTAAATATCTGCCATTAATTTGTCTTTTGTTTAGATTTTGAAACTCTAGAAATTGAAGTATAACTTTTAAAATAACAAAGTTTGTATTAATCCATTAAATGTTACAAATATTTCAGAGTATTTGTCCTCAGTCTGACTCTTTGTTTCTGTTTAATTCTTTTCTTCATCAGTTTTAACTTCGTTTGCCTAATGACTGCCAGTGAACCATATAAATAATATGCATTTAACAACTTCACCTTAGTGATTATAAAATCCTTCAAGAGGCTTTTAATCAGTTTGACCACAACATGAAAAGCTCAGCCTGGAAAACCTGCGGCATAAATCTAAACGTCGGCCCTAATTAATGAGCTTTTCTATAAACTCAGGACATTTTTACTTCATGCTTGGATTGAGTTTAGAGACTTTTAGACATTTTGATTTTAAATATCTGGGATTTGAAGGATGAGAGGCTGAAATCAAACTTTGATATCTGGTTTGGACCAAAACTTAGTTTGAGCTGAAGATTGAAACCCAAAGCAGGAACATTTCATTTCATTATTATATTCTTTCTTTCCTATATAAACTGATATGAAGCGATTTAAATAGCAGTAACAGGCAAAACCCTGGAGGGTGAAAACTTTAAGCTACACACTCATTTTTCCTTTCATAAAATCAGAAAAAACTGTGTCAAAACTGCAGGTTTTACACAACTGGTACTCAAACACTGCAACAAACATTAATTAATCTCACCCAACACTATGCAAACCCTCCGTCTGCGCCGATGAAGACTGATTCACCTTGGAGTTAAAAGTGAAACTGACTGCATGACCTTTATTCCAGTTGATTTACAGAAATATTTAGAGATGAAACTTATTGGAAAGAAATGGTTGAATAAGGAGAAGATATGAGCTCTGAAGTAACGAACCTGATTCTGGCAGTGCTGCCTCCGAAAACCTTTGAAAAAATTTCTGTGGCGAAAGATAGAAATGAACCTGCAGACTGAAGAATACAATCTGCTTCTGTCTGTTGAATATGCAGCCAAAAAACAGATAAACATTTTAAAACTGGGCCCAGGTTAAAGCCAAAGCATTTTTTACAGTGACGTGGCTCACACCCAGCAGCCGACTCCTTGCTGAGTTCAACCATTTGAGTTCAGTAAACTAGAAAATTTCGGAAGAAATTTAGCCGGGGCCTGCCGAGGCGCGCCCGTCGGGCATGGGCCCGGCGTCGTCACGCTACAAATCGGCGTCGACGCTAAAGAACGCCGCAACGTAATCAGTGGCACGCGGAGAATCGCAAGAACGTTAAGCGAGGCGGACGTGCACCATTCAGTATTATAAAGTAAGTATATCAGCTAAAATCAGCAGAAACGCTAATGTTAGCGTCATTGCTTTCATCAGTATGTGGGAAATCACTAGGATATTTTCTGTAATTGATTTACTCCATTCAGTATACTAAACATTGCTAAAAAGTAAAATAAATAGCTAATAGCTTATTGAAGCTAAAATGCTAACGCTAATGAACCTTGCATTGAACTGTTTAGTAACAGTTCAATGCTCATAAACTGCAGGAAGGCAGTTCATTAGCATTTACCTAATGATTGTCACAAATATAAATTTTCAATAACGCACACACACACAACATATTACAGTTTAAAAATATATATTGACCTTATGTTAAAGATTTCTACAAACTTTTTACAGGTAAAGTTTACAATGAACCAAAATTACAACATTTAAAGAATACCATAAATTTAAGAATCTAATGTCTCTGCAATAAAAAGAAATTGCTATCTTTTTTATTTTTAAACAACACCTCATATTGTTAAATAACTGATTTTATGTATTCAAGTTTTAAATATTACATTTGAGTTTGCATGGATGTAAAATTACTGCTCAGTTTAAAAATTACAGTATTTTTAAACTGAGCAGTTTAAAAATATGCTCAGTATTTTTAAACTGCTCAGCTAAACTTTGCTCTTTAGCTTGTTAGCTTGTCGATGTTTCAGTTTTATTCGCTGGGAAAATTATTCTTTGTCTGCTTTGAAGATAAGCAGACAAATAATAAAAAACAAGTTTTGATATTAACTCTCAACTTCATTCACAAAACTTTTTCGTTATTTATTACGCAACGAACATGCATTTCACATAAGAACAAAACAATGAGGTGACGTTGCCTGTCCTTGAACACAACGCTGATCCCTCTTCACCCTGTCACCAACTCACACACATCCTCATTGTGTTGTGTTCTGTAAATAAACACAAAACACAAGCAAAATCAATAAACTATATGCATATTCCAGTATACTGAGTTTTGGTTTTACATTCATTCTATTTAAATGTAGTTTGTTCGTGCTTACCAATGTTTTCTGGCCGGATGTCAGGCACCGTTTTCCCCTGGTCAGTTCGTCGATGTCTGGTTTTAGTTCTATTCTGTGGCAATCCGCAAAACGGCGTGTAGGTTTTCGTCAGTAATGCGCGATCTGTGCTTGGCCTTGTTTAAAGTCATTATTGAAAACATCTGTTCGCACAGATAGGTGCTTCCAAACGTGGACAAAACACGAGCTGCATGGAGTCGAAGCTGTGGCATCAAATCAGGGGGCAGTAGACGGTAAAAGTCCTCGATTGAAACATCACGGGACTTCGCTCTTTAGCTTGTTAGCTTGTCGATGTTTCAGTTTTATTCGCTGGGAAAATTAATAATCAGCTTGAGGTGACTCTGCTGCACTCTAGTGGCGAGAAGCCGTAATGTTGGTTGGTAAGAATCGGAAGGCATTATGGGATATGTAGTTTGTAGTCAATTCGTGCTCAAAACCTATTTTAAGTCAATCAACGGGGCTGTCAAACGGTGGTAGGGGGGAGAGGGCCACATAAAACGACGTAGCCGGCCACATGTGGCCCGCGGGCCTTGAGTTTGACACATGTGCAATAGAGGATCTATCTGCTGCTCATGCAAAACAGTCTATTTTAATCCCATGTGTAATAGTCATTGGGTTAAATCAGTTATATAATGCTGAAAACGCAAGTAGTTGATGTAAAAATATTCAAGGCTTTTATTTTGAAATTTTCAGTATGCTTAATTTCAAAGTTCCGAACGAATCCCATGTGTAACAGTGCTTTGCATGAAAAAGTCAAATAAAGCCAAAAAGAGCAATTACATGATGTAAAAATATTCAAGGCTTTTATTTTGAAATTTTCAGTATGCTTCATTTCAAAGGGCCAAACTAATACCATGTGTAACAGTGCTTTGGATGAAAAAGTCAAATAAAGCCAAAAAGAGCAATTACATGATGTAAAAATATTCAAGGCTTTTATTGTGAAATTTTCAATATGCTTAATTTTAAAGTTTATAACTAATCCCATGTGTAACAGTTACTGAGTTAAATCAGTTATATACAGCCCATAGCAGCAATTAGTTCTAAAGGCCAGTTCAGTCCTGATCTGTTTCAACTGAGCGGTCCACTATAGATAGAACTACAGCGATGCGTATTTGTAGTCCAAACCAGCAGCCAATAGCCTCTTGAGATCCGTTGCTATGGCAAATAATGGTCTCAGCAGGGTGTGAGCTCTGAGCTCTGAGCTGTCAAACACACAATTGTGTGTTTGAGCAAACACGTTTTACTGACAAAAAGCATTGGAAACAAATCCTTCCTGTTGGGGAACCGTAATACATATTCGAAAAGCGTTTAAAGCGTATGAGAGGTCAATGTGTCTTCTGCGATAGTCCCGAGATTCATATCTGTACCTCACTCAGAGCATTTACAGCGATGAGAGAAAGAAATGTTGTGCCCAGATCTGAAATTCTATTCAAATACATGGGAGAGAGCCTCAGACAGCCTCAGAAAATCCTGTCGCATGACTTTGCTCTGAAGCACCGTGACAGAAAACCGTACGGTCTAGATAAATTTCGAAAACATTTTACCGGAGCAGACAGGCGTATCAATGTCAGGACCGATTTTGATACTAATCGTGCGATATTTGTGGGCGTGATGGCGATTTCAAAAATGATTTGGGCTGAAAAAGTTGTCTTCATCTCTCACTCTAAGCAGCCAGAGACGCACTCTAACTTTAGGAAAAATGAGAAACTTTGGGTCGCTTAGAGGCAAATTGTGGACAAACCGTAACTGGTATCGACGAGCCGTCTTCACTTTCGAAGAGATCACAGACGTATCTACAAAATGAAATTTGAATGGCATTTCTAGGTGAATTTGTGACGACACAGAAAATCCTCAAAAATAGGGTATTTCTAGGATTTTTCCCATTGACTTATAATGGGGTTTGTTGAGCAGCCGGGCCACACCCAGCAGGACTCCTTCTTACGTTGAGTTCAGTAAATAAGTGTGAGCAGCCGCAGCGGGCTCCTTCTGACGCTTTATTGGAAACAAGTGGAGTTTTACAGTGAACCGATGCATCTGCTGTGTTTTAAAAACGAACGGCTGCATCATCAGGAACACGATTCAGTGAAATGATGACTTTGTTGTAAAGATGTTCATAAGATCAGACCTGGAGTCCAGTTTCAGTCGGAGAGAAAAATAAAGGAATAAAAATCAACATGTTTGGATTTTTTATAATTATTAAAGCAAAATAATTTATGTTAAATTTACTCTAATTTATTAAAATCACATACATTCAATATTTAAATGGATTTATAGAGGACGTGAACTCTTCTTGTCTGGTGACTGCAGAGTGAAAACATGTAGCAACACGTTAGCTACATGCCCAGCTTAGCTAGTAGATAATGGGGGGTGCTGTGGTGGCACAGGGGGTTAGCACGCCCCACGTTTGGAGGCCTTAGACCCGCGGACGTCGAGGGTTCGACTCCCGGTCCCGACGACCTTTGCCGCATGTCCTCCTTCAAAAATGGCGCCGGCTCAGCTGGCTGCCTGCAGACGCAGCTCCTGTTGTGTGTGTTAATCTGTGTATAAAAAAAAATCTTGCTGTAACTGCGAAATAACTACAAAGTTGTACTTGTGTTGTTTATAGGAACGAGATAGCGAGAGCTAGCTCTAAGCTTGTGGCGTGTTTGGTGTTGCCATAGCAACTGCCTACCAAGATGGCTGCCAGTGAGTGTGAAGTGTGACGTCACATGAGAACAAACAGTGGAGAAAAATAGTGAAAACAACAATCCCAACAGTTTTAGGGGTTTTTAAGGATCAATGGTAATGGTGATAAATTTCTTGTCACAATAAAAGATCGGCGATACGACAATCGCTCACTTCTACAAGACCGTTTACTTCCAGACAGGTAGAATAAGGATTACTGCTTGGTAAATTAAACTCCTGTGAAGATTTGAATCAGAGGGAAGATGAGATGGAGGTTGTATGTCCGGAGTTGTTTTCCAGATGGCTGAGCGTTTTGGACCAGGCAGGTTTTTGTCGCTAGCGCTCGTACACAAACGCAGCGCACAGCCCTCCTGCTGAATGTTGAACTCCTCTGACAAGTACAAGCAGCAAACCTGCTCGCACATTCAGAACGGTTCAGGAACACGGCGCCGACAGCCCTCGGGGCTCACACCGGCGGGATCGCACCGTGCCTGAGGAGACGCAGTGGGAGGCCGCTGCTCTGGATGACCTGCAATGAATCGCGCCGAGAAACACTCAAACTATCACAACTTACCAAAATGCCAGCGGAGGTTGGTGAGGGATCCGTGTTTGTTGTGACCTGGTTTCTGTTTCTGCTTTGCTGCACTTCTATTGCTACATCAGAGACGGAGCAAATGGGCAGAAAACACTTTGGAGTCAAACTGGGCTTAAAAATAATGTCAGATTTTTTATTTTCATATCAGAGTTTTTGTTTTTTCTTTTTCTTTTCTAAACATTAGATTAGAAATGACTTGTTTCAATCATCCCTTCGGAGTTGTACAACAGAGAATCACAGCCATGATATAAGAATGTTTGTTTAATCAATGTTGTTGTTAAAACATCAGCAGAACTAGATAACAAGACCAAAACAAGTTTATTTAAATAGCGAGGGAGAGGGAAGTAGGTCAGCTATGCTAACTTGACTATGACCATCTTCACATGTAGATGTGCTGCAGGATTCATTGTGTTTTGGTTCAATTAAGAAATAAAAAAGGTGACATAAACACCAACTCTGACAGATCATCAGTAGATCAGGTGATTAAATTAGCTAATGTACCACCGCTGTGCTAGCTTAGCTAACAGCAGCACTAGCTAATCTACCACCGCTGTGCTAGCTTAGCTAACAGCAGCACTAGCTAATCTACCACAGTGATCACTTATCAATAACTGCAAAATAAACATCAAGCCTGAAAATATAAAACTGTAACCGACTGAATGTTCTGTTTTTTATGTGGGAATGTTTGAGTGTTTTTTGGTGACATGTAAATGGTTATCTACATAAGATGGTCATATAGAAACATTAGTTTCTATATGACTCTGTCGCTCACTGACACAGAGAGCGATAAAAAAAACTAGTTTGGAGGTCAACAGTTTTTCTGCGTTATTCTTCCCTTTGCTGCGGCGCTCTGCTCTAAACCAACAGCTTCATCTTCAGGTTTCATTTAGTTAACGGTTCTACTGCAGCAGGATGAGAAGGAGAAGAATTGTCTTTTTGCAGTGAAACTTCCTGTTTTAAACAATAAAATGCAGCAGGTCTACAGAAACAAGGAGCGAATTGGTGGAAAAAAATCCAACAGTTAAATCTTGAAAACCAAAATTAGCAGTAGTTGGACGTGGGCAGTGAAAATGTTCTTGTCGCCCTGCAGTGCTCCACGCCCTCCTGCATCGTGGCCTTCCATGTGACGTGCGCCTTCGACCACGGCCTGGAGATGAAGACCATCCTGGCCGAAAACGACGAGGTTCGCTTCAAGTCCTTCTGCCGGGATCACAGCTCCGCCGCCAACAACGCCAACGGGAACCACGCCGTCTCTTCCGCCCCCAACGGCGTCAACGGAGCGGCCAGGTCCGAGCAGCGCCACGAGCCCGACGGCTCCGGCGACCCGGAGCAGAGCCGGGCGTCCCACCCGGTGTCGGCGTCGGAGCGGGCCGAGCGGGACCAGCTGGAGAGGGAGAAGGTGAGCCAGAGGAAGCAGAAGCTCCAGGAGCTGGAGGACGAGTTTTACAGACTGGTGGAGCCGAGCGACGTCGCCGAACACCTGGGGCTGCCGCTGCTGCAGGTACGCCTCGCTGCTCACCCCACATTACAAAACACAAAAAAACACAAGGACATTTCTGAGCTCCAAAAGCTGAACATTTTCAAGAAAAAGTCCAAAAAATACTTTGGTAACTTTTTTACTTTTAAAAATTTGGGAAAAGTGGAAAAGTTTTGATTTTAGAAACTGAGAAATTTTCATGTATTTTCTACATAATTTCTGAGCTTAATCTCAAAGTTTCTGTCTGTTGTTGGAAACCTTCTCCTTTCTTTTCTTTAGTCAACGACTCCAGTCTGCTGCCACGATTTAGTATTTTGCATCCAAACGCACCAAAAGAAATAAAGCCTGGCGTATTTATTTTGCAGGTGGATTTCTTATATCAGTTCTGGAAGCTAAAGCGGAAGGCCAACTTCAATCAGCCTCTGGTGGCGCTAAAGAGAGACGAGGTGGACAACCTGGCCCAGCAGGAGCAGGACGTCCTCTACAGGAGACTCAAACTCTTCACACACCTCCGCCAGGACCTGGAGAGGGTGAGTGGCAACGTGTCTGTCTGGGGAAACACTGGAGGAAACGCTGCAGCTGCGTTTTATTCTGAAAGGTTAACCTCCTGTTCGCCTGGTTCCTTGTTCCACCATGTTGAGTTTGTGGTGGGAAGAAAAGCTTCCAGTTAAACTGGCAGAGGCAGTGGGAGCTTTTTTTGTTTTTGTTGGAAACCAGAAGATGGCGAGACAAAATGCGCTGCTGTTTCAGTTTGAACAAGCTGTCTGTGACTCTGTGATAAATGACACAGTAAACCTTGAAGTAACACGGCAAACGAGGCATTTTTATGGGTTTGGTGGTTGGAAAACCTCAGACTCTTGGTGTGATTGTTTAAAATGGAGGTGAAGGAAGAGTTGTTGAGTAAATGGTGTTTAGTGAAGTGAAAATATAAGGTTTGGTCCCTGAGGTTCTTCTACCTGTCAGGGACTGACTGGATGCATAAAAAGTCTGCAAAACATTGGAAAACATTAAATTAATCATGAAATAATTGTTAACTAATATAGTAATAGATTAATCGCTAATTGGGGTATTCGCTAAAAAAATAAAAAACATATTGAAAGGAGTAATTAAGCTGAAGCCGTATAAAAAAATTCAACATTTTGCATTTCAGATCAAATGTCTGTAAATCTGTTCTAATATTGTATAAAAAGCCCTTAGTAGTTAAATTAAAAATATATAAAATGTGGAAATTTCTAATCCAGTTAATTGTCAGAACAATCGATTAATTTATTACTGAAATGTTGTCCCATTGTCTAAAGGTTTCTAACTATGAATCAGTTTTTCTGTCAAACCTTTTATTTTAATCACCAAATATTTATCTGGATGATTCTCAGGCATTAGCCCTCAGCAGGCTAATGCTAACAAAAAGCTAATACTGATGCATGTAAAGGTCTGGTTACAGCTGCGCTCACAAAGTGAAACAATAAAAACACAGAAACCAGGTTCAATCTGGCGCCCGCTGTTCCCCATCGCCCCGTTTCTCAGGTAAACCTGCTTTGATAAGCAGCTTTAATTTAACTCAGTTTCATTAAGGAAATCTAAAATGCTTTTTATCTCCTTCCGAGCCGCGAACCAACCCGTTTTCTCTCATCAGGCTGCAGACTAAACATTCTGGTTTCTGTTTAGTATTTTTTCCTCACGTCTCTGTTTTCATGCAGCCCATTTGGCTCGATCAGAACCGGTTCGGTTTAACTCGGCTGATTCAATTTGGCTCGCAGTGGGGCGACCATCTGGCAATTAGGCGGCAGCGTTTCAACCAGATGACTTCAAATTCTGCAGCAAGCTGAAAAATAATCGATTTCTGTTTTCATCTCCTCTCTGCTGGGAAGAAACGCTGAAAGAAAAAATAAATGAAACCTCCGGAAAACAGATCAGGTTTGTTCAGGTGCTGGAAATCCTTGAAGATGTTTGCACTTCAAGGTTTGGAAAGTCCTTGATTTCTGTATAAAGTCCTTGAAAGTTCTTAATATTCAAACTGCATTTTGTACCCTAAAGAAAAAGATTTAAAACTTCAGGTATCTCACTAATGAGATTTTAAGACAAATGGAAAAACTTTACGTTGTAGCAGAAAGACGTTCCATATTCAAGATGCCGAATGTAAAATGATAAAGTTTTGCGAGGGATTGCAAAAGACCAAAATAAAATGTTCTATTTTAGCTAATCTTTCCCCTGCTGTAGAAAGTATAATAATATCACAACTCATTAATAAATGATATAATAGTGAACTGAAACTGAACTTCTTTAGTTCATTTGTATTTTTTCTCCAAACTGCTGGAAAAGTTTGAAATTTACCTTAAAAACTCCAGAATTTTACTGCCTGAATAGGAAACTTTTGTTTTTGGCAAACAGCTTCCTGAGGTTTTATCTGGGCTTTGGATGATACAGTCCGGCCCGCGGAGCCGTTTGGTATCGATTTGGTACCGTTTGGTCCGACCTGACCAACCTCCTGAGCAGTCAGCGTCTCTGTCCTCTCCAGAAGGCCTCTCCCTCTGGACCGGCCGCTGTGGATGTGTGAGCGGTGAGGTGAACCCAACCACGTCCCGTCTCTGAAGTCACCTCGGCTTCTCCCATCAATACCCGGAAAACTGCTGAACTAATGCACTTTAAGTGCCACAAAAGCAGCTCTCTGATTGGCTGCTAATGCTATGCAGCAAACCGTAAATATGCAGCGCTGGTTAGTAACTACTAGTAACTAGTAGTTAGTAACTAGTAGTTACTAACCAGTTACATTTACTAGAGCAATTTTATGTAAAAAATATACTTTTAAGAGTATTTTATTTATTGAGTAAAATTTCAATCAAAACTTCACCAGACAAAAATTTATAAGTTCTGCTTTCAAAATGAAAAATTAGAAAATAGTTTTTTTGTCCGATTTTTTTTATTTCATAATTTTGTGACTTATATGAATTATTTTCATTTTGGTCTTTAAACTATCATAGGTAAAAGTTTGAGTCACTAATTGCTAAGATTGCTTTTAGCGTCTATCATGGGGAATTGAGAATCATATATATATATACATATATATATATATATGTATATATATATATATGATTCTGTGACAGACTGAATCATATATTTTCAGTCTGTCACTGAATATATGACAGACTATATATATATATATATATATATGTTGCTCGGCTCAGACACAGATGACATTCGGAGTTGTCTTTGCGAATTAAAAAGAAGATTTTATTTACCTTTATACAAAAATACAGCTTGACATACTCGGTGCCTAACGCTCCTCAGAAGAACGGAAACTGAGCCCTGCAGGAACACACATCAAAAACCGTTGCATTCAATGACATAAAGGAAATATCAGTTACTAAGTTATCAAGCTACAATGAAACATGAATGAACTTATTATAATAAACAAAACAAATTGGGTGGGGTACCTGTGAACTTTAATACACATGAACAGTATAATAAATAAATAAACTAATAAATTCGGTGTCTCTCACATATATATACAGTACAGACCAAAAGTTTGGACACACCTTCTAATTCAATGGGTTTTCTTTATTTTCATGACTATTTATAAGGCAATAAATCCCACTTATTAACCTGACAGGGCAGGTTGACCTATGAAGTGAAAACCATTTCAGGTGACTACCTGTTGAAGCTCATCAAGAAAATGCAGAGTGTGTGCAAAGCAGTAATCACAGCAAAGGTTGCTACTTTGAAGAAACTAGAATATAAGGGCTATTTTCAGTTGTTTTGCACTTTTTTGTTTAGTGCATATTTCCACATGTTATTCATAGTTTTGATGCCTTCAGTGTGAATCTACAATGTCAATAGTCATGAAAATAAAGGAAACTCATTGAATTAAAAGGTGTGTCCAAACTTTTGGTCTGTACTGTATATATATATACAACTGTAGATCAGCATTGTTTGCTGCATATTTGTGTGTGTGTGTGTGTGTGTGTGTGTGTGTATGTACATTTGCTGCGTTACAGGTTTTTAATTTAATTCATAATGTTCTTAAAAACTCTTAAATTTGAGTTGGTGAAACCTGCAGAAATCCTGATCAGAGGATTCATGACAGACGAACGATGATGGTACAGATAATTACTGACATGTTACTGTACTTTACCAATCAACATAATTAAAATAAAATCTCTGATGTTTTGTAATCGGTAACGTTTAGTTATTTTAAAGCATGACGTGTTCGTGTAAACGTTGGATGAAGCGGCTCCGGCTCTGCGTCGCTTTCTTCTCTCGCAGTCTGAGAGAAAACTGCATCGATTCTCGGTGCTGCTGGCAGGATCGATCTGGACTCGGCCGCATTTTGTCCAAACGAGTTGACAGCTCACCGCTGGTCGTCGATAAGCTGGACGAACTTCCTTACACTTCATCTGTCTTCTTCAGGCCTTTGACTCTGTTTCTTTCACTGGGGCCGTTGAAAAAACTAAAAGAACTCAGGAATTTTAATACTAATCTCTAATAATCTCAGAAATTTTGTTTCAAACTTTTGACTTTTCAAACTCAGAAATTTTCTTAAAAGAAACTTACAAATTTTAGAATTTAGAATTTTTGGAAATGTTCTTGTTTTTGGTATTGAGATTTTTGGCCAAATTGTTCTCCTTCCTTCTGTGTACAGTGACCCACCGTCGTTCTGGTGGTTCCAGTCTTTATTCTGGGCAGTTATTCAGAAATGTGGCAGCGGTTTTTTTTAAGTCTTCTGCTGTTGTGTTTGTGTGGGAAGAAAATATTCCAGTCGTCTCAGGGTTTTCTGTCAAATTAAAAATCTTCTCCATGCCACCATTTGGCATCCCGGGACGCCGATCCGATCAGAACCCGCCGGCTGAACCGTTCGTCCTGCTGCCGTTGTGAATAAATGCGTGTCGGTGCCGGAGGATCCGGGCGGCTAACGTCGGGCGGATTATCTCCCTCCTCTTCCTCTTCCTCTTCCTCTTTGAAGTGCTGCCAATGGAACGAATTGCACCGTGCGCTGCCTAATGCCCTGCTGAGCTTTCTCCGTTTCTGCACTCCCCTCCTGAGCGCTGCCCAGAAAAAACTCTTGTTCCTCGTCAACATCACCACATTATTCATCCGATCAGGATGCAACAGGTGAAAGCCGTGTGAAGCAGTGATTGGATAGAGAAAGCTGCTTTTATTATCATCTTTCTGCTCCACAGGTAGAGAGACATGTTGCAACGGAGCGTCACGCAGGAAAAGGATGCTTGCTAACCATGGCTAGCATTGATTTTAGCTCTTAAGTTGTCAACATAAGGTAGTAAATCTTAAATGTTTGCCTGATGTATAAAAGAAAAAGCGATGCAGAGCTTTGCTAATAATTGGCAAAAATACGACAACCAGATAACAAGATCAGGAAAAAGTTTCAGTTAAAAAAAAGATCAGGGCGGGGGGGAGTGGGCCAGTTATGCTAGCTTGACTATGACAACCTGAAAGTGTAGATGGTGCTGTGGAATTCGGTTTAGTTTTAAAAAAATTAGAAAGGTGACCTAAACAACTCTGACAGTAGAGTAGGCTTTTAAATTAGCTAATCTACCACCGCTGTGTTAGCTTAGCTAATAGCGATCACTTATTAATAATCACAAAATAAACATCAAGCTGAAAACATTAAACTGTAACTGACAGAATGTTCTGTTTTTTGTGTGGAAATGTTTGAGTGTTTTTTGGTGTTGAAGCCTGACACATAAAGATGCGTTGTTGTCAGTTACCATGGCAACCAGTCTGTGTTTAGCGTGGCCGACAAAAGAAGAATACGAGCGGTTTAAATTTGTATTTGAACGGTTTCTGCGTTATTTTTCCCTCTTGCTGCGGCGTGCTGACCCACCACATAAAAATGTAAAAGTTTTAACTTTTGGTGTTTAAATTACTTTTAGATTACTAATTTCTAAAGAAACATGAACACCTTTGGGTCTCATACTGGTGTAGATATTTTTAGACAAATTCTGAGCAAAACAATTAAACAAAACGACTTTCTAACCGTCATCTTCCTCCAACAGAACAATGGTGTCAGAACAACGCAGCCCAAAGCAGCAACGAGAGCAAATCAGAGCCAAACGTGTCAAATACTAAAGGCCAGTGAGAATATTAAACATAAACTTTGATTTGTTTTGTTGGACTGGAAAGCAGCCATGAAGAAGAAAAATGTGTTTATATTCCTCAGAGGTATGTAATAACCAGCCAAGAAATTTATTGACTGAGGTTTAATTTTCCAGTGAATACAGGAATAATGAAAATCTAACTTGTGCTTCTATGAAGTCAGAGAGGGCAGGTTTCTGCAGTAAATACTTTTATCTTGGATCATTTTAATACATTTTTGCTACATTTCCAGGTTGGTGGAGCTAAAGTGAAGCCTACAGTATTAACTTTCAGAATCACAGTGAAAGTTACAAATTCACTTATTGCTGTCGTTTATTTTATTTTTACAGAGAATCAACATTTTTGCACAAATTTAGATTATATGTGGTGCAGGCCTTAAAACTGTCTTAAATTAATTTTAAAAATGTAAGTTGTCTTATATTTTGTCAATGCAGGACTATTTAATCTCGTATATTTAGTTTCTCTGTCAGGCAAACATTTGATTTGCATTTTGACATCTTTATTGTGTTCTGCAATTCAAAGCTGTTGAGGCTACCACTAACTAGCTGCTAATACACCTTGCTAACTAGCTAGCTGGCTTTTCTGTGTCTACCATAGGGTAAGTGCAAATAGATCTGCATTTGGCTGGATGATGTTCATTATCATCACTGGATATCTTCTGTTGCTAACCCAGACATCCTTAAAAAGTCCTTACAAGGCCTTAAATTAATAGAATGTTATTAAATCCAGTTTAATTTGGCCTTAAATACGCTAATCACAGGTCTTACATTTTGTTGTGAGATTATTTAATCTTGTATCTTCAGGCAGAAGTTTGAGTCTTCAGACATCTTCAAAGCGTTTTGTGAGTTGATCAGTAACTAGCTGCTAATTCACCTTTGTTAGCTCGTTAGCTAGCTAGCGTTCTTTGCGTCCATCATGGCTAAGTGCAGAGGTATCACCAGTTGGCTGGACAATGTCTGTTTTTGCCACTGGTTGAGTTCTGTTGCCAAACCAGCAGGAAAAATGAACCAAAATATGAAAAAAAATTAAATCACTATTACAACTAACAAAAACTAAACAATATTTAATAAAAACTAACAAACATACTCTAAAAACTAATTAAAACTAACTGAATTAGACAAACAAAAAATCATAATGAATCTAAACTAAAATGAAAACCTGAACCTATGACTGTATATTTTCATATCAGTAACGGCCGTCTCTCCTTTTCCCTGCTGGTACCAGTACCAGTACCAGTACCAGTACCAGCTGCTGGCAGGCCGGCAGGCGGCGCCGCTCGGTGTCCGGCCCGCTGCTCTCATTCAATACTTTTCATCAAACTCGACCCAGCATGAGAAAAGCAAATGAAACGTAAAGGAAGGAGATGTTTTCATTATTTCAGCTAATCAGTTTTTTTCTCAACTCCCTTTTTCCTCTTTTGACCTTTTCGACGTCTAATAAACGGTAAAAACCAGAGGAAAAATGCTGTTATGAAGTTTATAAAGAGGTAATTATGGAATCCACTGAGAGGCGAGGAAGAAAATATGCGTTAAGCTTTAAGATGGCTGTTTGGAAGCAGCAGGTAATCTGTTGGTACGCCGTGTTCAGAGGGAAGAAAGCCGCTGCTGCTCTGGCAGCAGGTTACAATTTCACAGCTTGTTTGCTTTCCACAAAACTCCCCTGGTGCTTCTGTTCGAAGAGAACAGAGAAGAAGTCTGGAGGCCAAGCGAGACCGTCTGGAAAACTTCAGCATGTTCAAGCTGGAGGTGAAAAACAGGAGATAAAGTTAATTAAAATACATCTGGGAGCCAAAAAGACCAGAAATAAAACATTTGTCTACTTTGTTGAGCAGGTAGTCAGGATTATTGGACTTACACTGATTCAGAAAAGTTTATTTATTTATTTACAGTATATCTCACATAGGCCTGTCACAATAATCAATATGTAAATTAATCAAAGGACAAATTAAAGCAAACTCAATAGTTTCTATTTGCATGATTTATCGTTTTTCTCTTTCTACCAACAACTGGATGATAAAAGTTTTCAGTCTGGTGTTTTGGGCTCAACCAGCTTTTTAATGAAGGTTAATTTTGTTTCTTAATTCATTTTTATTTGTTGTTTTATTTATTTTGGATATTTAAAATGTGTTCTGGTCCCAGTGTTATATGTTCATTAGAATTTAAAGTTTGTTGATCTTTGAGAATTTGTTATACCATTATTATTATTATTTTACTGGAAAATTGTCTCAAAACAACGATATCATCATTTATCGCAATAACTTCTGGGACAATTTATCGCCTTGCAACATTTATCGTGACATTTCACATTTTGTCAGTCTCTTAAGAGTAATATTTATAAGGGTTGAAACGACTTGAATGTTGTAAGTCAATAATTCCTTAATATTGATGACAAAGTTCCTCTGGCAGGAAAAATGTCTTGGTATAAATTAAATAATCTGCCAGTGAAACTGGAACATTTTCATCCACAAGAAGGAATTATTGACTGAAAACAAACTCCTGTTTGTTGCTGTAAGTTAGTTTTGTTTTATATCAAGTGAACCAAGATATTTGTTCTAGAAACTAAAAAATATTGGCTAATATTTTGTGTTTTTGCAGTGTATGTAGGGACAAAAGGAGCTGACAGTCAGTTTTTAAGGAGCCATGAACTCTTTCTAAGAATAAAAATGCACCAGAAGTTAGAATTTTTCTCTCTATTTGCCAGCTGGCTCTAAGAACCGTCAGGATTTGTCATTCGGATCATCTCTGCTGGTTTTTTCTGTACATGCCGAAGCAAAACCGTCGACCCGGTCGTTGTACGCTCGCCTGGCATCGGACCTACCTCTGCCGTTATGCAACGCTAGCCGGGGTCAGAAAGAGGTCGGCGGTTTGGAAACCCTCCGATCCGTCACTCGATGCTCTCCGCCGTACTGACGCTTCGCCTAAAAGCCCGGCTCAGTTTAAACCCGCGGTGCGAACCAGATGATCTCCACCGGCTGCGGTTCTTCCACGCAGCGCAGCTGAGGAGCCGGTTGTCACCAGACGGAGCGAGTCCTGCAGCAGACGGGCGCACCCTGTTGGACCGGCATCGACCCGGCTCCCAGAGTTGAGCCTGGCTCAGGGCTTCCTCTTACAGCTGCTGCTCGTTTCCAAGGTGGTTCGAGTTACTCAGACAAGTCCAAGACCAGTTGTTTTTTTCAACATTCAACAGGCGGATTAATGGTTTCACCAGCCGTCCAGGTCTCTGTCGTACGCTCAGGACTGACCGGGAAGTGGGTCCAGATTCACTCCAGATGTGAGGCGAAGTGTAATGTGACGTCCTGAGGGACGCAGTCTGTGCTCTGCATAATAAGCTGTTTTCTAAATAAACTTGCTCTGGTACAGTGAGAGCTGACAGCCTCTCCGCTGCAGGACTTGAGCAAATGTTCATGTCTGCAGGTGGATTCTCCAGAGATTCTCCCCACATGTTGGAAAACCTCAGGATTATTGCAGTACAAGATAAATAGAGCTGAAAAATCCTCCGGCAGAACACCGACTGCTCCGTCTCTGCAAATAAAACGGTGACATTCTGGAACTTCCCCAAACGCTGAAGCTCTGACGCCCCTTTTATAAAGTCCTGGATCTGTAAAGCACTAAATAATGTCCAGATAAACGCTTCAGTTCAAATCCTTTTCACATTTAGTCAAGAGACCAACATGAAGTTGTTCACAGGCTTTCAAGATGCTCTGGGGCTGAAACGATTAATCGGTCTAATCATGATTAATCAACTAAGTTAGTAATCATTGAAGTGTTAACTAGAGGCTACAGACTGAATACATGCAGTTTGCTGACAGAGCAGTAAATTTATACATTCTGGATTTAAGATTAAGATTAAAATTAAAAACTTTGGCTATAAACATGTTCCTTTCAGTCTGAGCTGTTTTAGGGTCTCTGTCGCTTTAAATCAAACAAACAAGCTGCTGCTGGCCACGCCCCCAACTCAACTTTTACACTCACACATGAAAATGGCTGCAAACAGATGTACAATAATACAACCGTACATCCTTGAAAAGCATTAGTGTAGCCTGCAGCACAACCAACCAGAGTGCAGTAAGTTGTTTCTGGTTGGTGACTCGAGAACAAAACTCTTTCAGCAGCCATTGTACAGCACATCCAGAGGGAAAAACAGCTGACCAAATGCTGAAGGTCAGCTGGGGTTGCTAGGTAACAGCACAGTATAGTTCTTTTGAAACAGCTCATTTTCCAGACACCAAGAAACCTTTTTTAAACATTTGTGCTGTTTTCAGAAGCAGATTAGACCCAAAGAAAAACTTACAAAATGCAAATTTTGCACATTAGGTCAAATTTAAATAGTAAACACTTATCAAAAATTACAAGTTGAGTTATTTTTCTGGAAGTCTTGCAGCGTTTGTGGCTCTAGAAAGGTTTTATGTAGTTGGACCGAGAGCTAAACGGCTCTTTGGATTACAACGGTTTCAGACGTTCCATAAAACAAAATGTGAAAACGTTCCAGGAACATTTATGCAAAACTCCGTATGTTTAATTTAAGTAAAAAGAAGACAAAGCTGTTTGAAGTATTCCTGATCTCCAGAACTCACCTGCAGGCCTCAGCCTGGTTCTTTGTAGAAGTCAATCTGCAGTTTAAATGATTAAACTTCACCTAACTTCAAAATGTTATTGGTGAAGCGAGAACGCTCCTTTTCTGGTGTCTTTGATCTGCTTTCTCGTCTCGCTGCCTCGGCCTGTGGGAGCTGAAGGCGGGAACAGGATTTGCTGCTTCGCGTTGCCTGCAGCTCCGTTTGCTCTGCTAGGAGCCGCCTGTTGAGAACCTCTGCTGCTTCAAATGCTGCGTGGAACCGAACCCTGAGGCGACAAAATGCACAGAGAGCTGATCCTTTGGCTCTCGCCTTTGATATTGCTGTGCCACAAGGTCACAGAGCTGCCTTCCAGGTTACAAGGAGAGATCACAAACTCTTCATTTTGCCACTCTGGAAGATCTGGCTCATACAGCAAACTTTGTTTTCCTTTATGAGATGGAGTTCATATATTATTATTATTTATTTACATCTGGAAAGGTTCTCACAGCACTAGAGGGCAAAAAGACGTGTCGCCTTTTTTAATTGAACTGAAACACACTTAATTCTGCAGCACATCTACATGTTAAGGTTGTCAAAGTCAAGCTAGCATAACTGAGCTACTTTCCTGTCACTTGCTATTTCTTTCTAAATAAAACTTTTTCCTGACCTTGTGGTCTAGTTGTCATTGTGTTGATAATTACTAGCAAAGCACTGCGTCCCGTTCTGTTATTTCTCAGGCGTACGTTCAAGATTTAGTGTGTTATGTTCACAGCTGGCCCCCATCCTCTCATCTTAACATTTGACCACGCCCCTAATAGTCTTGTGGCTCCGCCCACTTTGAAAAAGTGTCACTTCACCGCCTGACTAATTTTTCAAAGTTAATCTGGATTTCTTTAGCCCTCCTGCTGTCGCTCTGACAGCCTGTTTGCTTTTACGAGGGTGTTTGTTTTTCTGTTTGTGGTTTTGGGAATTGACGGTCTGACGACAGGACAGCCCCAATATCAATATATACTTATCATGTTTTTATTAAATTGCCAAATATTAAAGGAAGAATAAACTGGTGCTGAATCTATCCTCATCTTCTTCATAACTTCATTCATTAGTCGTCGGTTCTAGCTGCACAAGAGGCCAAATGTCAACAAAGGATTGTGGGATTTTTGCTCATCTTTTTCATGCAGTCGCTGTTCTTTTCCCGTCTTGTCCTCAGGCGAACAGCGTGAGGCTAAATCAGCATACAGTAACTCCTCTGAATCTCTGACCAAACCACCAGCAGAGAGACATGGCCGCAAACACAAAACACACCATTTAACTCTGGCTTCTCCTGCAGCACAAAATATACGGTTTGGAAGATTCATTTTTCCATCACTTAAAATCCCCAATGTTAGAATCTGTACAAAAGCCTTAAAATCAATCATGCAAACCTGCAAAAACACAACATTTAGTTTCCAGTGCAGATATCTTAGTACATTGGAATAAGAAAAAACTAACAAGTAACTTTTAAACAACAAATATGAGTTTGTTTTAAGTTAATAATTCATTCATATTGATTAAAATGATCCAGTTCTATTGGCAGATAATTTCATGTAGAACACTGGAAAAATATCAAGTTAGTGAAATAATCTGGCAGTGCAACTAGAACTGGGTTGCTAGGTAACGGGCTGGGCTTGGCTGGGGTTGCTAGGTAACAGTGCAATTCTTTTTGTGAAATAATCTGCCACTGGAACTAGAACTTTTTATTGAATTAAAACAAGCTCATTTCAATTTTACTAAGACATTTACACCAGACTAAAGTTGGTAAGATTTTGTGTTTTTGCAGTGCTGGATTATTAAAGAAGATAAACACTGACATATTTAGCTTTTTTCTTAAAGCCATTCTCTTATGACCATCAACAGACGTCTGTAAATTATTACATTATTTATTGTAAAGCCTTATGTTCTTATCCTTTGTATGAATTTTTCCATCTGCTTCATTTTTAAAAGTCCTGAACTTTTAAAAATGAAAAACTGCGATTGTTTTCCCAGAATGTCTTCAGATCCAGTGCTGCTCCGCTTGTTCAGGTCGGGTTGGTAAGGAACCAGGTGAACGTTTGAACCGTGCAGCGCCTCGTCGTCGTGAAATCAACTAAATAAATAAATAAATATCAATCTACCAGCTGCTTCTTAACATGGGATTTTTTCCTCCTCTTAACAAATTAATTCAACTTAAAGGCTGAATTTTTCTTTGTGTTAGAAAAAATAAAAATGTCCAGAAAGCCTTGAAATAAATGTATCAAGTTCAGAGGAGGGTGGAGCATCCAAAAGTCTTTAAGAGTAGAAATACTTTAACATATCTTTACTCAAGTAAAAGTAAAAGTATCCATCCAAGAAATTACTTGGCATTAAAGTACTCTAGTACTGAGTAACTGATCAAATGAATCATTTCATAATTAAAAAATACATCAGAAAGACTAGAATACAAAGCTAGGTGGAAATTTTGGTATTTTAAGAATGAACATTATAATAATTCATATAAATAACAAAATCAGGTAAAATAAAAAGTTTCCAAATCAGTTTCTTTCAATAAAAAAAACTTGTGAACTTTAACAGAAGCTGCAGGTTTGAGTCTGAAGGATTTCTGGTTAAAACTTGTTTCATTTTCTTTCAGTGGGAAGAAAATCCAGAAGTTTTACTCAAGTAAAAGTAAAAAGTGCAGCGTAGTAAAAATACACTTGAAAGTAAATTTTTAGTAATAAAAAGTTACTGTAGTAGAAGTAACTAGTTACTACCAAACTGATCCAGTTTTCCTGATCCTGCAGGATTTCAGGAGGTTCCTCTTTAGAGACGTTTCCCTCCAACCGGCTTCTGTCTCCTTTTCTTCTTGTATTCTGATTCACACTGATATTTCCTGACATTTCCTTCCCACCAGCTTGTGTTTTTATGACATTTCATCCAGACAGAGTGCGGCGGACGGCAGCTTTTGTTTTCAAGCTAAATCTCACTCTACGGCCCTTTTTACCAACTTCTTCAAATCTGAATTTGTTAAACAGAATACTTCAGGATTCTTTCATGTCCCACTAACCCCCCTCGCGATCCTGTTGCCCCTCTGATATGAAATAAATATGAGGCAAGAGAGGCATAAATATTTATATCTGCTCCGGCTCTATAATTCTGCACGGCTGTGTGTTGTACTCTGTGTGTGTGCAAACATAGATGTGAGGTGTGTGTGTGTGTGTGTGTGTGTGTGTGTGTGTGTGTGTGTGTGTGGTACATATTTTCAGACCCTTGGCCGGTGCAGGTGCCAAGGCTGCTGCAGAGATAAATAATTCACTGGAAGTTAAACCTTGAATTCACATCACTTTGAAAAGACAATAGGAGCAACATGGCAGCAGAGCACACACACACACACACACACACACACAGCTCAGACCTACACATGTTCGACACAGATGGCCTTCCATACAATAATCATGCATGAAAACTGATATGTTTTAACATAAATATGTCATTAGGAATATAATATGTGCTCTAAAGTTGCAACTTAAAGTTGATCAGTTTTGGATTTTATTGTTTTGACGTGTTTCTGTTTATTAACCATTTATTCACCAGTTCCTGGCGTCTCACACACACACACACACACACACACACACACACACACACCCCTACAAGCTCCGTAGCTAAGTTACACACAGACAGCGCTGCATCAATAAGTAATGGGGCAGATAGAAGGACCCCCCCTCCTGGTTGACCCAGGCTTTTAATATTTTACACAAAGGTCTCAGAAACGCTCCAGCTGACACAGCTCAGCCATAAAATGTCTCTTCACTGGGCCTGACGTCAAGCAGCGCCCCCTAAGGTCCGATTTCATTATATCCTCTGCGCCGTCCACTCCAGAGTTTTTCCTAAAAACTAAAAGCTTTTCTGCAGAGTTCATCTTTTAAAACTGCAGTTTGTAACTTTATTGAAACTGTCACCATGTTGTAACAGTTTATGAAAGAGATAAAAAATTGATCTCCCAGAAACAACCAATCAGAGCCAGGAGGCGGGTCTTAGCGCTGTCAATCACTCTCCCTCATCTACCTCCCCTCTTGCAGCTAGCAGAGCTTGTCCTGAATGCTAATGCTAGTTAGCTTAGCCACTGATGGTGGCAGATAAAAGGTTTTAATGTAACGGTACCCAGCAGGTTGTTGCTAGGCAACGACATGCTACCCAGCAGGTTGTTGCTAGGTAACAAAGAGTGAGCGAGTCAGGCTGAAATGACCCAATTCCAATTTTTTTGCCGTAAAGCGACCTGTATCCGATATGTTCATCAGTCTGAACAGAACAGGTCCGATTCTTTTCGAATGCGACCCGGGCCACTTGGGTGTTCGATACGTATCCGATTCAAACGCGACCGAACGTCCAGGTCGCATTTATCCGACCTGGACGTCACTGATACTCGACAAACGTCACTATTCTGCATCCTGATGCGCAAGCAGGAAGAAAAACAACAACCATGACGAAGTACATGAGGATTAAGTTGTTAATTTGCTGCTCTTCAACCTCAAATGTGTAAGCTAAGCTCCACCGTTAGCCTCCATGTTTACTTCTACAAACACTGAGCACTTGTTTTTACAGCGGTTGGCAGAACACAGAGAACGCTGATGTTATTGCGCCCTCTACTGCGCATGCGGGGCACTTCCAGGTCGTTTCCCCGTTCACACTGCAGAACATTTATCTGGAAGCCCCGGCAAAAAAATCTTTATTGGGTCACTTCAGGCTGCAGTTAGCTTAGCTTGCTGAGCAGCAAAGGCCTTTCCTCTGCCTACATCTGCCAGAATGCTGTGCAGTTAAATATTCTATTTACTGATATTGATCATATATATTGTTATTGATTTATTATCCAGACCTAGCTTAAAGTTTTATATTTAGTGTAATGCTAAAAACTGAAGTTTCCTGCCAGATTAATAGACCCATCAAAGCGTCGCTGTTGTTCTGAACTCGTTTGGTTTTGTGTGTTTTGGCTCCAGGGCTGTTGGTGAAATGACTCTGATGCTAAAAGTGAGATGGCCATTCAGAATCAGAATCAATTTCCACTTTTAGTTTTTATTTAATTTTTTAAGTGCAGCGTTTAATCGTTGTCCAAACTGTGAGTTTCAGCCTTTGAATTGATACCAGATGACCACTTTAGATCCCATAAACTCTAAACTCTAGTCTAATACGCATCAAAGCAAGATGCTTTAAAAGCTAAGAACACAAACTAACAGATAAATCACTGACATGCGCATTATTCCAGTGCAACTGCCTCCAGTTGAAATGTAAGTGTTGCCAGGGAGCCTCAGCTGTTTATGGCTGTTTTCTAAAGTCAGTTCTGGGAAGCTGATGTTTATTTGCTGGAATATGAGGAGCTTAAAAGTTGCTAAAGGAAGATTTTATTAGACAACGTTATTTATTGGAAAAGATTTTTCTCCTCGTAATTAACTTTGCTAAACATATTATTTCAGTTTTGTGTTTCAGGTTGTCCTTGTTTTAGCATGATGGCATATTTTACACGTGTGTGTGTGTGTGTGTGTGTGTGTTTACTACCATCTTTTAATCTGACCGACTCTTCAGATCTGTTTTAAAGTGTTCGCCAGCCTGACTTTGTGATTTTGTGGGTTTAGTGTAAAACTGCAGCTCGTCTTCAGTGTGTAAATCCAAAGCCCAATAAATTGAAGTTAATTGGAAAGGTTGCAAAGATTACAGTCAGCTGAGCTTTCACCGCTGCTGCCAGTAAACGCATCACTTCCCAAATGAAGATTTCACTCCAAAAAGCTTTTTGATGATGTTCCTCATGCTATAATATTATCTAAGCTAGCCTCTCCAGGCATTAGGAATAAAACCTCCCTGTTGCGCTCGCTGAGCTTCTGCAAACACATTCCTCAGACGTCCGCTGACCCCTCACCGATCACGTAATAAAACTCAGCTAATTAGGCTTTACACCTCGCTGTGTGGAGCCTTCTGCTGCCGACTGAGTCTGAAAAACTTCCTCTGCAACATTTTAGCCAAGAAAATGACCGAATTTAACAAACACCATGCAGAAGGAAGACGTTGGACTGAAATGACATCAAACGTGGCCCAATGTTGGTGCCGTAAAACTGGATCTGCTGGGATTTTCATGAAGCCACTTTTCAGTTTTAGAGAGAAAAGGTTCAAACAACCAGTTAGAAAAAACTGTGTGGATAAATCAATAAACCAATCAATCAAGTTTATCTGTACAGCACATTCCAGCTCAAAGGGCTTTATTGGTGCCAAAATCATCACCTCAAGTGTTTTTCGATGTTTCATTTATTATGGTTCAAAAGTGACTCAAACCAGGAGTAGCTCGGCTAAGCTAACACAGTGGTGATAGATGAACTACTGCTGCTATTAGCTAAGCTAACACAGTGGTGGTTAATTAGTTAATTAAACACCTGCTCTAGTGATGATCAGTCAGAGTTGCTGTTTAGGCCTTTTTGTTTGTTTTTTAACTGAACAGAAACAACAAATCCTGCAGCACATCTACAGTACATGTTAACGTTGTCATAGTCAAGCTAGCATAACTGAGCTATCTCCCTCTGTTGCTTTTTGTTTTTTTTCATTCAGACTTCTTCCTGATCTTGTTATCTAGTTGTGTTTTCAGTCAGTAGCAAAGCTCTGCGTTTATGTTTCTTTCACATACCAGGCTTACATTTAAGATTTAACAATGCTAGTCATTGTTAGCGAGCTGCTTTTTGGCCTCCAACCTGAAGCTGGGGCGGATCTTTATGGGACCAGTTAGCTTCAGCTAGCATCTCTGCAGCGTCTCTAGCTTTTGTTCTGGGTTTGAGTCACATTTCAGACCAAACCAGGAATCCTCTCTGGGACACAGAACCCGTTTTCTTCCTGAACTCGACGTGATTTCAGTTTTTTTATAATTGTTTGAGACGAACGCGGCACCATCAGGCATTTGGGATGAACTTTGTTCATCTTTTGGTATTTTCTCCTCATTTTTTCTGACGCGTTTCCTTAAAACATCCACATGTCTCCATTTGACTAAAGTGTTGTGAAGGAACCAGGAGCTTCAAAGTGTAGGCGCCATCACCTGGGCTTTCCCTAATAACTGAATGCTGTAGTAATCTTCAAAGTTTTAATAAAATCTCTCGTATTATTCTGGGATTTAGCAAATGGAAGTATCTGGTTTCAGATGTTCAGCAGCTCCACTTATTAGTTATTTTACTTTACTAATCACTTTCAGAAAATGCAGTCCAGGTTTTAAAAGAAATAAAAGTGTAATTTCATTATTAGTGTACTTAATATTAAGCCTCCTTATTGAAATTCAGATTACAGTGAGGACTCGTTTTGTGCAAACCTCACCTGATTGCAGAGAAAGGATTTTGTTTCCGTCTTGCACAACAAACGGTTCTTTAAAGAAGCGTGTCTAGAAACTTCCAGATGCTCATACAAGCCTCTTCTTTAATCCTGTCAGGCTTTACGCGTTCTGCATGCAGACAGCCAATCCACGCCGTCTGGTTTCATTGTCAAGTGAGGTTTTTGGAGACAATTTAATCCTTCCATAAATCCGGTTTTGTTTGCAGACATGAAAGGGTTGGCCCAGTAGAACCTCAGTCCAATGAGGATGAGTTCTTAGGAGTAATGAGGTTTTCATCACTGGGATTCAATCTTTAAATATTTACTATTAGATGTGGAGTCGTGCCTCCACACACTTCCTCTGCATTTTAATGAGTGAGTGTTCGAATGCCCTCCATCTTGACACGGTCTGAGCATGAAGACTTTATAAATAGGAGGAAAGAGAGAAGTAAGAAGGTGAGAGAGGTAAGAAGGAAAAATACAGTCAGGCAGCTGAATGACAGCAAAGGAGGAGAAAGAAGGAAATTAATTCAGAAAGCAGCAAGAGGATTAGTTCACATTGAAAAGGAAAATTGCATAAAAGCATGTGTGATTGTTTAGGAATGAAAGGGGCGAGAAGAGGAGTGTTTGTGTCACAAGGTTTATGCAGTTTATTGTGTTGGCAGGAATCCAGACTTCCTCTCTGGATTCCTTCAGCAGGATGTCTGAGTGTGTTCATGCAGCGTGTGCACACGTTTTATCTGCTCCGGATTTATTTTGGTAAAGAAGTTATTAAAAAGAAAGAAGTTAATGAATCAAGTCTTGTTGTCCTTAGAGGAGTTCAAAGGCTCTTTTTGGTTTCTGCTGTTATAAAAGTCTCTGTAGATGTTTAAACACCATCAGCGTTTCCATGATGGGTCATTCATTTATTGCCAGATATCAGGTTTAAGATGAGAGCAACACTGCCTGGAAAAGGACAATGATGTGCTTGGAGGGAAATGCAGAGCATGGTTTGGTCACCGCAGTAGCATTTTGGAATCCTGTTTGCTTTCGTGATGCTGGTGGGATGCAGTGTGTCGGTGTGTGTGGGTGTGTGTCAGTGTGTGTTATTGAAATAGCTTTCCTGAAATTCTGGCAGCAAAGCCTGGGGCCGTTCTGCAGATATCAGGCCGATGTGGTCCAGTCAAATCCTCTGACTAAGGCGTGCCGAAGCCTCTCAGCTACGATCTGTCCAGGACGATAATCTACTGCCTCACTTTGAAACCTTTGCACATGCTCCAAAGGCTCCCACTGTTTCATGTGCAATGGAAGTTACTCTCACTTTTATTTCAATCCTGAAAAGCCTTAAAGTCACCAAACAGATTCAAGATATTTTATTGCCATCGTGAGTTTTTATTAGCTCAGCCGTCCATCCCTGTGTTTCCAGACCAGAGGGAAATACAGAGAAGCGTTAACGTTTCGGTTATTCATGGACGATTTGCCTCTGTGGATTTTTTATAAACACAAATAAAATATTCAAAATGCAGAAGTTGAAATATGAAGGCACAACATTACTCAACATGCTGTTGGTTGTGGTTTGCAAAGCAGCCAATCCAGGAGCGTCGTTTATTTTCCTTGTTGCTGATTGGCTGCACTAGAAGGATAACAGTTAGTGTTAGTTTCTGCGGCGCTACCAAGATGGTTTCCAGCGTGAGTTATTGAATATGATGGTACATTTGGTGTTTTGACGAAAATAGGCATTTATACCTGTTTTCTGAGGGAACTTAAGTATTTACAGATTGTAGCTAGCAGCAGTTAGCAATAGGCTAACTGTAGCTAGCAGAAGAGGTTCATGTTTATAGCTGATGGTTATTAGGTTTGGAAGCTTCATTTTGCAATTATTGCAGTTAACCTAATATTAAAATTTGTCTGATCTTGAACATATGGACCCGTTGTAGCATGACAGCCTGCTAACGATGACTAGCATTGGTTTTATCTGTTAAGTTGCAGACATAACACACTAAATCGCAAATGTATCCATGATATATTAAAGAAAAAGGAACGTAGTGATTTGCTACTAATTGTCAACGCTACGACAACTAGATAAGGTCAGGAAGAAGTTTTAATTAAGAAAAATATCAAGGGAGAGGGAAGTAGGCTAGTTATGCTAGCTTGACTAACGATTTCATCATGTAGATGAGCTGTGGGATTCTGTGTTTCGGTTCAGTTAGAAAATAAAAGAAGGCGACCTAAACGCCAACTCTGACAGATCATCTGTTGAGCAGGTACTTCACAGCGGTGGTCGGCTGGCTAATTTAGCATAGCTAATAGCAACTGTAGCTAATCTACCACAGCGATAACTTATTAATAATTGCAAAATAAACATTTAGAAAACATAAAACTGTAACCGGCTGAATGTTCTGTTCTTTGAGAAACGTTTGAGAGTTTTTTTGGTGTTGATTGCTGATATTTTAGCAGTGTTGTTGTTGTCAGTTGATATGGCAACAAGTCTGTGTGTAGCGCAGCCGACGCACAGAAAGGAGAAAATGAGCAGCTTTGAGTTTTTCTGCGTTATTTTTCCCTTTGCTTCAGCGCACTTCACTAAATTATTAAGAATCTTCTTTTTGTGCTCCAGCGTTGTCACATACGGGAAATTTCCGTTTGTACGCATTTAGATGCAATGTGTCCATAGTGACAAAAATGTAAGAATAAGTAATTTGTAAAGGGAAAATGATTTAGCTCAGAACTGCAGCGTCTTCCACAAACAGACTCGTCTCCAGTTCTGTCCAGAGGTTTTTATATTTATGTTGGTTTTAAAACGTCAGTCAGTGCAGATAGAAGCTAATCTGCTGTGATCCAACATGGCACATCCACAGAGTGCTTCATTAAAACACACCTGTGTGTGTGTGTGTGTGTGTGTGTGTGTGTGTGTGTGTGTGTGTGTGTGGGTGTGTGTGTGAGAGAGAGAGAGAGAGAGAACATTCAGGCTTTAAACACATTAAAGGTTTTCACTTTGGAGCAAAACAAATATTTTAAGCCCCAGTAATGAGGGAAACGGCTCATGGAGACAAGAGGCCGAAGCTGAACATCTGCTCTCTGATTGGTGGGCGATGTTGCCATGGATCCCCCCAGGTGGGCGGGGCTAAGGCGACAGCACCAGGAGCTAATAAATCATGTAGTTTGTGTGTGTTTGTGCGTAAGTGATAGACTTTGGAGTGTGGGCTTGATTATCTGTGTTTCTGCACATCAGCTTCACGAAGCTTCAGTCGACTGAATCCTTCGCTGCTCTGACCCACTTTCCACGTTTCCTCCCTTCTCCCTCGCTACCTCTTCTCCATCCTTTCTTCTTCTCCTTCAGTCCACTCCTCCTCCCTTCCTCACTCCCTAATGTCCTCCTTTATTTTCTACATGCCCTTCATCCTTTTTCATGCGTATGTCTCTTATATTAGGGCCAAATGCTTATTTTTAATTGGCATTATGTCTGATTTTGTTGCTCAGCTTCAGGTCAGATTAAAGACTCCCACTGCTGCTGATTAAAGGGAAACAAGATTACACTCATCCTGATTTAAGTAGAAATACTGAAGCTGACCAAGTTTGTCATAAACTGAAATTTATCTCATAAAGAAACACAGGAATACAAACTAATACTAGTAATATTTAACTCATTAAAACCAGAGTTTCTGAAGTCGTTTGTTGGGTTTGATGTTTGGCTAAAGAAGATTTCTGCTTCGACCCAAATCTCTATTTGTTTATTTATTTATTTAAAATCCTTATTTTTACCACCACGATATGCCCAAGAGAATATGAAATTATTAGCAGTTCTACATTGTATTTTAATTATGCATCAGCATAAATTATTCTTTATTTCAGTAAAGAATAATTTATTGCCAATCAATCTGGGAACTTTGGTGTTGCCAAAAACACAAAGATAATTAGAGTTTTTGTCAGAACTGCTTGTCGTCTCAAACAACATTTATAAGAAAATTTAATTTAGAAATTAAAAAGAAAAAAATGTAAATTCCAATGAATTTAGTGTATTATAAGTGCAACTAAATGCTAATAAGTTTATTTATGTGAAACACTGAGGATCAGCTTCGTGTCGACCGGAACAGCTCAAGAGGTTTCATGAAATATTTGGGCTGAAACCATCGACCTCTAATTCCAACATGGCTGCTTGTCGAATTTATGAATGTCTCAATAGAAAACATGTTGCTGCAGGATCAGAGGAACATGATCAGCAAAGCATTAATACTGAACTTTTACCATATATTTACAGACCAAACATCAACGCTGTGAGCGTTTCGTCGCATCTTCTCTGCTAATCAGTTTCATCTGGTTAGCGCTTAGCCAGGCTCTCCAGACTGGGCCAATTAGAGATCAATAATCCTGATCTTTAGCTGCCTACTCCCTCACAGTGGTGTGTGTGTGTAGGGGTGTGGGTGTGTGTGAGCAGTCGATGCTGGTTGTTAGTAAGTAGTGCAGGTTTTAGTCGATATGCTGGAAACTCAGAGGCTCAAATCAATTGACAGAAAAACACAGAAAGTCTTTCTTAGCTTTTTTTATTCCCTTTCTTTAAATAGAATTATATTTTTTGCTTATATTTCTACTCAAGACAGAAACTTGCTAATATAAATGATTAATTAGCTGGTTTGGAGAAGTGTAAACAACAGAAACAATGATTAGCAACGCGCCTGCATTTAGTTTGTCTGATAATCAGAATAATTTCTGTTTGTTTTTAACCTGTTTGTAAAATATGAATAAAAATCAAATCTATGATTTTATGGAAAACATTTCTATACAACCTACAAAACATTGCATGACTGGCTGATATTTTCCTCCAGCCCAGGCAGGAAGTGATGTAATGATCCTGATGGATCAGTTTTAAATTACAGTTTAAATCTGCAGTTTTTCAAACAGCCAGCGTTCATTTCCTGCTAACTGTTAGCATGGTTAGCTTAGCTTGTTTCTATCATTCCTGAAACTGAATGAAAACAAAGCGACTCTCTTCTTTCCTCTCGCTCCGTTTCTCCGTTGCTGTTTTGGAATCGGCGCTCGCTCTGTGTCCTAATCAAAGCCAGGCTCTGCACATCGTGTCCCAGTTGGGAGCTATTTTTATCTGATGTGTGTTTGTGTGGATCGGATCCGTCCGGACCGGCAGATAGAGCGTGACCCTGAGGCGCCCCTCGGCTGTTTGGACAAAACAATACCCGGATAAACCCGATCAAAGATCAAAGATCGATCAGATCAGCGATGTAAACTCATACGATCCATTTCCTCCTAACCAGTTTATATTGGCCAGGATAATATCAAAATATGTAATTTACTCCAGTTTAATAACTAAAGAATCATAACTTTGGTTAAACTGCTTGAATTTAGTGATGCTCTGTAAAAATTCAATCAACTGATAAAATAATAATTATTGTGGAGATGCAAACAAACTCCAGAAATTATTTTTTCCATATTTGGCTCCGTTTCTGATTTTCTCCATTAGTTTGGATTCGTTTCTCATTTCCTGCCAAAGCAAAGCAGAACCTCAGATCCTCTGAATGAGCTCAACATAGACCCGATAATTCAGACTCGGGTTCTGATCTGCAGCCGTAACGACATCAGAGGCGCCGGCGGCGCTGATCCGGCCGGCCGGCAGGATTCCTGCTGAAACCAGACGAGTCAGACAAACCACCACATACAGAACAGGAACAGGAGCTTGATTTGGCTCTTTTACCTTGTTAAACTGATTTATTTTAGTACTTTGACATGTTGACATGTTTATGCATCATTAACATCAGTTATACATTTACAAAAAATGTTATATTAAGTTGTAAAAATATGGATTTTCTCTTAAAATTGATTAATCTCTGAGGATTTTCCACATGTATTAAACTTAAATCATTTTTAGTGTCACTACTTTACTCATTTCATAATATTACTGATAAAAATCTGAATCATCCAAAGTTTTTCGAAATGAACAAGAACAGATTAATATCAGCAAAGGCTGAATTAAAGAAATAATTTAACAGGTGAAGATTATGTCTTCACCTGTTGTGATTCAGTTTATTTTTAGCTAATTGTGATTAAAAAAACAATAATTAGGGGGAAAAAACTATATTTTTAATTAAACAGTAAAAATAACTTCAAAAATGGATCCACATTTTTGCGCTTTTATGAGAAATATTAAATTATTCTACATTTTTTCTATTTTCTTGGCTTAGAAACAGGAAATGTTGGCCATCAAGTCGACATCTGGATAAAAATCACTGGTTGTTTTGCTTTAAAATGAAAATAAAAAACAGAAACTTTGTGTCATATTTATAGATTTGAATTTGCTTGAATCTTTTTGCGTCAGTGAAAATTCACCTGCTGCGCCGAAACAAGCAGCCGTTACATCATTTGTTTGTTTTTCTAATAAAAAACACAAGAAATAAAATGTAACATCTGCTGTTATAAGCTGCCGCCTTTTTGATTTGAATTGTTGTGAAGCAGAAAATTTGACCAATTTATTGTTTTTACAATATTGTTTTTTAAAATGTGTTTTTCTAAATGAGCTGTCGGTGGCAGAAAAAGGGTGACTGTGCCTTTAAATGTGCTCCAGGTGCGCAACCTGTGCTACATGGTGACCCGGCGCGAGAAGATGAAGCTGACGCTCTGCGACCTGCAGGAGAAAATCTTCCACCTGCAGATCCAGCTGCTGGAGGAGGAAACGGCTGCAGGTAAAACGGCAGCATATGATTATTTAAATATCATTTTATCGTCTGATAAAAGGATTTTCCACAACAGAATGACACTCAACATTGTTTTATATACAGTACAGACCAAAAGTTTGGACACACCTTTTAATTCAATGAGTTTCCTTTATTTTCATGACTATTGACATTGTAGATTCACACTGAAGGCATCAAAACTATGAATAACGTGGAAATATGCACTAAACAAAAAAGTGTAAAACAACTGAAAATAGCCCTTATATTCTAGTTTCTTCAAAGTAGCAACCTTTTGCTGTGATTACTGCTTTGCACACACTCTGCATTTTCTTGATGAGCTTCAGCAGGTAGTCACCTGAAATGGTTTTCACTTCATAGGTCAACCTGCCCTGTCAGGTTAATAAGTGGGATTTATTGCCTTATAAATAGTCATGAAAATAAAGAAAACCCATTGAATTAGAAGGTGTGTCCAAACTTTTGGTCTGTACTGTATATATTTTATTTTTCTTAAACAAGTCTTATTTACCTGGACTGACAGTAAATATGATTGTGAAGGTTTAGATCAGGGGTGTTCAAAGTGCGGCCGGGGGGCCATTTGTGGCCCCTGGATGGATTCTGTGTGGCCTTCCAACACTTTCCCGATTCTTTTGTTTTTATAATGGAAAGATTTTTACTTTTTCTTCAACTGAAACTGTAAAATACAACACAGATTTGATTCGACTTGGGCCACCCATCCACTACACTTTTTCTAAAAACAGCAAATTTATTTGTATTTTCATTACTGGGAATAAATTAAAAACACTTTATTGACTTACAAATATGGAAAATAACAGAGGTGTGCCGATCGATTGGCCGATTTCCGTGTAAGTGTGTGATCGGTGATCGATCAGAGTCTCTAGTTGCCGATCACCTGCATCTCCTTCTCAGCCTGCAGCTGCTCTCCTCCTGCCTTCTCGCTGCGCAGCATCAAGTCCTGTAGTGAGGAACTTTAACGCTCTGAGTGAACCGGGACGTTTGCGTGTTGCGGCAGGAAATGACCTCGGGGGCGAAACACAACGAATCTAATATGATATTTAAAAACCAAACACTCAATTGATTTGGCTGCATGGAGGCTCAACGCAGGAACCAAAGACGTCCGGATCCAGACAGCAGGTAGAGCAGCGCAGCTTCCAACACGGTCAGAAAGATGAACAATAATTCAAGTCTTGAGCTGCGGAGCGAGACGCCGGTTCTGCTCCCGCTGTTGGACCGCCGCTACTGGAGGTGATATTTCAGACGGAGCCGCTGAACCTCCAGACGGTGAACTGTCACAGCGAGCAGCAGCTGAGCTGCAGCAGGGAACTGAAACTGATTTTAGATATGTGGTAAAATATGTATGTTATATCTAAATTAGGTCAATTTATTGCCAGATAATTTAGTATCATTTATACGTAAAGCGAAAAATTAACAGCCAATCCAGGCAGCAAGAAATCTGATCAGAGCCTCCCTAGAAAATAATGAAAAATAATGAAGTGACTGTAAACTGTCATTAAGACGTAAAACATTATGTTTTATGTTTTATTTACTGTTTTGCAGCTAAAAGAGAAAAATTCTCAGTAATATTTTATTTTTGTTTTAATGTTGGCCCCTGGGTTCATTTTGGCACAAAGCAGGAAAAGGATATTAAATATAATCAATTTGTTAAAAAAACGGGTTGGGAGGTCGATTAGTTCCCCGCCTGCAGTGATGCACCAATAGTCATTGATCGATCGATCGATTATAGAAGCTGATGGAAGCAAAGAGTTTACTAAAACTATGAAAGAAACGTGAATCATGAGACTGAAAATGACAAGAAACAGAAAATAAAATTAATTTTACTGCTTTACTGGAAAACTCAATTAATCCCAGATATTAAAATTATTATAAACAGATCCATTAAAATTTGCCCATACGGCCCAGTGAGACGCAGCTGGAAGTTTTAAACTCTACTAATAATTACAATAATAATATTTGAACTGTTTGTGGTGAAAACGGGATGAATTCGATGAAAAGCCTCCATGGCGTCTCTGAACGATGCAGAGAAACCCACCGGCTTCTGCACGAGTTATTAAAATTCACCTTAAACTCCAGTAACGTTACATGAAATATATATTTATCATATTTTTATTACTGTGGCTGCTGAATGACGGCTGTTATTTAGATGATGTGGAGCCTCTTTAGCTGGAAGAGTCGCGACCCACCATGGGCGAAAGCTCGTTGTCATGGTAACCCCACTAAACGGTAACGGCGGTGAACTTTCGTCTGCGGCGCTCTTCATCCTCCAGGAGGGCGGCGCACATCTACACGCTCAATTAAATCAAATACAAACACTTTCACTCTCCCCCCCTTTGTGTTGCTCAGTAGCTCACTCCCAAAGGCGCGCACACACACACACACACACACACACACACACTTTTCCAGAGCTGCTGACTCAGCAGATTGCTGCCATCAGGTAGCAGGAGCTGCTGGCACTAAACAGCCATATCTATTCACACTGCCACAGGAGTTAGATTAGAGCCAATAGCTGGTGTGTGTGTGTGTGTGTGTGTGATAAAGAGCAGCAGAGTGAAGAATGAGCTTGTCTGCTAGAATGATTTGTCGTGTAACTCACCATCTTTCCCCTCCTGTTTTCTTCTCTCCATCCTCTAATTATTTTTCTCCTCCATCTGTTGCTGTGATTTTCTCTCATTTGCAGGATCCTCCTAGTATTTATTTTCCTCTTTGCAGTTTTATTTTGGCAAGAAAAAGACGGTTCTTTAGCTGGTTTGTTCTTTCACACAAACCGATAGATGCATCAGTATCCAGCGATGAAATAAAACCATAATTCATATTTTGGTTTTGCAATGAAACCAGTGTTTCCACCAACCGGAGCAGGATGGGAATCTTAAAGATGAGCAGGTTAGGATAGATCTACGGCCGAAACAAAATATACAAAACTTACATATTTTACAGTAAATAATCAGTTCTGCCTATTCTGAGCTGTTTTAGGGTCTCTGTCACTTTAAATCCAAACAAGCTGCTGCTGGCCATGCCCCCAACTCGACGTTAACACTCATACATTAAAGGGGCTACAAACAGATGCACAATTATACAACCGTACATCTTTGAAAAGCATTGCTGGAGCCTCCTGCACAACCAACCAAAATGCAGCAAGTGGTTTCTGGATGATGAGTCAACAACTAAACTCTTGTCGTGTCCAGCAGCCATTGTACAGGGCATAAAGCAGGAAAACCAGCTGGCCAAACACTGGAGATCAGCAGCAAGAAGCTGCTCGCTAACGATGACTAGCATTGGTTTTAGCTGCTAAGTTGTCAACATAACACGCTAAGTCTTAAACGTTCGCCTGATATATAGAAGAAAAATAGACGCAGTGCTTTGATGCTAATGGTCAACATTACAACAACTGGAGAAGGTCAAGAAGAAATAGCAAGAGAGAGGAAAGTAGCTCAGTTATGCTAGCTTGACTATGATGATCTTAACATGTAGATGTGCTGTGGAATTCTGTGTTTTGGTTCCGTTAAAAACAAAAGGGGCGACTTAAACACCAACTCTGACCAATCATCAGTAGAGCAGGGGTTTAAAGTAACTAATCTACCACCGCTGTGTTAGCTTAGCTAATAGCAGAGGTAGCTAATGTACCACAGCGATCACTTAATATTTTTATTATTCACTGCAATAATCCTTACATCTCCAGGTTTCATTTAGCTAACGGTTCTGCCCAGCAGCGCCGCTATGGATGGAAAGGAATCATCTTTTTGCTCTCCAGCGTTGGGCAAAACTTCCAGATGTAAACAATAAGATGCAACATGTCTAGAAAATCAGTTTCTGAGTTGATCTTTTGTTTCCACATCTCTCCTCTCACCTGCCTAAATCAGAACAGTTGACCTTTGACCTCCTGCCTGTCTCATGCTGGCCCGTCCATCATCCTCCATGTTTGTCATGTCGGGGTTGCATGAGTCGCGCTCTGAACGGTTAGCATGTCGCTATCAAGGCTGGGCAGAGCTTTAAGTCTGCAGCTCCAACTTAAAGCACAGATACAAGAAAAAATCAAGAATAAAACATATTTAGATCAAATATCAATCAATGAACTGAATGCTTCATTATTTCAAAGCTTTTAAATAGTTAAAAAATTATTTACCTTGTGAATATGGAGAATTAGCAAATAAAAATGCTAATAAACAATTTAACGTCTTTTTTAAACAACATTTTATTGCCTAAATTGTGATAGCAGAGTTCCTTTAGTGAACATCAACATGTGAAAAACTCAGACCTTAACATCAATACAGTGTAGAGCTGATCCGTTTATTTAATTAACCAATTATTAACTGGACAGCAAAAGGTGCTTAGTAGGAATTATTTATCTCATTTTTTAACAGAATTTGAACCAAAAACACTAAAACTGTCATTTCAGAAGTTCTAGTCAAACAGATTTACAGACTATCATGAAAATATTTACATTTTGTCCAGTTTGCCTTATTTTTCACTCTGAGTGTTTTTTGAGTCTCTACTCCAATTGATGATTAATTACTAAATTGACGATTATTTCATTGATCGATTAATCACGATTAATCGTTTCGGAGCAGTTGCTCATTTAAGCACAGGATGTTTTCGTCTCAGTGTTCCTGTTAAATTTGTGCAGACGCAGGGTGGAGGTGTTATTGTTATTCAGAAAACGCTCCACATTTATATTCCAGCTCAGAGCCGCCGGTGACAAGCTGACAGCGGTCCGTATCGGCCTCTGATCCGCTTTCAGCAAGTGGAAAAGTACGAGTTTTAAAAATACAGCGAAGAGGAGGATGGCGAGGGCAAGGAAGGTAATGAGGAAGAAAAGAGACTGTAGAGGGAAAAGTAATGAAGTTCAGGCAGGAAGGAGGAAAACAACTTTCAATGCACTAATGAGCTCAGGTAAGAAATGCCTTACAATGGCTTCACGCGCCACGAAAAGAGAAAATTAATCACACACTTCAGAGAGATAAACCCCCCGGTGGCGTTTCTACCTCTAAACAAGAGAAGGAAGGATGATGCTGCAGAGATGAGAGAAAGGACAAAAGAGAATCAGGAAAAGCACACATCTTTTTCTTTCCTTTTTTATGGGGGAGAATACGCTGGAGGCGTTTACTGCTGATGCTTGGATTTGTGCAGAGATTACAACCTGCAGGGGAAACTTTCTACACTCTGCAGCGGCGCCTTCAGCTGCCCTTGAAAAGCCCAAAATTAGTTTTCCTCCTTTTCTAAAAGAACAAGATCAGATTAGGAAGAACAGAGGAACATGTAGGAGAGCTGTCCCTGGGAGATCGGGAGATTGTGCTCTTGTTTCCCAGGAGTTTAACTCTGCAGGTTTTCCAGATTATTTGATGTTTTTGCTGAACCAGGAGAGTTTTGGTGCATGTACCTGCAGCAATTCCCAATCATTTAGTAAAACTAAAAAACATCATTCACCTGAAACCTTCACTCAAGTTCAGAGTGTCCTTGAAGCAGCAGAAGGATTTACACTCTCCAGTATTTAACATCTGAAACTCTTACATATAGAGAAAAACTTCAGTTTGATACTTTCTGCACATGCTGAGGAGAATCAGTATTTATGGAGGTTTGAGAACCAAAATGTTTGAGACGTCGCTAAACATCCATAGACACGTTGTCTGTAAGGAGCCACTGACAATAAAACCATTTACGTTTAAAAAGATTAGCTACTGTGCTTTCACTCTGTGTACATAGAAACCTTTAATATATCCCTCACACCATTATGAAATCCGTAGCATTGCAGTGTCGCTGTTTTCATCTGTAGTAACTGGGTCAAACAGCGGCGCCATCTTGTGATGTAATCAGGGGTAAGTCAAACCGTAAATGACTCAGGCTGATTAAGGCTCAGAAGTGGGGGAAGCTGTGAGCGATTACAAGGCATGCAATTTAAACATAAGTCCATATAAAATCCACTGCTTATATTGATTAGATTTCTGTCCTTTGGAAAATGTTTGGTTTCTCTAAGGCGCACAGGTTGGTCCTGGAGGGAGAACCGGTGAACTGGTCAGTCTCAGTAGCGGCCGTCAGAGGGAACGAGGCGCTCTGTAAGCCAGGTTTAGCGAAGTGACGACGCGTTTCCACGCTGTGGCTGCAAACATCCCCATGTGGTTCTGCTAATCTGCTCCATGTGGAGCCCAACGGCTCTGATTCCTCTCTCAATAATACAAACAGTGTAGGTTTCTAATAGAGCTGCAAAAATATATATTTTATGATTGAAAGAAAAATTATTCTGTCCCTTTTTTGCTAATTATTCATTTAATTTTCTGGAACAAATGAAAGTTACAGTTGGCTGCACAGAACAAACATGAATAACTTGTCACATAGTGAGGAACTTGTAACAAGCTTTTCTCGCCGTTTTATCGAGTTTTATAGTCGGAGCTTTTATCAGGTCGTTTATCAGCTTTAACTCAAACTTTTGTTTGCACAGCAGGAAAAGCAGCTACAGGATTCAATTAGAAAGGTCTATTCATTTTTTTTAAATCCACAACTTATCAAAATGTGCATGAATTTAACACACTGCTTAATGTGTCTTCACTGTTTAACACATTAAGAAACGTTTTAACTGAGACTAAATGAAACTCAAAGTCTCCTCTAAACCACATTATTGGCAAATGAGTGAAATGTACTACAGTGAGGGTATGCTGTTATTCCCTGAAGTGTTGCTTTGATTGACAAATCCTTTCATCTCCATGGAAACCCCTAACCCCCTCCACTCCTCCAGACTAGCGGCAGCAGCAGTCAGGAAACACCTGGTGGAACGATTAGCTCCTCACTGAAACGCTCCAAGGACGGCTGATAACAGCATAATGGAGGAGCGTGCTGTAAAAAACAGGAGCTTCTTAAAGAGACAGAGCGTATAAGTGATATATAAAACATTTTGATGTCAAGTAACAGTTACTTGATTGTTCTGTAAAATGTCACATGGAAAACACAAAACTGCCCCTTCAACATTAACATTTTTAAATTTAAATTTTTAAATATATATATATACAGTACAGTATATATACAGTATATATATATACAGGGGAGCGAGTCAGGAAACATTTTCCTCCACCAGCATCACGTCGTGACCTGGCCACTATCCTGCAAGAAGAATGGCTTAAAATCCCTCTGACCACTGTGCAGGACTTGTATATGTCATTCCCATGACGAATTGACGCTGTATTGGCCGCAAAAGGAGGCCCTGCACCACACTAATAAGTTATTGTGGTCTAAAACCAGGTGTTTCAGTTTCATTGTCCAACCCCTGTATATATACAGTATATAATATATATAATTAATTCTCCCCTGCTTATTGTTTTTGTCCTAATTAAAGAGGTCAAAATATTGTCATATTGTAATAAAGGGGTGTACAAACTTTTGCATCGAGGCCCAAAATCCCAGAGCAGAAAGTAATCAGGGTCAGAATTTTATTTTTCTTCCTCATGTAAAATTGCTAAAATATTATTTTGAATTTTTTACCTGCACATGTAATATTTTACATTGATCTTAATATTTACAGTTATTTAACTTTTGGGATTTACTTAACATTTTTAAGCTATAAAATGTTTTTACTTTAATCCCAGCAACGAAAGTAAAATTTTTTTTTTACATTTGCCATATTTAGACAAATGTAATGGATGGGTGTGGCCCGACTAATAACACATTAATAATAATAATAATAATAATAATAAAGAAAACGCAAGAAAAAATTGGTGTGTTTGTTACTTTTTAGGGTATTTTCTGTGGCAAATTTAAATCTTCTTAAATGGAAAATGTTAAAAAGTCTTTGATGGCCAAATTTGTGCCATTCCTGAATTGCCACACAAAATTAATCCAAAGGCCACAAATGGCCCCCGCGCCTCACTTTGGACACCCAAAAATCATATCTTTTGCTAATAACTAAAATATTTTTACAATGTTGGTGCAGAATGAGTGTTTTTGTCATCCAGGGCTGAAGGTTCAGACACAGCAGTTAATGTGTCGCTTCTCCCAGATGTAAATGAGGCTCTAGTTGAAGAATCAAACGCTGACAGAAAGAGGAAACCAGATTCTGATGAGTGTGCAGCTTGAACCTGGAATGATTTGGTTCCCCAGGCTGTTACTTTCCAGCTAAATCTACCTTAAACTGAATAGATCAGCTAAATCCCTAACCTGAGCCCGTCTTCTGTCTCCCTGCAGAGAAAACCCAGAAGGCAGAAAAGAGGAAGCAGAATGGAGTGAAGGATAAAAGGAAAGAGAGAAGGAAGCATGGCACCGGCAAGAAAAAGGAGAGGTGGAAGTCTGAGAACGGCTCCCTGCTTAAAGAGCTAGGTAAAGTGTGTGGGTGGATTTTACTCTGGCTGAGTTTTTACTGAGTTTCTTATTTCTGCTCGATTAAAATATTTTTACATATTTTAATGTTGTGGAGCAAAAGCTGTCACCATAAAGTGAGATCATTCAAAATAACTTCAGTTACTTTACAGAGACCCAGTGGGAAATACAAGAGTTAATATGATGGTCTAACTGTAACGCAGTGAAAATGTTCAGTTAATTTGTCATAAAATGAGTCGACAACTTCAAGAACAACAATTAGTTTGATTGTTTCTGACAGGAACGTCAATTTAAAACCATTAGATTTTGACCTGATTCAGGCTGAATTCACACCGACCCCGTTTAGCCCGCTTCAACCCGACCCGCTTCAACCCGACCCGCTTCAACCCGACCCCGTTTAGCCCGCTTCAACCCGACCCGCTTCAACCCGACCCGCTTCAACCCGACCCACTTCAACCCGACCCCTTTTAGCCCGCTTCAACCCGACTCTGGTCCGTTTTTCCATAAACTCCAGTTCATTTGGTTTGGTGTGAACGCTAATCGACCTTTGACCTCTGGTCCTCCAAACCTCGGTCTGGGTTCGGTTGAAGTGAACTCTGGTTCGGTTTGAATGTGAACACCAAGCGGACCGGAGACCGCTCCAAAAGTAGGAAGTGAACTACAGTGCAGGGCATAAATACAACCAAAGCTAACGTGCTAGCCTAGCGCTAGCAGCAGAAATGGCTCCTGGTCTTCAGCCAAAGACTAAAGAGAAATCCTCCAACACTAAAATCTGACGCCTCCATCTTGTTTCCATCTGGTGAAGAAGGAAGTTGCTCTCAGTGTCTTCAGAGGTTTTTGTGTGGTTTCCTTCAGTGGTTCTTGGTGCAGCGCCCCCACAGGCCAGGAGGGGAACAGGTTGGTTTGACTCAGAACCACAGCAGCTGGAGGTGGAGCAGATGATGGAGTTCTGGTTCCAGTAGAGCCGGGTCGACCCGACCATCAGGAGGAAAATCATCTTTAATAATTATAAATACTATAAATTCAGATCTGCACTAAATGTTAAATCACAACTGAAAACACTGCCTGAGGTGTTATGCATCCAGACTCTGCTTGCTGATAATATATTTAAGGAGATTTTCATTGCCACACTTTATATAGATTTTCTTGACTAAGGTCTACTTACACACACACACCCACACACACATGCTTCCTGTAATGCAAGGCTACAAACGTTAAAGTAGAACATTACTTACAACAGTTTAATGAGCCAAAGGAATTGATCAGCAGGTATTTTAAATGGGCGCTACATGAATGAGATGATTAATGATGGAACTTCTGTAGGTTTTATAGCTCAACTGTTTGAGTTGTTGACACTTTCCTCACCGATGGAAACTTTACACGCTGCTGAAACTCGATGCTGAGCATCAGACACCTGAGAGAGAAACTAAAGGTCAAGGCGCAAAATACGAAGCAAAATGGATTTAAAATTTTCTCCAGGATGTTTCTTGTTATCACTGCTGGTGGTAGAAAATGTCTGGATGTATAAAACCCAGTCACAGTTTGTCTCCTCTTCACCCGAGCTGTTTGTGTTTACATCAGTAAACTGTGATAACTAGCAGCCTGGTCTGGTTGTGCTTTATCTCCATTTCTAGTCGTCCCTGTTTGTCTTCTCACTGGATTTGTCGCCCATATCTGTCCATCTGGCTCTGTGTTATGAAACCCCATCTTCCTGTTTATTTTGCTTCTTTTTCTTCCACCTGACCGCAAAGGGGATAAGAACTGCAACTTGACGCGGCATGCATGCTGGGATACGGTCACAGAAATTGCGTTTCCATGACAAATAAGTCGGTGTTTGTGTTTGGTTTGCTGCTGTTGTTTTCACCAGGGTCGATTTACGTGTCTGACTCTGCCGTCCATTATCAGTGTTATATATATATAGTATGCTGCTCTCAGTGTGCCGTCTCTGTGTTTGTCTTTGCATGCCGTATGTGTTCATATCTCACTCTCTCAGTGTGTGTGTGTGTGTGTGTGTGTGTGTGTGTGTGTGTGTGTATGGGTGTTGTGTGTCAAGCCATCTGTTCCCTGTCGGGTCTGGTCCTGCCTCTTCCTCTGTGTTTTCAGAGACGAAGATCCACCTTTACTCTCTCTGAAGCAGCAGGTTATTAGCTCCAGGTCAACATCGATAAATTAAATTCTTTTTTATATTGTAAAACAAAAACGATGTTAATGGTGTTGACGTTTAAAGCTTTCTGCTTGTTTGCTTCCTCTAAATACATATTTCTCATGTGATGCCACACTTCCAGTCTTAAAGGGCCAGTATTGTGATTTCCAGGCCGTTCTATTGCATAATCCAGTAACTGTTTACCTTCAGTTGTTGTAAACATGCTTATGTTTATCAAATAGGACTTTAAAACAAGTTTTACTTCCTGATTCCTGTTTGAAATTGGGCCTCTGTGTCTTTAAATCTCCTGCTGTTTCTGAAGCTCCGCCTCCAGGAAGCCGTCCCAACATGGCTCCTCTATTAACGTTTTTACCAGCGTTGCTCTGAGCAGCAGCTCCTATAATGAGCTCAGTGGGTGATTGCTAATTGCTGCTGGCTAGTCTGGAGGAGCTGAGTGGGGGAGGAGCCTTGAAGGCGGGGCTAGGTCCACCCAGGTGTATCAACAGCTGAATGGTTGCCATGGAGATTAACATGGAGGGAAAAACATTATAACATGATGCAAAGCTGAAAAAGAGAATTTTACATGACACTGCCCCTTTAAATCTGATTTTCTGAGACCTGCAGATACTTTTTGAAGTAAAACCCATGAATATCTTATTTAGTGTGAAACGTATCTCTCTGGTTTCTAACCCGAGCCGTAACCATAGCGACCTTCCACCAGGTGACATGTGGGTGTTTCTTTTCCTCCTTCCTCCCTCTGGTCTGCTCTGTCGTTTCCTTCCTCACACCTCTTCCCCGTTTCTTGTTTTCTCCTTCGTCACCTATTCCCTCCCTCAGAGCTCTCCTGATTCCTGCAGAGGCATGCTGCGTCATGGAAACAGCCGCTGTGTGTGTGTGTGTGTGTGTGTGTGTGTGTGTGTGTGTGTGGGTGTGCGCGCGTGGGATAGCTGGTGTTAAACGCACCCTAACAGCACCTCCTGCTGTCCTGTTGTCGGATTATTACAGGCGGTTTAGGATTTACAGGAGAGACTTTTTCTCTGAAAACTCCTCTGTGATATTTCAGGTATTTTGGGAACGCTGTAGATTTACAACAAGAATTTAGTTAAAAAGGAAAACAACAACAAAACTATTAAATACAACAAATCTTTAGCAAGCCGAGCAACTAAAGCTGCTTTGTTTAAATAATGATACAGCCTGAGTATCATTTTTGGGTTCTCTGCCCACCTCTGCTCTTTGATATGTACTTTATAAGTTTTAATTGCTGGTTATATTTCTAGCACTAATATTAAAGAAACTGTTAGCTAATAAGCAATTTCCCCCTGGAGATTAATAAGGTATATTTAATTCTGTTGTAATGAAGTTCAGCAGAAATGTGACTCGTCTTTGTCTTTCTGTCCTGTCAGGTTTGTCCAAGTCGTTTCCGTTAGAAAGCTCTCTGTTCGACAGCTGGCTGGCCAAGTCGGTCCAGATCACCGCGGATGACATGCTGAGCCAGTGGGCTCTGGACGGCCAGCACAACCACAAGGGCAGCAGCCTGCTGTCCGACCAGGTACGGCTTGTTATTTTAATGAATGGGAACAGGAGGGAGATCATTTCTGAAGCTGCTTTGGCTTTTACAAAAACTATTTTAATAAAATGTCATGTTATTTGACTTATTAATTTATTTTGTAATCTTTACAGTCTGTTGAGCATGAAATATTATTAAAACAAGATTATAATTCTTGCTTGAAAGTTATTTCTAAGTTAGTTTAGTCTTATTTCAAGTGTATTATATTTGCTCAAAACTAAACAAAAATTACTTGGTGAGATTTTGTTTTTGCAGTGTTTACTGGAAACTTTCAGATCCCTGCTGACAATAAGACGATCTTCCTGTGATATTTCTGGAGTTAAATGTGTTAGTCATGCAGCGTTTCCCTCTGTTGATGGACTTATTTAAAGTTCTTCCATCTTAACCATTTTTTTCCTGCTGACCCGTTTCCTCTCTTCCTCCTCCTCTTCCTCCAGCTGATGCAGGGCGAGGAAAGCCTCCTGAACCTCATGATGGAGAACTCTATGCAGTCGGCGTGGAAAACGCCTCAGCTGGGCCGGAAACCCAGAGGAAGCAGCAAGCCTCGTTCTCGAAGACCGAGCGGCGCCGGCGCCCAAAGGGTGTTCGGGTCGGCCGCGTCCAGCAGCCCGTCCACAGCCAAGGGCTTCTGGGAAAAATCCAGCCACGCTGGCCGCCGAGGGGAGAAGCCCAGAAGCTCATCCAAGGCGGGTCACCACCACCAGACCAGGAGCTGCGACCCGAACGGCGACCCGCCGCCGCAGCCGCCCATCTCCAAGATGGATTCCTGCCACATCTCGGAGGAGCGCGGCCGCTGGGACAGTGTCCACATGGCAACCGGTTTGATGGCGAGTGCTTCCCCTTCACCGGCCTCCAGTCCAGTAGCCGCAGTGCCTGACGCCGGGGCCGTCCTGCGGGGGTCGCGGCCCCGCCCGGCCCGGCAGGGTAAAGCGAGGTCAAGGGTCGGGGGACCGGACTCCATGGACCTGCCGCTCACAGGGAAAGGCGCATCACTGCTGGACGCCGCCGCCGAGACTGATGGGTACTTCTCCGATGGAGAGAGCGATTTGGAAACACGGTCCGGCGGACGAAAGCTTCGGCTGCCACAGCTGCATCCTGCCAACGAGGATCTACTGAGGAGGAGCGTCCTGGCGTCCTAAACAAAGTCCAACCAAATCGGTGGTACGGAGCAGCGTCCCAGCTCTGACTCTGCCTGGTTTTCTGAATGTAGCTGTATGCCGACCGTACAGTAAAGCTTCTCCACTGGACCGCAGTTTGCTCCTCATACTATAGGAAACTAAACATTCGTCTTTTGTATATTTCTAACTCATCTGGTTGTGGCCTGGTGTCTGCGGTTTGCTTCAGACTTGCGAACAAACACTTTGGGGCATTATTATTCTTCTTACTCACGCTGGTTCCAGGGTATGCTTTAAGGTCCGAGCTACATCCAACGAGTTTTCCTCAAAATATTCAGATTTCTTAGCAGAGCTGGCATGAATATGTGCAGAGGGCAGCACAGGACAGAATCTTCTCAGCCTTGAAAAGCACAAAAACTAGTCAGTCATGGAAGCACTTGAGAGTAAAACAAAAGCTCATTCAGGGCCCGGGTCGATTTCAGACGCTGATTTTCTCATTTTTCATCCCTTAAAAGCAGAAATATTACAGACTAAAGATTGACCCCAACCCCGCCGCTGTGTCAGACACAAACTCACATATACACTCATCATAGTATGGTATAAATCAGGGGTGTCCAAAGTGCGGCCTGTGGGCCATTTGTGGCCCTTGGATTAATTTTGTGTGGCCCCGGCTGCAATATTTTCTGCTTGGGGATTTTGGCCCCTTGGTGCCAAAGGTTTGGACACCCCTGGTATAAATACCTAATCCAATCTTTCTCCATTGCTGCCAAATTCTTCCTAAATCAATTCTACCCCCTAAATCTTTACAAAAATATCAGTAGAGAAACGTTGCCTTGCGTCACTTCCTGTGACCTCCCACAAAACAATCAGTGAGTGAATCAATCAGCCTCTCAATCCAAATTTGTAACAATCAAAGCGAAATGAAATCCCAACAGATTGGTTGCCATGTAGCCACTGGGTGTCTTCACCATAATGATTGAATAGTGCCTAAAAAACAACAAAAAAAACAAATAAACAAACATGCAGCGTTTGCCATTTTTGTAACCAATGCATCTGCAGCACTTTGCAAAGCAGAGCCACAGAGATGCCTACTGTTACGAGCCACCCCTGAACGCATCACGGCAGCAGAGAGCCTTAAAAACAAGAGCTTGGCCAAGTTACACCATGTTCCAGCTTTCAGGAGTCCTGCAAGATATTTGTTGCTCATGTTTGATCTGCTGGGATAAAAACAGCTTTTCTCCTTCAGGTCTGAGCCCATTTCAGTCTGGTGGTTTTATAATTCAAAAACCACCAAAGAAAATCTACATTTTATTGTGAATTTATGAATCAAAGTTTATTCGACTTGAGACATCAGTAGAATCACAGAAAATCAATTCTGCAGCGCCCTTGAAAAGCAGCTCAATCTACTGATTTATATTTATATTCAGTCTTCCTGGTGTAAGCAGTTATTTCAGTTCTCTGTGTTTATGTGAGAAAAAGTTTGTAGTAATGTTATAAAACAAAGGAAATACTCAAGAAGCTAAAAACAAAGCCCTCACCCAAACTTTCAGATTTCCAAAAGACCTAGAAATATATTTAAATCTAGCTTAAAGTACTAAAACAATCAAACTTTGTTACATAGTGAAGCCCAATGGAAATCAAAACCAATTGGGAAGAGATGAATCTATTACCACTGCAGACCACCTCCAAAAATACCTAAAGCTACAGATTTTACTGGTTTAAACATTAAATCTACCTTAATATTTACAGCAGAAACCTTTAATATTTACATTCATCCTTATTTCCATTCAACAGCCAATCAGCACCAAGGAAGTTGAATGGTGCGCCTGGATTGGTTGCTTTATAAAACGTCAGTCGATAGCGTGTCACAATTATTTTTTATGCTTTATTAAAACTATTTTTCCAACATTTCACTGATTCAGAAGATAAATTACTGGAGATCCCAAACTTTTCATTGAGTTTTCTGCAAATTATCTGCAGGAACTTCACTGATGTGTAGAGAATAAAACAATGTTTAAGCTTCCTAAGCTATGTTTTAAAAATGAGGAGCAAAGCTACTTCCCACGTTATTGGATGGTGTTTACAAAGCATCCAATCAGGAACACTGTTCATGTTCATTGGTGCTGAAGATGTTAGCTTCCACTGCGCGTACATCTGATTTTGAACCATTAAAATCTTCATTATTGGAGGAACTGTCCAGGATTTTAGCTAAGTGTTGTGGTTCAAGTCAATTCCAACTGATTTAAGTCGTTGTAGATGAAAAATATCAGAATAAATTGGTTAGTTCAGGTCATTATGTGTGTCTATGCAGTTTGCCATGTTTTTTTGGAGGTTTTTTTAGCGGATTGTGACACCAGCATGGCGTTCTGATCAAACCAGACTTGACCAAGCTCCTGTAGCAAACGGCTCTACTGCAAAAACCGTAAACTATCACAGATAAAGCATGAATCAGCGCCCCGCACTCCTGAGTTCCCAAACCGAGCTGCGCCTCGTTTTACTGCAAATTCACACATCTTACCCTACAGAGTCGTATTTTCTACTCAAGAAGCTGTTTGCGGTATTCTCAGGGGTTAAAGAAAAACTTTTAAAAAGAATTAATACAAGATTTAAAAATAAAAAAAAACATGTATGTAAAATTATATATAATACACACATATATCTATGTAAGGTGAGGTATGTTTAGAAAGTTTGTTTGGCAAGAGTCAGTTTGATTTCCAACACCACTACTACTGAGCAAGTGTCTTCTGTAAGTGTGAGCTTCAGGCCCGGGTTCAACGGCTCTGATTTCACAGATCATCATCAGGATGAAGGCTGTCCTGATCAACACAAATCAATCAGATCGATTGATTAGAGCGAACTGCTTGAGCCGGGCCTGACACACAGCCTTTAAGTACAGATCTCTTTCCATCCTGCTCTGTTTTATTTCACTTTATTTTCTGTAGACACATTCTGACTGGTGTTTAGGAACGACCATGCCAAAGAACAGATCTGTGTATCAAGGCAGCATATTTACATCTTGTCTACACACACACACACACACACACACACACACACACTCTGTCTCTGGACTGCAACATAAAGTGAGTTTGATAAAGTGTTGGAAGGTTTTGGTCACTTAACACAGATTTCCAACATGAAGCTGGTCTAACAGGGTTACAAAGCAACAGATGAATAGTTTTCTATGGATGTGTGGTTCTGACTTCCTCAGAGAGAAACGCAGAGTTTATGACAAGCGATGGCACTGTGTCCTTTTCGTTCTTCAGGGGATTTACACGGCTGTGTTGTATTGTGAAAATGTCTCTTTACTCAGAGTTTCTGAATTCGTGCCGTAGCCTGGAGGAAGTCGGACTTCTGCTACGTCTCAGACACGACGACGTGTCTCTGGAGTGACGATGCTCATTCCAGCCTCATGCGTCACCCAGACATATTAATGTAATCTTGGTTTCAGTATTCAGAGTAGCCTGATGTTGTAGACGGTGGTTTTAGATGAGGCCTGTACGGCCTCCACATGTAGTAGCAGACGCTGAGGCTGCACAGCACAAACAAGAAATCAAACCTGAAACCAATCAGTAGATATTTTAACCCTTTGCTGTGCAGCCTCAGCAACAAAACCTGGTTTTATTATTCTGTATTTACAGTGTGGCTTCAACGCCCTCTCCTTCCACTTCATAGATGCTGTAGACTGGATTCTTTATTATTTTTCACTAGCATTCAGCTTCAACGTGTGGTATGCTGGTGCGGCCGCTGGCTCACTACTCCAAATGTGATCTTTGAGTTTTGCAACTCTGACAACAGAAATACACATTTTCTACATCTTGTGGGTTAGTTCTGTGAAATTTTGGTCCACTAGAAGAAGAATCAGTAAATAAACGAGTATTTAGGATAAATCCATATTATAATGTGCCTGTCACTTTAAATTTGAGTCAATTTATCACTTAAAATACAACAGCCGACTCAATATTACACGAGTCGGCTGTTGTATTTTAGACTCTTCTTTGCAATTTCAATATTTGACAACTGCTGGCTCTAAATTACATGACGGCAGGTCAGGAAACAACATCGACTTTGAAGCGTCTCTGGGGGAAAACGATGAAACGCTGGTTAAAGGCCAGCGCCTGTTGCTGCAGCTAATGGCCATTTTTCCTGCGGTTTGATTAATCTGTTGCAAAACTCAAGACGAGACGTTTTCTTACAAAGAAACCAAATCCTGAGAGAAATAACTCCACCATGTGACCCCACCTGCATACCACTGGACTCTTACACAATATTCACAGTTACAATAATGTATTATACTGTTCAACTAATAGCTACATTTTCATATTCAGTGTTTTTAAAAAGCCTTTGCAGACGTTTTATTTGGTTGGTAATGCTTAGTTGTATCAAACTAGAAAGCTGACTCATTATCTGCTTCCACTGGTTTTACTGGCGCTTTGCTCTCCTTTCCAGTTAAAGTTAAAAGTTTAAAATCTCAACATCCACAACAGCTGTGCAGATCAGAACTTCATCCTGGAACAGCTGCTGTGGAGGAAAAGACAGGAGGTCAGAGAGACTTCAGGAGGCATAAAGTGAGTTTTAATTACAGTCAACTTGATAGAAAACCTTAAATGTTTTTATATTATACAGTAAATACAACTAAATACTCATTACTCTTTTCTTCTTTAACTGCCTCTTAAATGTGATGCATTTAATGGTTAGGCAGCTTCACAGATTTCTGTTATGAATGAAGGAAGATTTATTCGCAAAACATGAAAAAGTGGAATATTACTCAATAAAATAAAGGTTAAATATCTCTATTTAAAGGTTCAATAGAGATATTTAACCTTTATTTAAAGCAGGAATTATTTCCTTTTCCTACTGAAATAAAAAGTTAAATGTTGATTTTTCTCCCTTTAAAAGGATAAAAAGAGTAAATACCACAAAGTTGACATTTGTGTTTGGAAATAATTTAACCATTAAGGTTAGCAGCTGCCTTACCGCTTTATTTTACATAAATATTATTTAATGGAGAATTCATTTGTAGTAAAGATGCACCAAAAAAAAAAAAAGTTGTATTTTTAAATCCCACAGAAAAGTGAATTACCAAGATTATCTCCGTTTATGAATCAAAGAATATACGGCTAACATTTTTATCATTTTTCTTTTATTTTAAAATCTACATTCTTAGTTTGGTGCATTTAAAAATCTGATTTACTGATTTTCATCCAACAGAAATTACTCTGAGACTAAAGATAATCAGCCTTAAAATGATTTACTTCACACTGTAGATGATCAGTTGGATGAAATGTGGAGCCTCTTTGACTCCACCGCTGAGGAAACAATTATTTTTTTTTAAAGTGTTGTTTTTTTTCTATCATCTTTAAACAAATTATTTTCTCTCCATTGCAGCTTTTTACACTAAAGCTCTGATCTGCATAATCAGAGCACCTTACTGCATCATTTTCCTTCCCATCACCAGCAAACCAGCGTTTCCGCCTCTCAGCCCTCCATCCTGGTTTGTTCCTCCACTCCTGCTCTACTCAGCGATCAGCTTTTTACTTTCCTTTAGAAACATATTTTACTCACAAAAAGCCAGAATAAATGTGAACATCAGTAGCTTTAAGGACAAATGCTGACAGTGGCAGACGGGTTTAAGGAGGTAAAACATTCGCGCTCTGCTCTGCTTCATTCTCACTCAGACATGTGGAGGAACTGAAGCCAGAAAAATAGAACAAGTTGTTCTCTCTGCGTTGTGTCTGCAGCCTTTCCACAGTCAAGTTAGCACACGGCTAATATAAACAATAACACGCATGCAACTTTTTAAGCTTTCTCTGCTCTCACTGATGCTCCTTGATTGCAAAGTGCAACAATCAAATCAAGCAAGCACTAAAGGAACGGGAAACATGCTTTTAATAACTCGCTGATTATAAGAGGGATGTCAAACTCACTTTTATTTTTGGCCATATTGAGATTATAAATGTCTGGTTCTGGTAAAATGTATTGATAAAACCCATTAACAAACCTACTAACAAACGTACTCCTTAAAGTTAAATACTGAACATCATTTTACATTTGTGTCATTTGGTGGTATTCATATGAAAACTACAGACGATGATTATGATGGCCACTGGGGAAAAAATAATTTGGGTTTTAATCTGAGATCAAAAGTCAGAATCTGAGAAAAATTTTAGAATTTTGACTTTTTTCCAGAATTCTAAATTTTTTTCTCAGAAATTATTTTTCCCTGCAGAATTCTCAGAATTTTGACTTTTCTCAGAATTATAATTATTTATCTTAGAAGATTAAAGTCAGAATTTTCTTTTCTGTGGCCCTAATTATCCTCTGTTGAAAACTATTATTTGATTGATAAAATACTATTTAAGCAAACAACGGTTAGCTTCTTGGTTCGGTTTACATAAAACTTTACAGCGGGCCATATTTGGCCCGTGGGCCTTGAGTTTGACACTTGGATTATAAGAACCATTAATCTGAAAGAATTAAACAGTCAAACTGGGGCTGTTTATTGATTTAAGAAGCTATATGGACCCTGATATTAGATCATCATCTTAATGTTCCAGCTGATACGTTGGAACATTAACGTATCAGTAGATTCACCATGAATCTAGTGGAAAATGACAGATATGGTCAATCTAGGTTATGCATCTTGTCTGATACTTAAAGTAGACATATTATGCAAAATTCACATTTTGAACATTTTTGTTCTTCCATTTGTGTCTCAACTGCTTCTAAAAACAAACCAAGCACTTAAAAACATTTATTGGTAATAAGTTAATGTTTACTAATGTCTGGAAGACGAGCCATTTCAAAAACCTCCCAGTTGTTAAGTCACATGCAATGAGCTCAGCCCGTTACCTAGCAACCCCAATGAGCTCAGCCCGTTACCTAGCAACCCCAATGAGCCCAGCCTGTTACCTAGCAACCCCAATGAGCCCAGCCCAGTTCCCAGTTGATCCCCAGCCAGTTTGGTCAGCTGGTTTTCTTGCTGTATGGGCTGTATAATGGCTGCTGGGAAAAACAAGAGTTTTGTTGTTGACTCACCATCCAGAAACCAGTTGCTGCATTCTGGTTGGTTGTGCAGGAGGCTCCACTTCCTCTTTTCAAAGATGTACGGTTGTGTAATTGTACATCTGAGGCCCTAAAACATCTCATTCTGGAACTGATTAGACTGAAATCTCATTATCCAACAATAATTTAGTGCAAAAACTTATTGAACATGTTTGTATAGGCCGATTCTAATCTGTTTGAGGAAGCATAATAGATCACCTTTAAATGCAAATTCCTTATTTGTTCCCCACAGATTGGACAGTTCATTTAACTTTCCTTTACATATAAAAACTACCACTGGGATCCATTTGCAGTGGATACTGAGGCTCCACTGAATAGAACTATAACAAAAAGTTTATTATTCTGGTTTGTTTCAGTTGCTATACAAACATGTGTAACATCTGAGTGAACTTTTCATCCATTTTGGTCTTTAAAAGTAGATATATGATTTTGAAAAACACCAATAATTTAATTTACATAGTTTGTCCTTCTGCAGTTTTGTTGATGTACTACATTCAAGGTAAAGTAAAAACCTGTTCAGAGAACAAAATATTTTACAACAAATTAAATATAAAAGATTTACAAGTTATTGCCAGTGTACAACTAAAAAACATTTGGTAACCTTAGTTTGAGTAAGAATAGAGTTGAGTTTCCCTACAACAGACAGTGAGTTTAATGTGACCAGTGCATAATATTGACTGTAGGGAGGTGCAACATGAGCAGACTTTTTAGGTGTAAATGCAATTCATATAAAAAACTATTTGTAATGCAAGTAAGCTCCTTCATTGATATTTCTTGCAATTTTATCGCTTTTCTTCATTTCCTTCAGGATTATTTTAAGCATTGCCCTAATCTATTTCCTTAACATTTGTAGCACTAAAATCAGTTTATTTTCCCAGTTTTAGCCTGAAAACTTCAATCTTTCCCATTTTCTTTCCTGCTCCACTCACAAAAAGTACAAAATCGATACATTAAATCTGAATTATGACAATCATTTTATTTATTGTACTAACATTAAAAATGAAATTGACCATGGGGGCACAAGGAAGAGTCCATTTTGTTTCCTGAAAATGTGTTTTGCATAAAAGGCAAACCTGGACCAAACTTATGACACATTACTGTCAGTATTTTTATTTCCAGAGCTCAGCTTTATTTTCCTCCGTTTCTCCTCGCAGTGCAGAACAGACACTTTGTGACTCATTAATCACAGAAACACTCGCTCTTCTCTCCTTGACCTATAAATTAAGTTTTCTCCCTCAGGTTTAAAACTTGATGAAACAACAATTTTTGCCTTGCAAAATTCTTTCAAGGACTTTTGAATTTTCTAATGAAGCGTTTGCTGGGGTCCTCGGTACAAACTCCAGTTGCTGAAGTAAGATTTATCGATCGCTCCCTTCTTCTACAAAACTCCGACGGTTTTCATCCTTTTGGCCTCTTGAATCCAAATCATTCAGTGAAAGCAGAGCTGCACAGGATCACCTCTCCTGCTGTCGTATTTGTCCTTATGAAGGTGTTCAGGTTTCTGCTGTCATCCATTTCTCCTCCACTCCGCATCAGTTCTTCAATACAATAATATGAATGTTGCAGGAGTTAATCTTCTGTATTCTTTGTTTCAAAGAATGTTGTGCCATTTGTGAATAGCAAAGAGAACTATTGAACATATATGAAAAAGAAGAGCTATTTTAAATTATTTTTGGCTTTTTTTGCTATATTTATTTTATTGTATTAGAATCTTATTTGTAGGAGGGAAACAAAAAATCAAAAACTGTATTTTTCATTAGTGCAAAAAACCTATTTTCTTCCTTTTTGTACAATTTCAATGTTTTAAGCGAGACTTTAAAAAGCAATATGATGATGATGACAATGTTTCCTGTGACTGTAACTGCATGCTGTTTGTGTTGCCTTAATAATGGCTGCATCCCACTATGTCCAACCCTTCTGCTGTCCTTTCCTCAAAAATCAACCCAACCTCCAAAAGGATTTCCAGTCCCATCTGATCTAGTCCAGACCAGTCCAATCCAGTCCAGTGCAGTCAATAAAGCAGTGCTTTCTGTGTACACAAAACTCTCTGCCTCTCTTTTCATCACACTCATTCCTCATCATTCAACATTCATTATATTCTAAATTATGTTTAGTTCTGCAGCATTGATAAAAACTAACGCACCAAATTTTATTTTATGATTTTATTTGTATTGATTTTTGGGGTCAGAAAAGTTTTGCAGCGCTCAGTTCTCATGAGTGAAAGTTAAACGTGTCCGGACCCAATTGGTCAGATTAACAAACTGTAAATACTGAAGTCTATTATCTAATAGAGATGCAGAAATCATTTAAATTTTAACTGATCTTTGCTCAGATCAGTTCAATAACTAAACTTAATAGACTAAATAACTTGGACTAATAACTAAAGTAGGAATGATATTTAAATAGTATGCTTCAGACTATAAGTTTTCCACAGATTAGCTCTTTAGTTTTTATTTTCTCCTCAGATGAAACAATCAGGCTGCAAGTTACTGTCAACAACTCCGTTTATGTACAGAAACCTGAGTCTGCAGGTGGGAACGAAGCTGGAGGAGTTGGATCAACTGAAGTGGCACCAAACCAAAAACATGAAAGAGCAAGTCTCCATTTCCATTTACAGTGTCTATAATGAAAACACGAGACCATCAAAATCAAAATGTCCAAACAGAGATATTAAACAGGAATGACAAACAGTTCTTCAATTAAAAACTCTTCTGTTCATCACAGCTGCTGCTGAAACAAAGAATCTCAGTAAAGTTTCATTATGGCCCTAGAAGTTCAATCATAATTTAGCTCATTAATCAAATTTTCAGCTGCCGTTGGAAACTCCAATGTTAGCTGAACAGTTTTCCTCTGCAGTTATTTGGGGTGAAAACAGGCCAGAGTGAAAGTTACTGATGCAAAACAGTATCGCAGTATTTTAATTCCAGTCATAAAACAAACTTTTCTACTTCAAAAGTTGTTTACCAGATTCAGTTTTCTAGATTTGTTCAAATTATGAAATGTTTTGCTCTCAGATTTTCTGAATTCTGTAGCCTGGTTTTATTTCCCATCCACTAATTCATGAAACAGCAACGCTGAAGTTCACTTTTTTCTGGTTCTGTTACATTTTCTTAAATCTGAGTCATTTATTTTGCTTCAATAAATTTTTTTTTGTTTGTTTCTGAGTCAGTAGCCAATTAAGAAGCACTGGATCCCATTAATGTTGGTTTTGGGTAAAAGTCACTGAACAGATGTTTTCTCGTTCACTATAAAACCAGTCTTTGGTGCACCTGACTTTAATTTCTTAAACATGACTAAAATTCATCAAAAGTTGATGCAGTATATATATATATATATATATATATATATATATATATATATATATATATATATATATATAGGCCTGTCACGATAGCAAATTTTGCTCAACGATTAATTGTCTCAAAAATTATTGCGATAAACGATAATATTGTTTGAAGACCTTTTTACACTGATTTAATGGAAATGACGTAATAATGCATGCGATTTCCTGCCAAAGATAGATACACTTTATTTTCAACAGAACATTTAACACTGGAACTGATAAACAAAATAAACAAAACAACCAAAAACAAAAATAAAATGGATTCTCAGTCTCCATTAACAAAAAACACACTTGAAAAAAAAAACCTAAACAACATAAAGTAAAAGTGGAAATAAATACTGCATTCAACCAAAAGAGTGCAGATTATGAAGTCTGTATATTATGTTGCCCTTCAGTAATAATTAGATTTAAATAGAGAAGATGGGCACATCGACTACCTGATGCAATAATTCACACTACATGATATTTGCTCCTATTTTTCCCCTTACAACAATCTTAGAAAGTTGGTCTTTCTAAGATTGTGTGGTGTGTTACGGTAGATCGTCGTTGCCGCTCCGATCTAAATCAGGGTTTTTCCCTGACTGGGCGCAGCCTGTTGAATGTGACAGGCAGCCAATCAGAAAGCGCGGATTCTCCTCCGTGTTTTCTGCGGGGAAATTACGGAGGGGAATCCCAAACAGCTGACACGGCGCAACCCGAAGTCCAGCGGACATTGGAGATGATATGTGGAAACAACATTAATGTTTATTCAACATGCAAAGAATATAGAAATGACAAGAGGAGGAGTTGGAGCGAAATTGATAAACCCGGTAACTTTTCAGCTGTTCTTCGTTAACGTGACGTAAATAGGTTATAATGATTTTCATTCAGTCAGGACTTTACGCTGACACTAGCCACATGCATTGCAGGTAGATTGTAGTAAAGCATTGATTAATGCCCGGTTTTAAAATTAGTTCACTGAACTTGTAGCCATTATTTTGTGCCCATTGTTGGACACCACAGGGCAGGACCGAACCCGGTCCGGAACCGTTATAGCTAGGATTTCTGTCGGCTAATGTTTGGGTCTGTCAGGTTTTGAAAATGGGCCGACAATCGGCCGACAGCTCTAAGATCGTGTAGTGTGCGCTGGGCTTTACACTGAGGAAATGAGGAAGGGAGGATCAGTGGAGAGAACCGGAGTTGAGCCTTTTTTCATTCGGTGTCATTAACAGAAAGAGAAAAAGGCCGGAAGAGACGATAATGCCGATAATTAAAATGACGTCGATAGTTTTAATTTATCGTACGATTAATTGATTTACCGTTTATGGCGACAGGCATATATATATATTTCAAAAACATTTGAATGCCTTTCTTTTAATAAGGCAAATGTGCAAAATCTTTTTTAATTTTGGGGGATATGTTATTTTAATTATTGCATGATAAGTTTATTGTTTAACAGGTAAAATTAGATTTCAAATTGTTGTGACTTGAAAATTTTGGTGCATGTAACAAAAAGCTGACACCCTTTTTTTTGAAACCATCAGATTATGCAGAAAGCCAGATCCTAAAATCCTGCCGTCATTCAGCTAATTTAAAAAATGTTTCAGGAAGACGTTGCAACCAAACAAAACGTTTAATTCTAGTGACGTTTTGACTGAATAAAACTGGGGCTAGATTAGTAGCCAGAAGTTAAAATGAAAAAGCAGAGAAAACTAAATCAGCCTAAAGGCATTTAGGATATTCAAGTTAAGTAGATAAATATTAAATGACTACTGAAGTCGATCTGCAGCACTATGAAATCCAGCTGCCAACACATTATGCAAACAGTTTACTGCTCTTCATTGATTCCTCAACAAATTGTCGGACTAATTAACTTCCAGCACAGAGCCGTTAAATGGCTGCCGTTTCCTTCTGCCACAAACGTGTCACGTCGGGGAGGAAACCGTTGGCTAACTCGTCTTCTCATACAGGACAGCACTAATTGGCAGCCCTGATTGACCAAAGTGAAACCTCCAAGCCAAGCAGCAGACTAAAGTCATTTGTATTCCCCACTGACACAAGAGTGGAAAAACTGAGGAGGAGGAAGTGAAGCTCCAGGTTTAGCTTTTTAAAGACGGATCCTTTATGTTACAGTAGAACCGTTAATTCATGCATAGTGAGGCCTGACTGTATGTCAGCAGGACAAAATAAATGACTACCTGTGCAATGCATAAATATAATATATGGATTTAATTGTACAGTCATCACCCTAAATACGTTCATCAATAAAACCTTCAATAGACAAAAAAGTGACACATTTTTTGCCGTTAATTTGTATTTGTGAACAAACTCAAACTCTCAAACTCAAAGATTAAAACTCACAGCATCATATTGTTGCTATGGTAACAGTTTAACTATGAATATTCTTCTTTGAACTTTTTCAATGTAAACTTGCCAGCGCCTTAAAATCTTGCATATAAATGTTAAACAATTTAAAATCTTTTAATTTATGCTGAAACCATTAAATCAAATTTAGCAGCATTGATCATCTCAAGCAAATATTACATTTATGCATCTGTGTTAATATCAGCCTTTATGGCCCCTGAAGCCCTGGGGGCCTGATGGAGCCGCTGACTTTATTTGGATTAAACAGAAGTGCAAATAATTGATATTCATTTTAATTGTATTTTTTAATTTGTTGTTTTTAGACTAGGTCTGGGTTTAGGTAGCGTTTCATTGTCTATGTTTTCCCATAACATGTAATTACCCAGTAATATTTTTACATTTCCTGTCTACTTAACATCTTTTACTACAAAAACACGGTGGACCAGTGGTGGACGCCTCGGCGCCCCGACCGCCGGGCTCAGCAGGTTTACTGGGGGAAACTCTGGACTATAACATCTTCAATAAGAAAATATATTTATAGGCCTATTGCAGTAAATCAGTTATAACTGCATGATAAATTAAAATGAGCTCAATAATTTCAATTTGCATGATTTATCTTTTATCATCCAGTTTGTGGTAGAAAGAGAAAGAAATCATTGAGCTCATTTTAATTTATCATGTGATTCATTGATTTATTGCTTATTGAAACAGGCCTGTAAGTTTCTGTGGCGATTGATGAAAATCAGAGTTGATTAAAAAAAAACCTTTCCAATTATTCTGGACTTGCTGCTTTGAGTTATTTACTCCAGTTTGTCTTTATCATCTTCGGCTCTGTGAAACCAAGACAAACAACTTTCTGACACTTGTCTCATCAATTTCTAAATTAACTCACTGGGTATATAAATGTCAGTTTAACTGATAAATAATATTGAGCTGAACGTAAGCCTCTTTATCCACCAGTTTCCACTGATCCCAGTAGATTTCTCTGCTGTTGTGGCGTTTCAGTCAATCAGGCTCAGATTTGAACGCCGCAGGGAAACGGAGTCAGTCAAAAACGAATCTAATGAATTATTCTTTTTAAAAAACGACTTGCTGCTGCTGCTGCTTCTACACTTCAAATATTAGACAAAAGATTCTACAGATGTGGTTGATAAAGATGACTAACATTAGTAAACTGTGGGTGAAAAACATAATTATGTTTGTTATGAGCATAAAGTAAATTAGCGGTTATCTGAAGCTGCCTGTGAAGATCTGAGGTTTAGTCACGGCTCCCTGAGCAGCTAAAGCTTCATAACAGCCTTGAATATCATTCAGCCTGCCAGACAAAACATCACAAAGATTTTTACAAAGGAGAAAAATGAAACTGAGAAACCAGCTGCATGAATCTCTCCAGGTGTCTCTGGCTGAATGTGGATCTGTCTCTGGTTTAACTCCAGGTTGTGTTTTCATGTCAGCGAGGGATTCACACACTGAATCTGTTCGACCCCTGAGGATGAGCTCACACTGAGAGGTGAAAGGTCAATGGACTTACACTGGAAAACAGACTAGAGGCAAAAATACAACAGAAAATAATGTTTTATTGGACTAATTAATCATTGTTTTATTTTTTAACTGAATGCTCTGACATCATGTACTTCCCAATATTTTAGCATTTTTATAAAATGATAGTTTTATAAAACTTGCTCATTAGACTAAAACTTATTCCGATGTTTCTCCCGGGATGAATGCAACACAAACATGAGCAGATATGGCTCTGAAAATAACCATTATTTTAGTAATCGGTTATTCTGACGGTTAATCCCATAAAAAATTGGCACATTTATACAATTTTACAAATACATTTTGCAAATAAACAATTTAAATAAGAAAATAAACATTTTGACTAAAATGCAAAGAACTGGGTCAAATTAAAAGGAGTTTTGGCTGACAGTGATTTTATTTGAAACAGTTTTGACTTATTTTCTGTTCAGAGCAAAGCGTCTTTTCAGATCAAATGTTTTTCCTTCTTTAATCCAGACTACATGAAACGTTAATATACAGAGTTGAAGAGCTGATCAAATAAAATCCTTCAATTAAGATGACCATTAATCACATTTTGTTACTGTGAGCAGCATACAAAATGTTTGTTTTATTATGTTTTCCAAATATGATTCATAATATATATTTCTAATTTAGATGACTAATATTTTGATCATTTAACAACTTTTAAATGATGGCAGTAAACGTGAGGCGCCTTCCTGTGCTGCCCCCTGCTGGTGATGCTTCTTCTCTACATCCAGAGGAATCTGAAAATGTTCCTTCAGACTAAAATATGAGCAGATATAATACAGTTTTGGTGCTTATGAAAGTGTGCAACAACTGGACAAACAAGGTAAGGCATACAAATAAACATTGCATTAACATACAACTCCTTTTAATTTTTTTAAGTTCTGTCAAATCTAAGGTGAAAGTACTGATGCTGTTACACAAGTTACACTGAATAACTGAGCTGGAGTAAAATACGACACTTATCTTGAAATGAAAGTAGAGTTTTATTTTTTAATCTAAAGTAACCAAATATAAGGTTTTATTACACTAAGATCTCTTTATTTTTGGGGGACATCATCATGAGGTCTAAGCCAAACAGCTTTTTCTAAAACCAAGATATTCCCAATTCCATTTTCTGTTACAATAACTGATCACTTTGAAAAACTTGTCACTAATTTTAGTCACTTGCCAGATGTGGAAGAAAAAGAAAAACAGGCAATAGTTTTCCTAAATTCAAACCGTTAACATAGTTTTAAAAAAACACCAACAAGTTTGTTTCTGGTGCAGCTTCAGGCTTTCCACAATTTTTAGTCACAAATTAAACAGCCTTTCGGTTTTAACAATACGTTATTGAAACAAAAACAGACCAGGTGTTTTAAAATGCTTGCTTTGAATGGATTTAAGTTAGTTTTCTGATTAGCAGTTAAACCTGGCAACTCATTTAATGAGGTAAATAATTATGTTTTTACACACAAAGCAATGTGTGTGTAAAAAATTGCTTAAGATACGTTTTATTTTACATATTAAAATAAAACATCTTAGTTAAATATACTAATGTGTTTCTTATTCAAAAATAAATATTCACAACTGGTCAATATCAAGCAACCATCAACCGAAGCTCGACAGCGGGAAACAGTTGACCAAGTTTAACGACAAAGAACATGAGGAAAATGAAAATATTTAACTCTGCTGAAGAAATCAACTGTACTTTATGCTGATATTGTTTGTAAAAACAAACGCCAGAAGATTTACTCAAAACAAAGCAAATGTTTCCACAAGTTAGCGAACATAGCCAACAAACACGTAGCTAAATCCTCAGTTACTGTGGAAAATCAGAACCTCTTATTCATTTAAATTAGACCTCAAATCGTCCTGAAATTATTTTTTATGTACTAAAATAGAATTTTTTTATATATATATGGTCTTATGAAAAATTAGTATAACAGCACAACAGACCAACCTTGATGATTTTTAGCTTTAATCAACGGTTGTTAACCTCACCTGACAAGCTTAGAGGAAACTGAAATACCGCCTCTGGCCACAACGCGAGTGTACATTGGTTAAGGTGGAAAACCGAGGAGGCGCTGTTCCATTTAATTAAAAGTAGACTTAGACTTAGACTGACTTTATTGTCATTTTGCATGCACAGGGTGAATACAGAACGAAATTTCGTTGCATACGGCTCAGGATAATGTTTTGAGCTTCCAATGTTGTGAGGTTACTCCAGAATAAAATAAAATACAATATAAAATATAAATGTAAATATAAATATAAAATATAAAGTGCAGGACTGACAGTAAAATAGAAGTTATTTAGCTATGTACATGTGCAAGGTATGAAGTGGAGACCAGTTTTTGAGTGCAGTCCAGTTAAGAGTTCAGCAGTCTGATGGCAAGTGGGAAAAAGCTGTTTCGGAACCTGGTGGACCTGCACCGGATGCTGCAGAACCTCTTTCCAGAGGGCAGCAGGGAGAACAGTCCATGGTGGGGGTGTGAGGGGTCACTGATGATGTTTCGGCCTCGGGACACGCAGCGCTGGGATGAAATGTCCTGAATGGAGGGAAGGGGGGCCCCGATGATCCTCTCTGCTGTCCGCACCACTCTCCTCACGTTCTTCCAGTCGGAGGCGCTGCAGCCTCCACACCATACAGAGAGGCAGCTGGTCAGAATGCTCTCTATGGTGCTTCTGTAGAATGTCTTGAGGATGGGCGGGGACAGGTGTGCTCTTCTCATCCTCCGCAGGAAATACAAGCGTTTCTGTGCCCTCTTGACCAGAGACGTGGTGTTCACAGTCCAGGTGAGGTCGTTTGTGATGTGCACCCCCAGGAATTTGGTGCTGCTGACCACCTCCACAGCCGAGCTGTTGATGAGCAGTGGAGCGTGGCTGGGCCGGTTCTTCCTGAAGTCCACGATCATCTCCTTCGTCTTGTCAACGTTCAGGATCAGGCTGTTTTCTCTGCACCAGTCCACCAGCTGCTCCACCTCCTCTCTGTAGTCCAGGTCGTTGTCGTCTCTGATGAGGCCCACCACCGTTGTGTCGTCCGCGAACTTCACGATGTGGTTGGTGGCGAACCTGGGGGTGCAGTCGGGTGTCATCAGAGTGAACAGCAGAGGGCTCAGGACGCAGCCCTGAGGGGAGCCTGTGCTGAGGGTGATGACATCGGAGGTGTGTTGTCCGATCCGGACTGACTGAGGTCTGTCGGTGAGGAAGTCTAGCAGCCAGTTGCGCAGGGGGGTGCTGAAGCCCAGGTGTCCCAGTTTTCCTGCCAGATGCTGTGGGATGATTGTGTTGAACGCTGAGCTGAAGTCCAGGAACAACATCCGCACATGAGTGGTGTTCTCCTCCAGGTGAGCCAGGCTCAGGTGTAGGGTGGAGGAGACGGCGTCCTCAGTGGAGCGGTTTCGGCGGTAGGCAAACTGGAACGGGTCGAATGTGGAGGGGAGTCTGGAGACGATGTGTTCTTTTACCAGCCTTTCAAAGCACTTCATCATGATGGGAGTCAGTGCCACAGGCCGGTAATCGTTGAAAGAGGTGACTTGAGGTTTCTTTGGCACCGGAATGATGGAGGCAGTTTTGAGACAGGCTGGCACTGTGGCTTGGTCCAGTGAGGTGTTAAAAATGTCTGTTAGGACACCAGCCAGCTGACCTGCGCATTCCCTGAACACCCGCCCAGGTATGTTGTCGGGGCCTGGGGCCTTCCGTGGGTTGACTCTTTTCAGAGTCTTCAACACATCGGCTGTGTCCAGGCAGAGTGCCTCCTCTTCCTGGTGGGGAACAGTTTTCTTTGCCGGAGTACTGTTCAGTGCCTCGAACCTCCCAAAGAAGTTATTGAGTCCATTGAGTATTACAGTTTTTAACAGACAAACAGATTTCTGACTCAGTATTCTGAGATTTAAGCCAAAATTCTGTTTATTTCCTTAGAAATCGGACTTAAAATTAGAATTTAATTTTCTGGTAATTCTGAGGTTAAAATCAAAATTCCAAGGAAAAAATGCATTTCTAAAGTGAGAAGCAGTAAAGCATACATTATATAAACAGATTTTTTCTTTCACTGTATTTGCATAATTTATTGACCAACTCTACATTATAATTTTATCATCATCTTTTTTATGGTCTGTAATAAAATTAGACAAAAAAAAAAAAAGCCAGGTTTCAATTTAGACAAAAACTTTACAAAGCACTCAAATTTATACAATCAGTTTAAAGAGAAGAACGTTAAACAGAGAAATGAAGGTAGTGACAGGCTTGAGATGCACAGTACGGATCCGATTTCCGTTCTCATGAGGATTTAATTGAGGCCAAATTCCCCCTTATCTGAGATCAGATCTGGCTCATCTGAGCAGACAAAGCAAAGTGACAAACCAAATATTTCCTGTTATGTTTATGAAGCTGAGCTGCCATTCTGCTTCAGAGGACCGCTTGTTCTGTTTTCACAGAGTGTTTGATCTCTACGCTGCAGCACATCCAAACTGATTTGGTTTATTATTCTTTCTGAAAACACCAAGTTATGAGTAATTAAAAATACAGAAAAAAAAACTAAATATAGAAAAGCCCCTTTGAAGCCAGCTCAGAGTTTTTATATACATTTTAAAAAATCTAATCTGCACTATTGCTGTCAGCCGTAACATTTATCTGCTTTAAGATAATAAAGCACGACATATGAATGAAAATATTGTTACAGGCAGAGTTGGGTAGTAACTAGTTACATTTACTCGATTACATTTACTTGGGTAACGTTTGAAAATTTGTACTTTGAGCAGCATTTTTACTATGCTGTTCTTTTAACTTTTACTTGACTGATTTTATTATAAAGTATTTTTACTCTTGAGTTAAATTTCTGGATTTTCTTCCCACTGAATGAAAAACAAACATGTTTTAACTCACCAGACTCAGACACACCTGCAGCTTCTGTTAAAGTTTAACACATTTTTTATTGAAAGAAACTGATTGGGAAACATTTTAGTTTTGCTTGGTTTTGTTATTTATATGAATTATTGTCATTTTGGTCCTTAAAAATGTCCACTTAACTTTTGGGTCCATCTGATGTAATTTTTAAATATTAAGTGATTGATAATTCGATCAGTCACTTAGGACTTGAGTAGACCTTTTAAAAAATACTTTTCCACTCAAGTAATTTTAGTGTTCGTAAATCTTGAAGTAGTTCAACTCTTTAGTATTTTTGGATACCCTAACCTCTGCTTACAGGTTTTGGGGGAGAAATTAAATCCAATACTGCAACTGTTTGGATTTCCACTAAGCTGCTTTGTCCAGCAGAGGGCGCTCAAGGGCTCGTTTCATGTAGGCCAGATGCCTAAAATATATGTGCAAAGTTCATACAGAACGAGCACAATTACTGGATTAGGGATGTTATGTTGTGTATGAACGTTAAACTTTGTTCAGTTTGTAAGACTGGAGAGACATTTAAGAGTCAACTACTCAACTACGCTTGAAACGATGCATTTAATAAATCTTAAGGAAAAAAAAAAGATATTACATAACTAACATTTAGCACTTCCTGCTCTGGGGAGGTTTAACCTGAATTATCAGGAAGGATTTTATCCAGTTCAGTCGCTATTAACTTTATTATAATTTTTTTTTTAACGGGTAATAGTCCACATATCCAGACCACATGAGTATCAGCGTTATTTGTACTAAAGAGGATTTACGTCATCTCTTTCGAAAATGACATTAACGATTTGTGTGTTTTGAGCACCACCTAGTGGCATTGTTGAGCACTGCTCATGCCAGCAGCATTACACAACACACACCGTTATGTAATTTCAGTTTAAACCAGCCTGTGTTTCAGCGCTCAGGTTAGAAATAAAACACACACGTAACATCAAAATGTACAAGTTAACCAGAATACATTCATTTCTTCCAAATGTGATTATTAATGTAGCACTATTTTAAACGGATGTTTTCACCAATTTCAGAGTTTTAAATCCACATTTTCTAATAAAGCAACAGAAATACCAGTCCAACCAGATCATCTTTTTCAGTCATTAGTGATTTATTTAATATTTAGAGAATTCAAATCATACTAAAGTCAAACAGGGGATGAGTCCCGACACATGGAGCTGATGAACTGGCCTTCAGCGGCCCGCTGTGTGTTTGGGTAACAAAACGTTCAGTTATAAAGTCGGAGAATCACATGGAGAAATAACAGCATGAAGCCACCAGGCAGCCGAAGGGACGCCACAGTCGGTGCATAACCCTCAGCCAGTTCAACGCGCTACAAAGATAGCTAGTGAATAAAAATCCCCATTTAAAATAAACTAAGATAAGCCTAGTGGGGACAAATAGAGCCTGGTGGCCTGCCAGGCTGGTGAAACACTGGAGAAAACCTGACTTCTGTCTACATCACTAGATCTAAGCAGGAACACACAGTTTCTGTATTTCTACATTTCTCTGGGCTGCTCTTGGCGCCGTTTCCCTGCCGGACCGAGCCAACCAGAAGCATGAGGCCGCAGACGGCTCCTAGGATCTCTGGGACACTCAAACCCCTCCACCACAATGAGGTGGCAGCCCCCGGAGGGGAAAAATGGAACCAGAAACAGTTTAACTGATCTGGGAGAGGCCTGAAGGTGGCGCTCTGGTGTTAGAACAGTGATGGTAGAGGAAGACCTGACTGTAGTAACTGGTGGAAAATGGCTGCCTTCAGCTTGGTTTCAGGTTCCTTTCATTACAAACCGACATAAGAATTAAAAAGTTTTATTACATTTGGGGTCAAACAGGACAATGAGTAATAGAACAATTCAAAAATACTTTGATCACACAGAGAAATTAAATGCATCACCAGTCTATACAAATGATCGTATTGGTACGAACCGTTTACTTTATTTCTTTTTCTCCACCTGGTCTGGCGTTCTGATTGGCTGGTTCCTTCCTGGAGGAGGGCACCAGCTGGCATGATGCTGCCATCACCTAGCCGTTGTTCCTCTCCTGCTGTTAACTCTTCACTCCATGAATGTAGGAAGTTCTCCTGACCAGCTGACCTGTTGTCTCTGCTCCGTCTTCTCAGCTCCTTCTCGGCAGTGGTTTCAGATGGCTGCTGGTTCTGAGCCCGGTTCTGGTTCTGCTGGAGGTTTCTTCCTGTTAGAGGAGAGTTCTTCCTCTCCACTGTGGCTACATGCATGCTCCGTATGAGGAATTGATGTAAAGACAAGGACTCAACACAAGCGCGTAGCTGTGGCCCCCTGCTGGTCAGGAGGAGTGAATGCTGTAAGTAATGACTTCATGCAGTCTGCTGGGTTTCCTTCGGTATAAACTCTAAACTGTTTTATTAACTGAACCCAATGCATAGATAACTTGGATCAACTGGAATTCATGATCAAATTGTAATGACTTCAAAATGCCTTGACAACATTGTAGTGAATCATCATTATTAATACAAATTTGAATAGACCTTTGTTATTTTACTGTTTAATATGCAGCTTTTGTTTTGTATTGGTTGTTGGGGGGGGTTTGTATTGGTTGTTGGGGGGGTTGTATTGGTTGTTGGGGGGTTGTATTGGTTGTTGGGGGGGGTTGTATTGGTTGTTGGGGGGGTTTGTATTGGTTGTTGGGGGGTTTGTATTGGTTGTTGGGGGGGTTTGTATTGGTTGTTGGGGGGGTTTGTATTGGTTGTTGGGGGGGTTTGTATTGGTTGTTGGGGGGGTTTGTATTGGTTGTTGGGGGGGGTTTGTATTGGTTGGGCACATTTGTTGGTTTAGGTGTTCAGTTTTATACAGCGCCAATTCACAACAATTGTCTCAATGCACTTCGAAGTGAAATTTTTTTGTTCACATATATTCCAATTATAATTAGTACAATAAGCTAAGTTAATTAAAACAGTTTAGAGTTTATACCGAAGGAAACCCAGCAGACTGCATGAAGTCATTACTTACAGCATTCACTCCTCCTGACCAGCAGGGGGCCACAGCTACGCGCTTGTGTTGAGTCCTTGTCTTTACATCAATTCCTCATACGGAGCATGCATGTAGCCACAGTGGAGAGGAAGAACTCTCCTCTAACAGGAAGAAACCTCCAGCAGAACCAGAACCGGGCTCAGAACCAGCAGCCATCTGAAACCACTGCCGAGAAGGAGCTGAGAAGACGGAGCAGAGACAACAGGTCAGCTGGTCAGGAGAACTTCCTACATTCATGGAGTGAAGAGTTAACAGCAGGAGAGGAACAACGGCTAGGTGATGGCAGCATCATGCCAGCTGGTGCCCTCCTCCAGGAAGGAACCAGCCAATCAGAACGCCAGACCAGGTGGAGCTCCATTGGAGATAACAGCAAATAATGTAAAACAGAAAAGTGATCAGTTCATCCTCCAGTAACCTAAACCTATAGCAACATAACTACAGAGGAAAACCTAAACCAGACTGAGCTTTTCCTTAATGCAATAACCATGAAACACTTTCTCAAGAACAAGAAACATTAAATTCTAACATTTAACACTAAAACTGGAGGACATTTTAAATATCCAAAATAAATTGGATCATTTAGTCTTTGAACAAAACTGTCCTTGAAAAAAAAAAAAAAAAAAAAGTGATGTAGGCCTCTTCCCTCGGTCGATGGTGGAGCAATGAAGGGCCAAATCAGAGTCAAAATCAAGATCATCCAGGAGGATTCCTGAAGGACCACAAAATGGATACAAGTTTCAGGTCAAACCCTCTGCAACAGCTCAGAATAAATCACTTTTCAAAAAGTCATACTTGGAAATATTACTTAAAGAAAACTGGGAGAGTTTCAGTCAAAATGAATCAGGAGGAGTCTGCCTTACACTTGCAGGGTTTCCTCCAGAAAACCAGCTGAACCCAACAGTAGAGTCACTCAGGTCATCCATCAGCGGGGGTGATGAAGGCCTTTTCCGTCAGTTGATGGTGGGGCGATGGAGAGGATTCCTGAAGGACAGAAAAACAGGATGGATGCAGGTTTCAGGTCAAGGGTTAAAAAACCCTTTAACAGCTCAGAACAAAGGCATCGCTTTTGAAAAACTCACTTTAAAATATTATTTAACAGCAAATACCTGCAGCATTTCTTAGGTCGTAAGGTCATCAATCAGCGAAGTGGGACGAGGGGCCTCCTGCGGCGGTCGACGAGGGGCCTCCTGCGGCGGTCCTGGGGGGGCGACGAGGGCCAAGTCTGAGACGAAAACAAGATGATGCAGGAGATTCCTGAAGAACAGGACAGAAAGAACCAGATGGATGCAGGTTTCTGGTCAATGCCTTTAGCTGCTCAGAGTAAATCGTCATGTTTCAAAAATTCATACTTCTAAATATCACTAAAACAAATACCTGCAGCATTTCTTGGGTTATTATGCTCATCCATCAGTGGGGTGCAATGAAGGCCTTCTGCATCCTTTGTTGTTGTGGGGGGGAGGGGGCAGGGTCCTGTGGGTTTGTCTGAAGGACTTTTCCCCTATGGGTTGTTTGTCTAGTCAGTTTTTGTCGTCACACACACACACACACACACATTTTCTACACAAGCTTTTTACCCCGCCGCTCCTTTGCGCCCACACGCCTTTTACCCCGCCGCTCCTTTGCGCCCACACGCCTTTTACCCCGCCGCTCCTTTGCGCCCACACACCTTTTACCCCGCCGCTCCTTTGCGCCCACACGCCTTTTACCCCGCCGCTCCTTTGCGCCCACACACCTTTTACCCCGCCGCTCCTTTGCGCCCACATGCCTTTTAGAATAAATTCCACATTTGATCACAGACCAGAGAATCCCAGATTGATCAACTGCTTTGTTGTACCCGTTACCAATTTTCTTTGAAATCCTCCAATGACTTCAAAGTCTTGAGGATTGGATATAGGACGTAGCAAACCACATTTCCCACGGTTTGGTTCAGAGTCCAGTGCCATAGTGGCCTTCTTGATGTCCACAGGATCTTCAGTCTTCAAGTCGACAAAAACTTGTTTGGCTTTTATATCTTCTTGCTCAGATTGTATTGACAAAGCCTTAAATTCTGAACCATGAGCTTGAAACTGTTTGAAACTGTATTATTACTATAGACAAACTGAGGATGCACATGGTGACAGTGGAGAGGAAAAACTTCCCTTTAACAGGAAGACTTCCCTAATGAGAAAAAAAAGATCACTACACCAATTATTTTAATTGGTTAAAAGTTATATAAGCTTAGGCAGTGCCTCATAATGAAGATGTATGTACTGACAGTGGAGAGGAAAACTTCCCTTTAACAGGAACTAACCTCCAGCAGAACCAGAAGGTGGTTCTGAAAGGCCATCTGTCATGACCCCCGGGGGAATAGAAAGGACAGAGCAGAGAGACAGAAAGAAAGAGCTGCTGCAGGAGTATTTCTATATTGGAGAAAATAAAGAGTTAGTTGCAGTAGAAGCTCCTTTTGTGGCTTTATCAGAGAAAACAATAGTTAGGTGCAACACAATGTATGCTGGTATGTTGGTCTAGGAGAGAAACTGGGTTAAAAACAGACTAAAAACTCTTAGACAGGTCCCACTGGCTCGTCTCTAGAAGGAAAACTGTTAATTTAATCGGAAAACCTGCAAATGAGAGGGTGGATTAGACAGTGAATATTACCTCTGTGACCTCTGACCTCCAGCAGATCTCTGTTGATCGCCGTCTTGCAGAAGAAATGAAATTGTTGTCCAGAAGAAATGAAGTCATCGTCCAGAAGAAATGAAATCACAAGAGGCCACGAGTTTGACGCAAAGACAACCGGTTGTCATGTTTAAGTTGTTGGACGTAAATAAAATTTGTTTGAGTTAAATTATTTAAGTATGGACCCTATTTCTGAAATACTTAGATTAGGTTTCAAACTAAGTATTAAGTACATACAAAAAATAAAAAAGGTATGTATATTGAAATGTAAAAGACCTCATTTTCCACCCAAAAACATGTAGTATTCATCTAAAAGACAAATATCTTATGCAGCTATATTAAATGCCAACATAGCCACATGGAATTATCACCAATAATGTATAGGTATGGTATCAAGGATTATTATAGTGATATTTACTTGACCCAACTCAATGACTTCCTGCAGCCTCTATACTGTATTCGCCAAAACCTTGGCAGCCATCTTTCTTTTAAGGCAATACCGATTTTTAACCATGAACTTCAGATTCCAACATGGTAATTACACCTAAACCTCCACAGGTCAAAATGACCACAACCAAGACTTAAGGCTTTTAAACGGCAGAATCCTTCCCAGCGGCGAATCAAACCAAACCAGCATCAGGCCTAGCGTTGGCCTTCAACAGCTTTAGCATCAGCAGCTAGCATCAAACCCGCAGCAGCTCCTACCCTGAGATGTCTTCTGGACCCGCCATCGAACAGTTGCTTGACTTAACCAACCTTTGATGGGTCGGGCGGATCCCCCAGGCAGCTTGAAGCGATCCTCAGCCTGCTTGTAAATCCCCTTAACATCCATAATCGATTTGCTGCTAGTTCCAGACGCCATTGTTTTCCTCCACAGATATTTCAGGGACGCCATCAGCCAAACAAACCGCCTGAGACGCCAAGGTCGGCTCACTCTTCATCTGCTGCTCGGTTCTGCCACAAAAATGGCTTCAATAACTTAATCAGGAACAACACAAATAACTCAGAGTAAGGATTCCAAAAATTAACTTACCGAGTAACAACGCAGCTTTTTCCAACATGGCGCTCCCGCGGCCTACTCGCCCACTCTAGCCGATCCTCAGCAGGTGAGTTTAGTCGCCAGTTTATTAGGCCTCAGGCAACACAAACCATTCCAGTTGGATTGGTTTGTGTTGCCAAACCAATTGGAAAAAGTTTTGGGTAATTTAGGCTATGCATTAAGAACGATGCGGCGTCTTGGGAGAGCAGAAAAGATCATTTTTAAATCCGGGTTCCAGAGTTCATGAATATCACACCGCCAGCTTGATGTCTCCGGCTGCCAGGTGCGAGCCGCGCCGTCTTTTGTCTTTCAAACAATTAACGTCGAAGCTGCGCCATATTTATATCCAGTATGGCGCATGCGCCTCACGCTCATAAAAGACAAACATGGCGCTGTTCGACAGGGTTGCCAGATCTGACAATTTCCAGTGCAATGGTAAAACCTGGCCAACTGCAAAAAACAGTCCAAATCTCAAGCCCTAATAAAGCTAGTGAAAATAGCACAGTTTATCCCCAATATAGTTTTAGAATAATTTAGGGAAATAGTGACATTTATATATATTTTTTTATAATGTAAGACTGAAGACACGTTTCAAGCTTGGAAAATGTACATTTTAGTAAGAACAACAATTTATCTCTAATGCAGTTTTAGAATAGTTTAGAGAAACAGTGAAATTTTATATTTCACATATATATAACTTATACTGCTACTCCAGTCCTCCACTCCTAAACAACTTATGAAATAATTGTGTAAATGTGTAAATGACTTATTAAAACTCTCCACTCATTCTGTCAGAACAATAAGGTCGAGTCTAGTCAGAGGTTTTCACTTTTTAGTTTTAAATCAAGATTAGTTATTTTCTAAGAAAGCAACAGGACATGAAATGACACAACAGTCCAACCAGATCATCTTTATTATTCATCTTTTGCTTCATTTTACATTTAGAAAATTCAAATCACACAAAAATTTTCTGTCCAGATAGTAAATGTATTTATTTTTAATGATGGACAAAATTATACCAAATTCTGCAAGCTGTTGATTGACAGGACAGAGTTTTACATTTTGTCACCTTACTGGCAGGAATATTAAATCTTTATTTTTAATTATATTTTTTTGATGAAATTAAGATACAAGGAGCTTAAAATATATTTTAAAATAGAAACAAGATGCAAAGTTTGAACTTATTGCTACTTTTCCAAACAGGCTGAAATGTAGAAAGGACACAGATACAAACGTTTAATTTAATGTTTAATTTACTTCTTTACAGAGACCTTACTGGTCCCACTTACCATGCAGGCTTTTTTACCTTTTTGAATTTGAGCTCAAAAAATCTTTATTTTTTATTCCCATTAACATTTATTCTGTTTTTGTCTTTTTTGTCATTATTAAATATTTGATAAAACAAAATTGAACAAACAAAAACCTTAGTTATTTGTGAGAAAAGGTACCCAAAACATCCTGAAATCACGTTTCCAAAACCTTGCTCATGCCACAACCTATTGAATAGTTTCAAGCCCAGACTTTGACTAGGCCAATCCAGAACCCTCCATCTGGCTGATTTCAGATATAAATTACATGCATTTACTCAGGTTCTGTTAAATATTAAAACTTGTGGCAAAAAAGCACAACCTATATCCTGTATTACACTTTTTTACTTAATCATATTTTTTTTGCCAGATTTTTTCCATTAATTTCAGAAATATTTTGGTGGGTTTTTTTTTAGTAAACACGGGATAAAAAATAAATCTTTTCCTCCATATTTGTGTTAACAGCCTTACTAATATTGACAATTTATGTAAATATGTACATTCTATTCCTGAAAACCACTTTATGTTGCTCAGCACAAATAAAATTAGATTGACTGATCCGATTATTCATTGCAAACATTTATTACATTTTGTAATGATGCAAACAACAGCAGGTCCCATTCATGTTGGAACATCTCATTACTTATTCATGAGGGATGAAAGAGACACAAAGGGACAGGGACAGATTAAAGTATATTATGCACATTTCCATTGTTTCCTTAAAAAAAACAAAAACTTGACAATCATCTCTAGTTGGTAATTTTGGCATCGTGTTCCCTCGTACAGAGTTAATAATAGTTCTTAAAAATAATCAAAAGAACAAGGCATGCATAATAGTTCCTGTTAATGCACATATTTCAAAGGTTACCACTCAGAAATAGAAAATCCATGTACGATGTTTGTGTACATTTCATATATTTATATTTAATATGGTCCCTTTGTCGGAGGTGTCCTAGGCCTGTCTACCTGTCTCCACTGTTTTCACCAAATTCACCCTGTCAAAACGTCTCACTTGCTTCTAATATTGCCTAATTTTAACCAGCGTCTCTTTATTCCTCCCTCATCTCTTTATGGCGTCTTACGGTCAGCCGATTTGATTCCTTTAAATATCTATCTTTGTGTCAGCTGAACATTGTGATATCTACATAATTTTATCAAAGAGTTATAGCCAGTATCATATTCTATTGTGAAACAAAAAACATAAAGAAGTTGGCTCCATTTTAAAAAGGGAGCCTGCTCAGAGGCTGGACAGAAAGAGATATGGATCTAATTTATGATACACTAAGATAAACGCACTGCTCCATTCAAATACACGGGAAACAGCCAAATGTGTGATGGTGAGGGCAATTTTTAAATTTACTCAAACCATGTTAAAGAAAGCAACAAAAAGAAAACACTGATTAAATACAACGTGGAATGAATTTATCTGTTAAAAAAGTGTACTGCTGTGTGGCCGTCTCTGAGTTTGGGGGAAGGAAGAAGTTTATTTAGCAACAGAATCAAACATTTTTAAACTTCTGAGTCTATCGGAAGAGGAGGACAGCAAACGACAGACATGGTGTAGAAAAGATTCAACCATTTCAACGTGAACCCCTCTCTCTTGGAAAAAATGAAATAAAAATAAAGAGATGATGATGAAAGTGAGTGTGTGTGAACCAAATGTTCGACCAATAAAAGTCTATTGGGGTCGAGTCGTACTGGTTTCTCTGGAGGCGAAGGCAGACTTGATTAACCGAACGGGGCTGAGAGGATGATGATGGCGGCGTCTGGAACGGCTGGTTTTGGCGCCCCCTAGCCAATGGTGTAGTGGGAGGCGGGGCCTGGTTTAGTCGATGTACTGGGACAGCCAGCGGAAGCCCTCGCCGTAGCCCTGCCTCTTCAACACGCTGCACATGAAAACCTCCAGCGGTCTCGTGTTCAGCTCCTTCATGGGAACGTTGCCCTGGAGACCAAAAAAGGTCAAAACAGTTCAGTTTTTATCCAACATATCACCGCTACGCAGGAGAGTTAAACATTAGGAATCAATTACTGATCTATTGATTATTCTGACAAATTTTTAAAATTGACTAACCACTTTAGCCGTTTTTATACACTAGAAATACCTACTATAAAAAAATACTCATTTGTTTAGTTTTAATAAAGGTGTACAGATTTATCGGAGGCGATTTCCTTACTTTTAGATCAGCTGATAATCTGTGGGTGAATTTTTGTTTTTATATTATCAGAAAAATTTAATCATCAAATAGAAAATCGTCTCACAGCCACACTGGGTTCTGCTTTCACAGCGGCGTTAGCTACACTTCCTACAGTTTTGGTTTAATTACTATTCTAATTAGCTAATTATCAGAATATTCAATCATTTATGAAATCATTCTTTCAATAATTGATTCATTGTGATTAATCCAATTAAGTATTAAAATTATGTTTTATTTTCGCTTTTCTTTGCATTGTAGACTGAACACAAACTCATCTTTGTAGTTTTAAAGTTAATTTTACCTCATAAACCTTAATCAATCAATCAATCAATCAATCAATCAATCAAATGTTATTTGTATAGCACATTTCAGCAGCAAGGCATTTCAAAGTGCTTTACATCATTACAAACACAGAATCACAAAGCAACATAGAATCAATCATTAAGTCAAGTTCCATCAATAAATTTGTAATTGATTACATTTCAAATACAATCCTAAACAGGTGGGTTTTCAGTTGAGATTTAAAAGAAGTCAGTGTTTCAGCTGTTTTACAGTTTTCTGGAAGTTTGTTCCAAATTTGTGGTGCATAGATGCTGCTTAAACATTAGTATAATAGTAAACATTTTAACACTGAACTTTTAGTTCATCAGTTTTCTTATTTTTCTTTGTTTTACTTAGTTGATCAATATCAGCTTTGTTAAAGAGCTGAAGAAGTTTGTTAATAAATTATTTTATTTTGGAGAGAAGTTGTTGATGTTTAATATGAATATATTTGTAAATTCACTCCATCTATTGGTCTACATCTCTCCAGGCAGGTTTTCATGAAACAACTGAGAGCTGATTGGCTGTTATTTCCTGATAATCAGCCGATGATGGATAAAAGAGGTTCAACAACAAATGGAGTCCAATAGAAAATTTTAATCTGATATGACTTTTTCCATTCTCTCATTTCCATATTTGAAAAACCTGAATCCAAATTCAAAAACATTTCCAGACTGTAAAAAAAAAAAGACAGATGATTTTGTTCCTCTTTTATTTGTGTCAGTCTTTGAGTTATTTTATCTTTTTATTTGTTTCTTGAACCATAAAGCAGATCGTTTGCTCCGTTTCCTCACCTTGCCTGTCGTCTGTCCGTATAATCCAAAACATTCGCGCAGCTTCTCCTCGCTCACAGCTTCAGGCCTGTCGATTTTGTTGCCAAGGATTAAGATAGGCACATTTCCGATGGTCTCGTCTGTCATTAACGCCTAGAAAAGTGGATAAAAAAGAGCTATAATTATAGATCACTGAAACAGTAAATGTGAGATTAAATCACAATCCCAGCAAAAAGCATAATATAAAATATTTAATCTGTAAAATGTAGTAGAAATCCAACAATGTTTTTACTAATGTTTTTTATGTTTTGTAAATATGTTGTTAAAGTATTTTATAGATGCATATTACCTTTATCCAAATTCTGTCCCAGTTTTTAACAAAATAATTCAAAGGAAATCCACAGAAAAGCTGAAAGCTCAGAAGTTTGATGATATATAAAAGTTATTGCTATCGGTGATACAGACCCTGTATTTACATATGCAGAATCAAACTCCTCGACTGGCAAAGAGCTCAGAAATGGCAGAAAGCTGAATGTTTTCATTCCCACATTAACCTTTCTATCTGTGCTGGAGAAAGACTTTGTGTCACATGTGCAGAAATTTTCCCAAACCGAAACGAGAAACCTGAAATATTCACCTTTCTGTCACAAACTATTCCATCACTAAAAGCAGCCGACACTCACATCAAGTTCTGCTTTAGATTCAGCCATTCTCTGGAGGTCTGCACAGTCCACGATGAAGACGATCCCGTTAATGGCAGGGAGATAGGTTTTCCACACTCTCCGGGCTGCAGAGGCAAAAAATAATCAACTTGTCAAGTAAACTGAAGATGAAAATAAAGAAAATCTCAATTTATGTATAGACCCGCTCGCTGCATGTTATAGTTTACAAATGGAAATTTTGATCATGTGCTCAACGCTGGAGGGCAAAAAGACGATTCTTTTCCATCCATAGCAGCACTGCAGCAAAGCGAAAATAACGCAGAAAAAGTGCTGAAGAATAACTCAAAACCACTTTTATTCTGGCTACACGCAGACTCGTTGCCATAGCAACAGACAACCCCACCAATATATGAAGTTTCAACACTAAAAAACACTCAAACTTTTCCACACACAGCAGAACATTCAGTCTGTTAGTTTTATGTTTTCAGGCTCAACGTTTGTTTAGTGATTATTAATAATGATCGCTGTGGTACATTAGCTACTGCTGCTATCAGCTAAGCTAACACCGTGGTGGTAGATTAGCTACCGCTGCTATTAGCTAAGTCAGCGTTTTCCAGCCCTGGTCCTCCAGACTCACTGCCCTGCATGTTTTAGGTATTTTCTTGCTTCAGTCCAGCTGATTTCAATTGATGACTGATTAACTGGCGTTTGTTGAACTGCAATCAGTTGATAGATTAGCTAATTTAAACACTTGCTCTACTTATGATCTGTCAGAGTTGGTATTTATGTCGCCTTTTTTAAAATTTTTAACTGAACTGAAAAACAGAATTCTGCAGCACACCAACATGATAATTCTGTCATAGTCAAGCTAGCATAACTGAGCTACTTCCATCTGATTTACTATTTTTTCCTGATTTAAACTTTTTCCTGACCTTGTTATCTAGTTGCGTTAGTAGCGAAGCACTGCGTCCATTTTTCTTTTATATATCTGACATACATTTAAGATTTAGCACGTTATGCTGACAATTTGGCAACTAAAACCCATGCTAGTCATCGTTAGCTAGGAGCTTTTTTGCCCTCCAGCAGAAAGCTGCGGACGGGATCTTGTGCATGTGATGCCATGCTGCAGCAGGTCTGTGTGTGTATTTATATATACACTGCTCAAAAAAATAAAGGGAACACTTAAACAACACAATATAACTCCAAGTAAATCAAACTTCTGTGAAATCAAACTGTCCACTTAGGAAGCAACACTGATTGACAATCAATTTCACCTGCTGTTGTGCAAATGGAATAGACAACAGGTGGAAATTATTGGCAATTAGCAAGACACACTCAATAAAGGAGTGGTTCTGCAGTTGGGACCACAGACCACTTCTCAGTACCTATGCTGTCTGGCTGATGTTTTGGTCAGTTTTGAATGTTGGTGGTGCTTTCACACTCGTGGTAGCATGAGACGGACTCCACAACCCACACAAGTGGCTCGGGTAGTGCAGCTCATCCAGGATGGCACATCAATGCGAGCTGTGGCAAGAAGGTTTGCTGTGTCTGTCAGCGTAGTGTCCAGAGGCTGGAGGCGCTACCAGGAGACAGGCCAGTACACCAGGAGACGTGGAGGAGGCCGTAGGAGGGCAACAACCCAGCAGCAGGACCGCTACCTCCGCCTTTGTGCAAGAAGGAACAGGAGGAGCACTGCCAGAGCCCTGCAAAATGACCTCCAGCAGGCCACAAATGTGCATGTGTCTGCACAAACGGTTAGAAACCGACTCCATGAGGATGGTATGAGGGCCCGACGTCCACAGATGGGGGTTGTGCTCACAGCCCAACACCGTGCAGGACGCTTGGCATTTGCCAGAGAACACCAGGATTGGCAAATTCGCCACTGGCGCCTTGTGCTCTTCACAGATGAAACCAGGTTCACACTGAGCACATGTGACAGACGTGACAGAGTCTGGAGACGCCGTGGAGAGCGGTCTGCTGCCTGCAACATCCTTCAGCATGACCGGTTTGGCAGTGGGTCAGTAATGGTGTGGGGTGGCATTTCTTTGGAGGGCCGCACAGCCCTCCATGTGCTCACCAGAGGTAGCCTGACTGCCATTAGGTACCGAGATGAGATCCTCAGACCCCTTGTGAGACCATATGCTGGTGCGGTTGGCCCTGGGTTCCTCCTAATGCAGGACAATGCTAGACCTCATGTGGCTGGAGTGTGTCAGCAGTTCCTGCAAGATGAAGGCATTGAAGCTATGGACTGGCCAGCCCGTTCCCCAGACCTGAATCCGATTGAGCACATCTGGGACATCATGTCTCGCTCCATCCACCAACGTCACGTTGCACCACAGACTGTCCAGGAGTTGGCGGATGCTTTAGTCCAGGTCTGGGAGGAGATCCCTCAGGAGACCATCCGCCACCTCATCAGGAGCATGCCCAGGCGTTGTAGGGAGGTCATACAGGCACGTGGAGGCCACACACAATACTGAGCCTCATTTTGACTTGTTTTAAGGACATTACATTAAAGTTGGATCAGCGTGTAGTGTTATTTCACTTTAATTTTGTGTGTGGCTCCAAATCCAGGCCTCCATTGGTTAATAAATTTGATTTCCATTGATGATTTTTGTGTGATTTTGTTGTCAGCACATTCAACTTTGTACAGAACAAAGTATTCAATGAGAATATTTCTTTCATTCAGATCTAGGATGTGTTATTTGAGTATTCCCTTTATTTTTTTGAGCAGTGTATATAAAAAAATGAATTACACACCTTGTGCGTGGCCTCCAAGGTCAAAAGTGGTGAATGTCATGCCAGCAATCGTCAGCTCCTCTGATGCTGGGGAAAGAAACCAAAAACCCAGATTTACAAACTGCTGCATTATGTTTCCAAGTTATTGTATTTGCTAGAATGTGGAAACAACTGACTTGGGTGTAAAGTTGGCACATGCTGTCCCAGTCTGTCATCTTTGAGCATGTGCAGTAGCGTTGTTTTGCCAGCATTGTCCAGGCCAAGAAATACTAACTTGCCCGATTTCTTGTACAGTCCTAAAATTAGAAGCAAACTTAGAAATGTATTTTTATATTAAATAAAAATATTTCTGGTGCATGCTACACAAAGGACAAAGTTTCTGTTCTTTGTTGCTTTTGTTTAAATTGTTTAAAGGACAAAGAACTAAAAGCAAACTCAACAACATTAGATCAAGTTCTTTATTATCTGTTATGCAACAATGGAAACAAATACGCAATGCTACAAATAAAACAGAAGTTGAATAAAACACATTTCATAAAGATACCAGGTCCAGCACCAGGTCTGCTGTCTGATTTCTGAATGAGCTGATATTTTTAGAACGAGTCGCTAAGAACTGAGAAAAGAACCAAGTGGGCAAAAAGCATCATGTGAAGCACTTTCTGTTGTCTTGTTGGCAAAATGTGCACCACAGAGAAACATGCTAATGAGTTTGTTGCTTCACATTTTCCTCCACGGCTGAGAGTAAAATTTATGAAACTCTGCTGTGCTTCTGGACTTGATGTGAGAAAAGTAGCATTTCTCTAAACTGGGCTGAATAAACTGGATGAAAGGTGCAAACTGAAGCCGCTCCTCACTCAGCTGAGTCAGCACAGCGAAACTCAGAGGATTTATAAGATTTGTGCCTGAGTCAGTGCTGCTGAACGTCATCGTTACTCACAGCGCTCTGAGAAACCTGTCAAACTGGGAGAACTGGAACAATCGCTGCATGTCGCTCTGATTGAAACTGGAGCAGTGCACTGGGGAAAAGACCTACTGGTACACTTCAGGAGATCTAACGCTAGTGTCAATCTAGAGTCTAGTCCAAACCTGAAGCAGATGGAGGAGGGACTTGTATTTCAAAATAATATTTCCTTTGTTTGCTTTAAGAGATTAAGATTATGGAAGAGGGTTAGGGCCACTGGAAAAAAATAATCTGACTTTATTCTCAGAATTTCTCAAGATTAAAGTCAGAAATTTAAAGAAAAAACTCAGAATTCGAAAGAAAAAAAAAACTAAAAAGGTAAAAATTCGGAGGAAAAAACAATCGTAATTCTAAAGAACAAAAGTCCGAATTTTCATCCTCCGTCCAAATAAAAAGTAAAACAAAAAAAAAACCAACTCAGAATTCTGAGCTAAAAGATATAAATTATATCTTTTGTTGTTTTTCAGTATTAACTTCCTGGACAGACAGGTTGACATTCTTCTGTTCGATGTTGAGGTCAAAACGTAAAAATCTCAGCAGACTCTTAACGATTCCCAGGAACAAACAGACGACTGAATATTTCAAATATCAAACTAAATCAAATCAGTTGTCATTTCTGAAGCTCTGTTTTGGTTACAGAAGCAAAACTTGCAATAATGTTGGTCATTTTTAAGCCAAAGATATGAGTTGTTATAAATATTTAACCCAACATTGTTTTTTCTGCCAGGTGTAAATTTCAGATATAAAATGAAATAAATTCAGCATTTGCTGAAAAGGTTTTGCCAAACAAACAAATATATTTCCTTTGTAATTCTCTTTTGCTGCATTAAATGTACATTAGCATATTAATTATGAGCATAGCATCCCTGACTACAGGGGTTTACAGAATTAGTCAATATTCTTTGCCGTCTCAGCAGTTCTCTGTTCAGCGATACTGAAACGGAAACAACCAGCAGCTTCACCAAATCTTTACCTCAAACTTCCAGCTCTGTTCTGTATAATTAGGCAACAATTTTCTTTTTATTCTTGGCTTTCTCTTGGTATAAAAAGCTGTGATAGTATCTCAAGGACTTAGCACTCACCTAAAAACTGTAGTACGCTATTGAAACCGCTATAAATCCAATCGAATAGGAATGACATATCCGGAGCTGTTGAATTCTGCAAGACAAAACAAAAGAAAGAAGAAGTCATTAATGGAAAAACAAATATAAGGAAACACAAAATGTTTAGTTTGTGTGAATCTAGTTCCTTCGGTTAACGCCTTACTCATCCTAAACACAAAATAAATACAGGAACGTTTCAGCACTTAAACTGTTCTGGTAACAACCTGCTGAAGATGCAAAAAACGGCTCCGGAAATGTATGTTTTACAGAAATTAGCCATAAATGGGATTACAATTAAAACAGAAACTGGTGGAAAAGCAAAGACAGAAATAAGTACACCTTTAATTTAATAAAATCTAATATCATTTAACAAAAATAATAATAATTTTTGGAGACAAATCACAAGAAAGAAAGTTTTCTTTAATAAAAATCTATTGCAGCAACATTAATTAGAACAATGAAGCGTTTCTTCACCTAATGATTAACTTTTGTTAAAATCAGAGCAACATATCTGGAGCAGGAACACAATCTGGAAAAACCTCCAAACTATAGACAGTTTTATAAATCACTATAACTGTAAAGTCAAGAGCTCATTATGATTCATATATAGTTTACGGTTTCTTACCACCTTATCCTTACAAGCTCATTTTGACTGTGATTAAATACCAGAGGAGGCAGAGTATCCAAAACTATACTCAAGTAAAAGTAGAAATACTTCAACATAATTTTACTCAAGTCTAAATAAAAAGTAGCCGTCCAGGAAATAACTTGAGAGTAAAACAAGTATTTGGTAAAAGGTTTATTCAAGGACTGAGTAACTGATCAAATTATCAATCATTTAATATATAAAAATTCAGGGTTTCCCCCAGAAAACGTCCTCAGCTAGACGGTCGGAAATGTAAAAATATTACTGGGTAATTACATGTTATGGGAAAACATCGCCAGTGAAACGCTATTTAAACCCAGAACTAGTCTAAAAACAACAAATGAAAAAATATAATCAAAATGAATATTAAATATCTGAACTTCTGTTTAATCCAAATTAAGTCAGCGGCTCCATCAGGCCCCCAGGGCTTTAGGGCCCCATAAATGCTAATATTTTAACACAGATATATGAATGTAACATTTGTTTATTGACATGATCAATGCTACAAAATTTGATTTAATGGTTTCAGCATACATAGATGAAAAGATGTTAAATTGTTTAACATTTAAATTTAATTTTAAGGGGCTGGAAAGTTTACATTGTAAAAGTTCAAAGAAGAATATTCATAGTTAAACTGTTTTGTTACCATAGCAACAATCTGATGCTGTGAGTTTAATCTTTGAGTTTGAGATTTTGAGTTTGTTCACAAATACAAATTAATAAACTGCAATTATAACTGATTGTTTTTGGTTTGGCCAGTTAATCTACTCTCTCTCTCCCAGATTAAATCCAACCCAGAAGCTGTTAGAGGTGCTGATGGTTTTAGCAGCAAGAGGGGCCCCTAGGTCAGATTCTGCTCCAGGCCTCATGCAGCCTTGGACCGGCCCTGCAGGATGAGTTCAATCTGCTGCACTGAGCAGAGATGAGCAACAAACTGGAGATTTAATTTAATGCTGCTAATGTGGCTTTAGTATCTCTAACATTTCTGTCTGTTGAGTTTTTAATAAGAGTCACAGAAACTGTTTTGGTTGCTGCTCTGCCAATGAAACGCTCAGAGCAACAGAGACCCGTGCAATCCAGCATAATAATAATAAAAAAAAGCGATTTTAAAAAATTAATTTCCTAAAAACAAAAACAAGCTACGCTTAGCCTGGTGTGGAGGGGGCTAGTAAAGCCTGGCGGGCCGCCAGGCTTATAATGCACTGGGGGAAACCCTGAAATTACATAATCAGACAAACCAAAATATAAAGTTATGTGGAAATTTTGGTATTTTAAGGACCAAATTACAATAAATCATACAAGTAACTTATTACTAAATTATAAACTCGGGCAAAATAAAATGTTTCTAAATCAGCTTCTTTCAATAAAAACCTCTGAAACTGCAGGTGTGTGTCTGGTGGATTTTTGGTTAAAACAAGTTTGTTTTTCATTCAGTGGAAAGAAAATATGAAAATTTTACTCAAGTAAGAATAGAGATACTTCATAATAAACTTACTCAAGTAAAAGTAAAATGTAGTAAAATTTTAAGGAAAGTTAAAATAAATCATGTAAATGTAACTAGTTACTAAATCCCATAAGTCAGAAGGAGTTATAAAATTAAAAGTTTCCTCGTTAAGGATTGCTCACTGCTGATTTCCAACCCCATCATCATCATCAGTGACTGATCCTGAAGCATATAGCGCGGTAAGCCAGCGCTGACCTCCAGCCTTAATTACGCAACGTTCAAACAACTCCAGGGCTAAAGTATAAGGTAGACAAAGGTCAAGATCAGACAAATACAAAATACAGCTGATGTCAGACATGTAAGTGGTCTGATGCACCAGAGAGGGAAACTAACTAGTTGAGACATTTCTTAAAGCTACAACAGAAACTTGAATTAAAGTCTCTGGAGTTCAGAGCATCGTACTGAGGCTTCACTCGTTTTTACTCAAGCTGAAATGTGTCACAGGTCTGAGGCTCTGAACTAATTGTTCTGTTACTATTTTCTATGAACTTTGATCAAGTCGAACTGTTCACTAATATAAACAATGATCTGATAAATGTGATTAATATCCACTGACAATCATTTCTGGATTTGCACCTCATTAATTTCCAATTTCAGACAGACTTTGTAAATTAAAATAAATGGAATGAGAAATCCATACAGTAAAGATAATTGGTTCAATTCATCTGACCTTTTGACCCCAGTTATTACAACCAGTATCACCTGATGAGATTACACATGCTATTTCTTTATGGAAAGGATAAAGATACAACAGTTTTCATTTTAGCCTAAATGTTATTACAGAAAATCAAACAAATATCAAAAATCTTGATTAGATTAAGAAAAACAGGAGTTAGGATGTAAATCCTGTGACAACTCCTAATGACAACATCACTGTCACCAGTGAATACAAATATATTTTCACAGTTTAGGTTTTAAAATTAAACAGATTTTAAATATTTTTGAGGGACTCAATCAGTGATTGTTTACTATTATAACAAACTATGAAAGCCAGTGTAATATCAAAACTGTTATCTTATTACAAATATTTTACAAAGCCATCCTACCAAAAAAATCTAACTTTTAAAATGTGTTTGTATTATAACGTCTGTCGTTCCTACATTTAATGAACATGCGTAATAACGTTATATTTCTGCCCTAACTTTACACAACAATGTTAACGTTAGCTGAGTCTATTTAAGTGTACACACATGTAACAGTCTCTGCTAACAAAATAAAAACCAGCAGCTACTCTGGGATAGTGTGACACCTACTTTGGGCTGTCATACTTCTAAAGGTTTCATAACATTAAAATGAGAAGAAGAGACATTTTAGGCTACGTGAGATAGGACCTATATCTTATGAAAAACAAGCATACAATGTCATAGCTCTTGTTTAATTTAAAATGATGGGTAACAAATATTTTAGATCAACATCAGTTAACGACCTGAGAACAAGCTACGTGTCATATTTAGTAGGCGACGTCGCTCCGAGTCGCTACTAGCGGCGCTAGCTAATTAGCAGTTAGCTAGACAAATAGTTATCTGATTGCCTAAACGCAGCAGGATTTGGGGTAACAATTGTGTTTCTCAATGTAATATTACTAAAAACTGTTATTACGCTAAGAATAATACATGTGTAGTTAATATCAAGTTTAAAAAAGCTCAATCGAAGCAAAAGAGGAATGCTAATGTAGCATCGTTAGCTACCGGGGAAACAAGCTAAAAAAAAGCCGACTGCTCACCTCCGTTTTTGTTGTGAAATATGATCAAAAAACTTACCGGTTGTTTAGATGTAGATTTATTTACCAAGTGCCTAGGCTCTAACAGTCATGTAAATTAATCTGTCGGTCAAAGGGAACAGGGAGAGCGGCTGCCAGGTCTTCCTCAGCCCTTTCGTATTTTGTTACTGAGCCACGACACTGCAATGGCTGTTCTGCTACTCCCCAGCCGCTTCCTGCTGGTGTCTCACCATCAGCCTTCCGGCAGGAGAGCTGAAGTAATCCAACACCCGAACGTTCCGATATTCTCAATTCTACAAATTTACACTTAATTCAAAAATTCCGATGCATTTAAAAAATGCATCAGTATGTTTAGTTTAGTTTAGTTTAGTTTAGTTTAGTTTAGTTTAGTTTAGTTTAGTTTAGTTTAGTTTAGTTTAGAATTGCTACCAGTTCAGCATTATTAAATAAAAAGTTAAGCTTGTATTTAAACAAGAAGTGAAACTTTTTGTATTTAAAAAGCTTAATAAATATCTATGGTGGGTAACATCTGTAGAATTTTAGTGATTTTATAGTTATTACATTGAAATAAAAAAAACAAAGAAAGGAACAAGAAAAGATTAAAAATAAATAAACTAATTAGAATAATTGAAATAAATGTAAAATAAAGGAAATAGAATAAAACAAACAAATAAAAAACAGAAATAATAACAACTAAATAAAACAACTTGAATTAATAAGATAAATAAATAAAAACAAATGCAACAAATATTTTTATTCAAACAGATTTTTAAAAATTAAGGTATGGAAAATAAAAAATTCTTAATGCCTTATTGTGCTATTTACATGAGATGAGGCTTACATCAAAACGGGTGAAATAGTGAAAAGTGTCCAGAAAAACAAACCAAACACTGCTGAGAATGAAGCAGATGAAAAAATGAGAACTTATTAATAGGAAATATTAGCTTCTTGCTCTAATTCTTTTGTCTCATATTTTACTTTTGCTGCCAAAAAGGGAAAAATAATTGAGTGGTATTTTAATAGATTAATACAATAATATATGTGTTACTGAACAAAACAAGAAACTAAAACAATAGAAAATAATTTTTAAGTTGTTTTAAGTTGTTGAAAGAGTTATTTTTTAAAGTCACCAATGCAAAATGAATACATATTGTTGTAATAGCACTTTGATTTGGGAAATCCAAAATAGGTTCTATAATTCTGATGTTTGTTGCTGACTGAAATGGATTTAAGTTTCTTTAACCTTCTCCAAAATCAATAACACCAAAAGCAAAGACAAACAGTCATGTTTTTGGACTGTAGGAGGAAACCGTAGAACCTGCAGAGAACCCACCATGCACAGGGAGAACATGCAAACTCCATGCAGAAAGACCCTGGGCTGGGAGTTGAACCCAGGACTTTCTTGCTGCAAGGCAGCAGTTCTACCAACTGCGCCACTGTGCAGCCCCATGGAGTTACAATAACATTTAATATCACTTTGGAATTAATAAAGTATGTTTGAATTGAATTCAAATTACATTATCTTAGCCATAATTTCATATATTGTATATTCTACAGGTTGCCATTAGTAGGTTAGATAATAATTTATTGTTTTCCACTGTACACATGTACTATGAGATCAAAGCCAGCTCCAAAACAGTGCAAACGCTGTAAGAAATATATACAACATAAACACAAATATGGTGGTATTTACAGTATTAAATCAGTTAAATGTATGTATACAGTCATACACACATGACCACCATATAATTGGTGAATGTGAGAGTTCAGGGTGTAAACTGGTTTTGAGTCTTTATATATGAGGGTTATGAAGCTGGTCTGAGGTTTTGGATGGGGAAAATGTTTTGATGTAGTAAAATCTCGGTCCGTTTTGTTTCTGGTACTCTGAAAAAATCCTGTGCACAGGAGGAAATGCCACGTGTACATACTGCGCATGCCCAACCATTTTTTACGTTGATCCTGCTGGGTGATCCCAACTTCCGGTGAAAGGGGAGAAGATTTACTCTGAGCAGGCCCGTCGTTGACCAACCTGTGGGTTGTCGAACCGGGTCTTGAGGTACTAATCATGGTTTAGTGACAGTGAAACGATCGCCCAATCAACACCTGTAAAGTAAGCAGATTATTTCCGCCTCGGACTTTGCTCCTTACTGTGAGCTTTCACCGTCACAGCCACAGGTTTGAGCGTTTACCCCGCGACGGTCAGAGCTAGCCAGCTAGCTTTCAGAGCAGTCATCCGAGAACCTCTAAATTAGATTCTGGTGTCTGTTTCAACATGTCAACCGCCGGGTTCAACTCCCAGAACGGGACTGGGACGGGACAGACGTACACGAACGGTGAGTAACTTTTTAACGTGTGTGAAGGCGGTTCGTTTCGATGTAGCATGTGAGCTAACGCTGTTAGCTGGAGTCAGGAGACGTTTTGGACTGAGGTTACCCGTTAGCTGGCTTTACTTGGAGAGGTTGTAGCGTAAGCATGAGCTGTCAGGTTAACCCATGATTAATCTCGACCCGATACCTAATTTAAGACGACAGAAATAGTTTCTGAAGAGTGAACTGAAGACTTCTAGAGCTGTAACAATTAGTTTTATTATTTAGATTACATTATGAAGGTAGTGGAAAGGTTTCGGACTCAATGCGTGTCAAATGAGCAGTTAATTTATAACCTCAATAAACTTAATGTGTTGAGGAAAGGAAGTCATTATTCAGTAAAATGTTATCATATGTTTAAAAACATTAACATTCATATTCTAGACGCTCAGAAAGTGGTTGGGTTTTACTTTAGATTAGCTCTTTAGCTCATCAGCCAAACTGAAGCTATTCAGAAACATCCAGCTCGTCTTTTCCTCTTTTCTCCAGGGAGTTTTCACCAGAATAATTTGTCAGACAGCCATGTTCCCCTCTATGTTTATTGGCTGGTTCTTTGTTGTGCAATAACAGAATATAGAGCCAAACAGGAGCAACTTGTGTTCTGCCTTTCTCTGTACATGTGGCAGTTTGGGGATGATCCACATGATTTCTTCCAGCCTGAGACATTATCTGATTATTTACACATTTTAATCACATTCCTTTGAGATCAGAAAAAATCTACACACACTTAGTGATTGCTGATGTAAGCATTCTGCAGCTTTTATTGTTGATGCATGAAAATAACTTTTCCTTTACTGCTGACTTTATACATCTCCAGTTTATTGTTCTCCAAGCTTCATTTAAGACAAAATTCTCATTAATCTTTATATATTGCTTTGGATTTGACACCTGCTGTCTGTTAAAAGCATCTTAAATAGGCCTGTCAGGATAGCAAATTTTGCTGAACGATTAATTGTCTCAAAAATTATTGCGATAAACGATAATATTGTTTGAAGACCTTTTTACACTGAAAACGACGTAATAATGCAGGCGATTTCCTGCCAAAGATACACTTTATTTTCAAAAGAACACTAAACACTGGAGCTGATAAACAAAACAACCAAAAACAAAAATAAAATGGATTCCCAGTCTCCATTAACAAAAAATTTACTTGAAAAGAAACTAAGCAACATAAAGCCAAAGTGGAAATAAATACTGCATTCAACCAAAAGAGTGCAGATTATGAAGTCTGTATATTATGTTGCCCTTCAGTAATAATTAGATTTAAATAGAGAAGATGGGCACATCGACTACCTGATGCAATAATTCACACTACATGATTTTTTGCTCCTATTTTTCCCCTTACAACAATCTTAGAAAGTTGGTCTTTCTAAGATTGTGTGGTGTGTTACGGTAGATCGTCGTTGCCGCTCCGATCTAAATCAGGGATTTTCCCCGACTGGGAGCTTAATGCAACCTGTTGAATGTGACAGGCAGCCAATCAGAAAGCGCGGATTCTCCTCCATGTTTTCTGAGGGGAAATTACGGAGGGGAATCCCAAACAGCTGACACGGCGCAACCCGAAGTCCAGCGGACATTGGAGATGATATGTGGAAACAACATTAATATTTATTCAACATGCAAAGAATATAGAAATGACAAGGGGAGGAGTTGGAGCGAAATTGCTACCGCAGTTGATAAACCCGGTAACTTTTCAGCTGTTCTTCGTTAACGTGACGTAAATAGGTTCTAATGATTTTCATTCAGTCAGGACTTTACGCTGACACTAGCCACATGCATTGCAGGTAGATTGTAGTAAAGCATTGATTAATGCCTGGTTTTAAAATTAGTTCACTGAACTTGTAGCCATTATTTTGTGCCCATTGTTGGACACCACACGGCAGGAACGAACCCGATGGAACCGTTATACCTAGGATTTCTGTCGGCTAATGTGTGGGTCTGTCAGGTTTTGAAAATGGGCCGACAATCGGCCGACAGCTCTAAGATCGTGTAGTGGCGCTGGGCTTTACACTGAGGAAATGAGGAAGGGAGGATCAGTGGAGAGAACCGGAGTTGAGCCTTTTTTCATTCGGTGTCATTAACAGAAAGAGAAAAAGGCCGGAAGAGACGATAATGCCGATAATTAAAATGACGTTGATAGTTTTAATTTATCGTACGATTAATTGATTTATCGTTTATCGCGACAGGCCTAAAGATGTCATGTTTGTGTACAGTGTGAGACCCTGTCGGCATTATCAGCCGCCGTATACTGGCTTCACAACATCACGAATTTTATTCAAAACATTTCAATCAAAATTTATTACAAAATTCAATTAAATAGAAAAGCTAGATTTAATCCCACAGCCGCTGAATATTACAATACTTAAACAGTTTGATGCACACATGAGCAAAAATACAGGACAAAGTCAAAGTTAGCAGTGGTTTGAGTGATGAGTAATTTTCAGTCATAATACATAAGTATTTATTGAAATGAGCTTACTTAGCCTTTAGTAAATGCTGCACTTCATGTTTTTACCACCGGAAACCTTTCCAGACAGTTTGGCAGCCAGCTGATCAGCAGTGTGCAGCGACAGGTCGTCATTTTAAACTCCATTCAGTCGAAGTGAAATCTACCACCTTCTTTTTTATGCTGGACAATAAAGAAGTTGCAATATATTGTTGTTTTCCATTAATATAACGGTAATGGCATCTTAACGCTCATTCTCAAATATCAATAAACTTTAAATTCTAATGAACATTTAACTCTGGAACTGAAGGACATTTTAAATATCCAAAATAAATAAACAAAAGAAACAACAAATAAAATGAATAATTAAAAAGCACCAGACTTTTATCATCCCGTTTTTGGTAGAAAGAAAACGATAAATCATTCAAAATGAAATTATTGAGATCATTTTAATTTATCAGGTGATTAATTTATTGATATTGCAACAATCCTTAATGCGCCTGGTATATGTGTTTGATTTCTCCAGTCAGATTTTATGTGATTTTAAAACAGAACTTTGTCAATCAGGACAGAATAACAGAGAAAACAAAAGTATTGTTGAAGAATCCTTCTGTAAAATTATAAATGAATCAAAAGTTTCTTCCTGTGACTCATTTTTCCAGATTTTATTTCCAACACTTTTTATTATTTGTGACATAATGAGTGTCTGTTATCGCAGAGCGGCTGCCGAAAGTAATGTGACAATAAGAACGAGTCACTTGGAGTGATTCCTGACGCAAATGAGTGACTGTGATTAGTTTTCATAATATTTATTATATTTAAATATTCATTATTTTAAAAACTGTACTGCGTATCAGTGATGGGCTTGCAGTCAAACTTTTCAGTAATAAAATTGTCTAAAGGCTAGTTTACCTTTGTAAATCCATACTGCGATTTGATTTGTGTGAAATTTCTGGAGGCATTGTTCTGATCTCATCCGATTGTCCTGGATGATAAATATATCTGAACCTAAAGATTTAGTTCATAAATGTTCTGCAAAGATGCATAGAAATGAGAAACTGAATATTGTCCTTTTTTGTGTAATTGCTCTTTTCTTTTCTCTTGCATGTGTTGAGAGAGACTTGGAGAACGGTAGCAAACTCCTTTTCAATTATGTTATAAATTAATAAACTGTAATCATTTGAAATGTTTCTCACCTTGTTGAAAATGCTTTAGATAATCTATCTGATGAGGTTTTATATCCTGTATTTATGAAACTGAGGGGAAAATGTCCAATAATGCTGATTCAGTAAAATAGTTTGATTGGCTGTGGTTTCAGATCCTGCTCAATTAAATCCCAGTAAGGAGATTAGACCTTTGGCTGCAGCTCAGCGGTCAGTTGATGCATTTTTGAGCGATTCTTGGATTGAATTTATTGGTCCATCTAAAACACAACTTTACTCTGAGAGATGAAACTTTAAGACGACAGTAAAGTACGTGATCAAACGTAGTGGGGCTGAAACGATTAATCTAATTAATCATGATTAATCGATCATTGAAATAATCCAACTAATTTAGTAATCGGTTCATCATTAACTGGAGCATACAGGCCTTAAAAAGACAAACACTCAGCAGCAATAAAAACCAAAACTGTACAAAAATATGAACATTTAGCATTTCTTCATCTGTAAGTCTGTTCTACCCAGAACGACTCAAATTACATTTTTATCTTCGCCTGCTTTAAATTCAGTAAAAAAAACAAATATCTTATTAAGCACCTTCATAAGAGATTTATTAATTTAATAAAAAATAATCAGCAGATTATTAGACAGTATTTCTTTAGCTGCAGATGCATCTTTTGGTACAAATAAATGTTATGATGTTGCATTTTATCCAATGAAATGTAAAAATATTTTTCTTATTTGTATCATCTAATTGATTTCTAATACAGTGTAAAAAGGGCTGAAGTGTTTAAATTAAAAAATCTGCAAAATGTGACGATTTCTTATCCAAATAATTGATTACTGAAACGGTCTTTAGTTGCAGCCCTAAAATCTGGGTCAGTGAGGACTTTTGAGTTTCTGCCTTTGTTGTTTTGAGTAGCAGAAAAGTTTAATTTTTAACAAGTAGGGGTGGGTGCATCGATTTATCAGGCAGACGATTTATTGCCTCAGATTTCCTTAATTTTGGGCGATTGGCCGATACTGTCATGTGAGGCCGATCTTTTCTACCTCAGCTAAGGTCTAAAAATCATCTGCTCTGCAGTGAGAGGTTTGACTGACGAGTTTACAGATGTTGGCAACTCAGCGTCTTTATTGCTATATTTAGTAGGAATGCACTGATTGCAGTTTTCTGTTCTATCCCCAGTTACCGATTTTTAAAAAAAAATTTAAACTGACCAGCTAATTTCGATTTTGGCTGAAATAATTTTTTTCTGTCTGAAATGTTGCTAAATATAGCAGGAAAGTTGCTGAGTTAATATTTGTTAACTGCAAACATTTGGACCTGAGCTGAGCCGGTCCGTCAGTCAAACCTTTCCCTGCAGAGCAAAAGGCGACAGCGGCTGATTTTTAGACCTTTGCTGAGGTAGAAAAGATCGGCCGATCTCCTAAAAGTATGGAAATCAGCGCCGATAAGTTGGTGCACAACTGATATTTAACAACATTGCAGACGAAGAATTGGTATCAGCCAAGCTCTGAATTGGCAGGTCAGGCTTGTTGAAGGTCGGTAAACTTGGTGCGTTCCTAACAGTCTTCATTTGTTTTTCTCCTGATCTGCAGGTCCGTCACAGAATCCCGTTGCTCTGCAGCAGCCGCCAGGGGTCGGCTACGGCATGAATCACCAGCCGGCCTACAACCCGATGCAGGCCAAAGTGTTGGGCCCCCCCAACCCCGCTCTGTACGCTTCTGGGCCGCACCAGCCGGTTCCGCCCGGCCCGCAGTTAGGCTCCTACCCTCCGCCGCCGGCCCAGCCTCTGCTGACGCGGCCGCAGATCGGCGTTCTCCCGTCCCACACCCCCCCTCAGTCCGCCAGCCCGGGCCCAGGGCCCCGACAGGCTCAGGCCACGCCCCCAGCTCAGGCCACGCCTCCTCCTCCTGCTGTCACCTCCACCAGCTACTACACCGGCCCTCCAGCGTGGCAGTACGCTGCTCCCCGGGGCCCCGCGCCCAATCATGTGAATCCAGCTGCTGCTGCGCCGTCCCACAGCTCCGCCCAGCCACCGGGCCCAGGAGCCCCGCCCACCTCCATACACGGATACCCTCAGCCAGGTAGGAGCACTCCGACGGGGCAGATGCCGGCGGGGCCGATGCCGGCGGGGCCCACTCTAACTATCCTCCTTACAGTTTAATTCCAGGCATATTTGCTCTGGGTTGGTGAAACAAAGTCCAGCTGACAGATTAGCCTGAAGTGATGAATTATCTGGTTCAGTTTCTATAAAACCAAAGCAGCTTAAACTGCTCATTCAGGCTCCATCGCTGCTTAATCACTGCCAGTTTCTGCAAACAAGACAGTGAAGAAGATTGTGCTGATTTATTAGACACTTTTATATTTGAGACCCAGAGGTGATGAAGATTCAAATGGACACAAACCAGCTGCTTAAATGTTGTACGGCTGAAAAGATTAAAAGTATTAATCAGGATTAATCGATTATTATAATAATCAACTAATTTAGTAATTTATTAATCAGATATCGACCAAAAACGGCCATTTGCTGAACGAACACGACACTTAGAGCTGTAACTAATTAAACTGTATGGCATAATAATAATGCAAAAACAGATTCTCAAAGATCAATAAACTTTAAATTCTAATGAATATTTAAAAGTGGAACTGGAATACATTTTAAATATCCAAAATAAATAAACAAAACAATAAATTATGAAGTCTCTGTAAATAAAATTATTCTAATAAAAAAAGAATAGTTGAAACCAAAAAACCAAAGTGAAAATGTTTATCATTTAAATAGAAAGAGAACAAAAGCAATAAATCATGTAAATGGAAATTGAGTTTGTTTTATCATGTGATTAATTGATTTATTGTGACAAGCTTATTAAAGCGAATAGTTTTATCTTCCCCTGCTTCACTGTGTATTATAATAATGTTTAGTTTTCAGCGCTGAAAACTAAAACTGTAATTACTCTGATTGTAACATGATCTGAAGATACGCGTCTCTGCAGCCTGATACGTTGGAGCTGGACGTTGACCTCTGCTCCAACAGCGAACATGTTGGCCGGCGGCCCTCCCAGTTACACACACACACACACACACACACACCCACGCCAACACACACACACGCCTACACAAACCCATCCCCCCACACACACACACACCAACACACGCACACATACGCCCACACACACACACGCAGACACGTTCAGTCAATCTCTGGACAAAGTCCGGATCAAACTCTGATGTGATCTGAATTAAAATCATATATTTTAAGTTTTATTTTCAGTTTCTGCTTCACATATTTGTGATAAAAATAGGAAACAAAAGCCACAAACGGAGATGAGAAATTTCTGTTGCGCATCACAGATTGTGTAATTTCTGCCCACAGCACATAAAGTTTGCTGAGAATGTTGTGATTATTATTTTCTAAATCACATGAATCCATCAGAAGATGCAGAAAGTTGTTCCGCTATCTGAGAAGTTATTGGTTCTTATGTTAATAATCTGTTAGTATTTAGTTTTTTTTTACTTCATAGTTTCAATAAAACCGTCACTCTGGGCCAGGATTAGATTATAAAGTTAGTAAAATTATTCTGGTGTCTTGGTGTTTACAAAAGTTGATTTATGACATAATCGTATTGAAAATTGAAACTTCTTTTATGCTCTAATAAGAATAAGCAATAAATCTGATGAGTTATGTATTTTAACATTTTCGACAAACCGTCATTTTGAAAAAAGCTGCAGACATTTAACACAAAGTACCAAGTAGTTAGTGGTGTAAACATTATTTTTATTATTTTACAAAAGTCCTAACAGGAAGTTTTTCCCTGTCTGAGCCTGATGATTAATATATTTTATTTATCATTTTGGCTGTTTTGATTATTTATTTAAAATATCTTACAGTTTCAGAGTTAAATATCTTTAGAAATTAAAGTTTATTGATCCTAGAGACACTGTACTTGAATTATTCTTCTGTAATTAGTTTAAAATAGATTCAAAACAACAATATTATTGTCGAAAACAATATTTTTTCTAAATTTATCATGGCAGGTTACATATTATAAAATGTCATATTTTGATTTATAAACTTCAACAAAAAATTTAGATATACCCAAATTTTGATTTTAATTAAAAAGAAATTGCTCATTGCTCCAAATAATGTCATTATTTTTCTATTTTCCTCTTTATGGAGTCCAACAAGCTGATATATTTTCAAAGTATTGTTGTAAGTTTTAATTGGATGAGAAATAAGTTGAAGTGTTTTGCCTGTAAAATGTGTCGGATTAAAAAAGAAGCGGTGCTGATATAAATGTAAATCATCTCTGTATTCACTGGGTTGTAAAGATGATTATTGGCACTAAATGCAGCTCTAGATCTGCTTCATTCCAGGATTTTTTCAACTGGAAACTGAAACACTAGCCTTACTGTAACATCTCTAAAATATAGTATTTTTAACTCATGTTTCAATAAGCTAATGGGTGATAGCAGATTTTTTTCCCTCTAAATAAACAAGATATCTTATTTAGAAAAATGTAATAGTTTTTTTCTCTATGGGAAAATGTCGAAGATGATCAGAAAAAGTTATTAATGATACATTTTTTCCAGGCACCGCTCCTCCACCGATGAACCCTCCGCCTCCCCACACATACCAGCCCAACAGGCCCGCCTACGGTCCTCCACCCACAGCGCCCCCTGCTAGGCCCCCAGGAGCCACCGGTACACCTCCACCTCCCAAAGTTGATGGTGGGTTTAGCATCCGCTTGGTTTCAATCCCACTGTTGCTCGTAAAGATTTAACTTGTTAACAATTCAATGTTTTGTATTGTAAGTTTTAGAGATTGGTAAGAACAGAGTAGAATATGAAGTGATCTGAAAAGTGTGGTGTGCATTTGTACTCGGGGCCCAATTTAGCCAGAGTTGGGTAGTAACTAGTTACATTTACTCAGTTACATTTACTTGAGTAACTTTTTGGAAAAAATGTACTTTTAGAAGTACTTTTACTACACTGTACTTTTAACGTTTACCTAAATTTTATTTTGAAGTATTTCTGCTCTTGCTGGAGTAAAATTATTTTTCTACCCACTGAATGAAAATCAAACATGTTTTGACCAGAAATCCACCAGACACACACCTGCAGTTTCTGTTAAAGTCAGACATAAATCCAGAACTTAAAAAGTGAAATGCTCTTCCTCCAGTCTGATGGAGTTTAAGGTTTTTTGCAGGAAAAGTCTCAGGATTTCAGTCTGTGGGAGGTCGCAGCTGTGGACTAGAAAGTTCTGATTTAATTAGGCCGAACACAGCACACTTTCAAAATATCATTTTCTTTTTACATCACAAATATGTACAGCCTTGAGTTGGCCTGTCTTATAAAGTTTTGTTAACGTACATCAAAGTTCACATGTGTTTGTGACGAAACTTAAAATGTTTAAGGGGTGTGAATACTTTTAGGTCAGGAAGCCGTGATCTTTACATAATGAGTTGTTTTAGGAGCAGAGTGAACTTTAGGCAGGAGTGTTCATGTGGAGGTTGATCCGCTGTTTGGTTTCGTGAAGCAGGTCCAGTTTGTCTCTGATTATAAATTGACAGCTCCTTCTGTCCTGACCTTGTCCGTCCCTCTTTTTGTTCCCCCTCCTCATCCTTATCGAGGCCAGCTCAGTGCTGGGGGGCTGCCAGCAGCGCCCGGCCCCCCACTGAGCCCGACACCCAGGAAGGAGATGTTGAATGTCCAGGTGTGGCCAGGTCATGAGTGTTGCTGTGTTTGCTGTTCTGTGCTGTTTGGATCCTCCAGTCATCTTCCATCCTGTGTTCTGGTGGTCAAACTTCAGCCAATTAGCTTTGTTTTATTAGCAGAATGTCTTTAAATAAACCCCATGTAGAAAGTTTCAGTCACCTTTAGTTTCCATAGCTGTGGTCTTCATTGTTACTTTGTTTTAGGGCTGCAACGGTTATTTTAGTAATCGATTACTCTGTATTTTAAAAATTGGCTCACTCTGCAGATTTGTTATACAGTATAAGAAATGCAAATATAACAATTAAATTCCTTTTTTAAGTAAGAAAATAAACATTTCATTGCCTAAAATATTTTACCAGAAGTTATTGTGATAAATGATGATATTGTTGTTTTGCAACCATTTTCAAGAAATATAATTGTAATTAGAATTTAAAGTTTATTGATCTTTGAGAATCTGTTCTTGCATTATAATTATACTAATGAACATTTAACACTGAAACATTTTAAATATCCAAAATAAATAAACAAAACACAACAAATAAACTGCCTTTAAAAAATGTTTAGTTGAGACCAAAACACCAGACTGAAAACCTTTAAAATCCAGTTTTTGTTAGAAAAAGAAAAGTGATAAAAGTGCAGATGGAAATTATTGAGCTTGTTTTAATTTGTCATGTGATTAATTGATTGATTATTGCTTATTGTGACAGGGCTTTTAAAATGCAATCACAGAATCTGAACCAGATGAAACTAAAAAGCTGATTGTTGTTTTTATCTTAAATGCAAAATATACAGATTTTTGTACGGTTTTGGATTTTGAATATTTTAATTTTTTTTAGTCTGCGTACTCCAGTTAATAATTAATCGATTAATAAATTAGTTATTAAATAATGTCACTAATCGATTAATCGTTGCAGCCCGGCGGTTTGAGTCCATCTGCAGTTTTTATCGTCTCTGGGTCGGAAACATTCAGGTGTCTAACAGATGAAACCCCGTCTGCTGTTTTTGTTCCAGGAGATGTTGCAGGAAACGGCCCACAGGCACCAAACAGCTACAATCACGTTGACAACAGAATGGGTACGGCTTCCTCTGGCTCCGATACAAACCACTTTCACATTTCACATTCGCCAAGTTACAGCAGGAAAACGTTCAGACATTTTGTTTCTTTTGTCTAATCTTCATTACCATCGATTAAAAATACTTCTAGTAAAGAATAACTTGTTTTTGCATCTTCTCTGAAGTCAACCAGCTTTTCTACAAAATAATTTATAATTTTATGAAATGACCAGATCCTTTTTTTCTTAAACTGCTGTCCCAGTAGACACGGCCCAGCATCAGTTTGACGACATAACTCAGAAACGGCTGTAGATGGTGATAATACACAGATTAATGTGAGACATAAGTGTGTTTTTTCCACTGCTTCTCAGGATTAGACCTGTAAAAATAACAGCTTTACCATAAATCGTCCCAGAGATTATTGCGATAAACAATAATTTTACTTTGAGACAATTTTTCAGTAAAATAATGGTAATGGCATAATAATGCAAGAACACATTCTCAAACATCAAACTTTAAATTCTCATCACTATTTCCCCCAGAAACCAGCTGAGCTCGTTGGAAGGTGCAAATAAAGCCTGGTGGCCCGCCAGGCTCATGAAACGCTAATGAACCCTAGTCACTGGAACTGGAGGACACTTTAAATATCCAAAATAAACAAAACAGAAACAGCAAATAAAATGAATTATAAAGTCTCTGTAAATAAAATTATCCTTAAAAAAAGGTTTAGTTGCAACCAAAACAGAGTGAAGAGAAAAGCCATAAATCAAATGGAGATTAATTTATTTATGCTGTTGGTGGATTTATTGTGACAGGTCACTAATTCTCCTGGTCTAAATGTTTTTGTTGTTTACCTCAGCTGGTGCAGCTCAGCCCGGCCCGCCTGGTCGGCATTTGGGCCACTACCCGTCCCTGCCCCCCGGGTACCAGAACACCTTGGCGCCGCCTCCCTCCTCCCTTCACCCGGCGCTCCAAGCCGCCACGCAGCCGTACACTCAGGGACCTCAGCCGTACCAACAGGTGAGGGAACGTCGCCTCTCAGTCACAGATTCAGTTCATTTTCTCGCAGATCGGCTCTGAAAAGCTAAAAGTGCTGCTGTCAGCCAAGCTGAAAATGGAGCATTTAAAAAAATCATTATTATTGTTTCTGTGAGGGAGCCAGGGGGCCTGTAGGCCTGGGGGCCAGGGAGCCTGGGGGCCAGAGGACCTGGGGGCCTGTAGGCCAGGGAGCCTGTAGGCCAGGGGACCACAGGGCCTGGAGGCCAGGGAGCCTGGGGGCCAGGGAGCCTGTAGGCCAGGGGGCCTGGAGGCCAGGGAGCCTGGAGGCCAGGGGGGCCTGGAGGCCAGGGGACCAGGGAGCCTGGGGGCCTGAAGGCCAGGGAGCCTGGGGGCCAGGGGACCAGGGAGCCTGGAGGCCAGGGGACCAGGGAGCCTGGGGGCCTGGGGGCCAGGGAGCCTGGGGGCCAGGGGACCAGGGAGCCTGGGGGCCAGGGAGCCTGGGGGCCTGGAGGCCAGGGGACCAGGGAGCCTGGGGGCCTGAAGGCCAGGGAGCCTGGGGGCCAGGGGGCCCGGGGGCCGGAATTGAGAAGCTCTGGATTAAAGTCTGAATTGTGACCTTGTTCCTCTAGACCTCCTCTCTAAATTACACGTATAACTTCCAAATTAAAAATAAGTTCAGATATCTAATCAGAACAGAAAGCAAGATGTGGTAAAAATACTTCATTACGAGTCATAATTTATTTAAGATGATCAGTAATTAATTGTAGATATTTTGAATTAAAATCTTCATGCAACTGAATGGTAATTATGACTTCTTTTATAATAGTCAGAATATAATCAGAGATATCAAATATGTATTTTGTCTAGTGAAAATATTTTAATTAAGTAATATTTCTAGTCATAAAGTATTTTCTGATGTCTGGAAAGTGTGTTGAGGTTGATTTTTATGTTAAAACTGCTTGCCATACGAGGAATGTTTTAGTTTATAGTTTCACCGTCTCCCAGCAGCCTGGCGGTCCCGGTCCAGACCAGCTGAGCCCGTCGATGGCGGCCATGAGCCTCCAGTCCGGCACGCCGGAGGCTCTGAGAGTGGTCAACCTGCTGCAGGAGAGGAACCTGCTGCCGCCAGCGCCGGTCCCCGCCCCGACGCCCTGCCTCACCCAGGACCTGCAGAAGCTCAACTGCAGCCCAGAGTAAGGCGAGACGGACGGCATGCAGCACCTGCTGCGGTTACACCTTTGGCTCTGATCGCGCCGTTTGTTCCTCCAGGGTTTTCCGTTGCACGCTGACCAGCATCCCTCAGACCCAGTCTCTGCTGAATAAAGCCAAGCTGCCGCTGGGCCTGCTGCTGCACCCCTTCAAAGACCTCTCGGTAACTCCCAGGTCGTTTCTGATGCTCAGTCTGGACTCGTTTCTGAGTCGTTTGGAGATGAAACTGGTTTCTCTACGTCATGTGAAACAGTTGGAAGAACAAGAGGCAGAGCATTGTTGCAAACTTCAACTTGTTGGCATTTAAAGTGGGGGAAAATATTTTGATTGTTATTCTAATCAGCCTGAATTTAGTCACTGCACTGCAAAAACACAAATATGCTTGGACAAAAATAACTTTTAACAAGATAAATGAGCTGGTTTTGGGTCAATAATTCCTTAATATTCATAAAATAATGCACTTTGACTTTTTCCAATCACAAAACTACCGAAGCATTTTGAATTTAGTTTTACTTTATCAGGTATTTTAAAATAATTAAATTGTGTTTCTCTTACTTCTTTTCAGAAATTTTGTAAAATAAAAGAATTGTTGAAATGTGAAACAGTTATATGATTTTTTTATAAGATTAAATGAAACATGAAAGCTACAGCTGTAAATATTCATGTAATTGGTGAGATAAACATTACTTATTGGACTTTTAATGATCAAACATGAATATTGATTGTTTAAACTGAAAATACAAACTGTGATGTTTTCACAACTTATGACAAAACTGAACACAAAACGACTCATTTGATTTGTTTTTCTTGTGTTTGTATGAATGCAGCAGCTTCCTGTGGTGACGTCCAGCACCATAGTGCGGTGTCGGTCCTGCAGAACCTACATCAACCCATTTGTTTCCTTTCTGGACCAGAGGAGATGGAAATGCAACTTGTGCTATCGAGTAAATGATGGTGAGAAAATGCTTAGAAACCATGACTAGAGTCACACTGCATTGATCTATTTTATCTGAACATTATTCTCAAAAATGTCCATTTTAATGTGAAACCTTTAATGGGTTTCATGTTTTTGTGTTTTAGTCCCAGAAGAGTTTATGTATAACCCGGTCAGCAGATCATACGGCGAACCGCACAAAAGACCAGAAGTCCAGAATGCCACTATTGAGTTCATCGCTCCTTCAGAATACATGGCGAGTTAAAATCAATTTTTATTACTGCATTAATGTCTGAGGAACAATAATTTTAATAAGTCTGTTTTTACAGAGAGTTTTGCCTCCATGAGGGCGACAATGACTGATTAACTTGACATAAAATAGTTTGAAAAACAGACAAAATGAGCATGAAAAGAAAGAAAATAACATAAATGCTGCTGAGAAAATGTTAAGACATAAAAATAATAAGACATGCATAAAAACTCAACAAATACAATTTCAATAATCAGATATGAAAATCCTTAAAGTAAAATCACAAAAAAGACAAATTTAATACATTAATTCCAATAAAAAATAAATGTGAGATATTTTTATAAAATATAAAGTAAAACTCAATTCTGTGGTAGAAATAAAAAATCTACAATCTTTATAAATGCTAAAAATAAGATCAGAAATACTGAAGAGCAGGGGTGTCAAACTCAATTTCACCAAGGGCCACTTCCGCATATTGGCCACCCTCAATGGGCCACATTGACGGTATAAATCAGGAATGCCCAAGTGCAGTCCTCCAGACTGCAACTTTTAGATGCGTCCCTGCTAAAACATACCCCGGACAAAAAGTTGACTTCCCTCATTAGCAGCAACTCAGTTCTGTAGAGGCCTATGAATGAGTCAATGATCCAGGTGTGTTAGAGAAAGAACGCATCTAAAGTTGCAGAGTGATAGGTCTGGAAAACTAGACTTGGGCAACCCTAGCATAAATGTATGAAAATACAATGTTAAAAATAAATTAAACACCTCACATTGTTAAATAACTGATTTTATGTATTCAAGTTTTAAATATTACATTTGAGTTTGCATGGATGTAAAATTACTGCTCAGTTTAAAAATTACAATATTTTTAAAAAGAGCAGTTTAAAAATATGCTCAGTATTTTTAAACTGCTCAGTTAAACTTCGCTCTTTAGCTTGTTAGCTTGTCGATGTTCCAGTTTTATTCGCTGGGAAAATTAATAATCAGCTTGAGGTGACTCTGCTGCACTCTAGTGGCGAGAAGCCGTAATGTTGGCTGGTAACAATCGGAAGGCATTATGGGAGATGTAGTTTCTAGTCAATTCGTGCTCAAAACCTATTTTAAGTCAATCAATGGGGCTGTAAAACGGTGGTGGGGGAGAGGGCCACATAAAATGACGTAGCGGGCCACATGTGGCCCGCGGGCCTTGAGTTTGACACATGTGCTGAAGAGGAATAATAAATAAGATACATTTAAATAATAAACATTTTTTAATGCAACAATAACAAATGGAAGTAAAATAATGAAATTAAGATTCTAAAATCCTAATGACTAAGATCCAGAAAAATAGACATAAAATAAACAAATAAATAATAATATATAATATAATATAATAATTATTTATATATATAAATAATTTCTGAGTTGGAGATTTAAAAAATTGTCTAAATTTTAAATTGTTTAAAGTAAGATCACAAATATAAGAAAATAATGAAACTAAATGCTGAGGTAGAGATAAAAATATAATTATCCTTAAGTGTTCAAACTATAATCATAAATATTTAAAGTGGAATAATAATCTAAAGCTAAAAAAATCTTTTAATAAAATAAGGGAATATAATGAAGTGAAATCTTGACTATATATATATATATATATATATATATATATATATATATATATATATATATAAATAGTTTGAATAACAGACAAAATCTACAATCTTTATAAATGCTAAAGATTTAGCATTTATAAATGGCATCAGACAAAACCTTTTCTAACCAGAAATGTTATTTGTTAATTAATTAGTGTATATATATATATATACACTATATATAGTGTGTATATATATATATATATATATATATATATATATATATATATATATATATATATATATACACTAATTAATTAGTTTAATTTTTTGGTGAGAAAAGGTTTTGTCTGATGCCATTTAAAAATGAAAATTATACAAAAATAGACGTAAACAAAAATGTCTATTTTATTCAAGTTGTTAATTAATCATAACTAAAGTATATTTGTAAAATGTAATTTGTTAATAATCGTAGTTTGTCAGTAACTCTCCCTGCTTGCCTCTGCAGCTGCGGCCGCCGCAGCCGGCCGTCTACCTGTTCGTCCTGGACGTGTCCCACAACGCCGTGGAGACGGGTTACCTGAGCGTCTTCTGCCAGTCGCTGCTGGACAACATCAACGCGTACGTACCGATCACACGAGGAGTTTACTCAAAGCTTTATTCTGATTTACTCACATGGAACCGGACGTCAGCAGGTTCTAATAAAAATATTTAACATCTTCATATTTAAGACGTTTTCAGGACAGTCTTTGATTTAAAGAGCAAACTGGAGTAAAGCTTTGTTTCTGCGCCGCAGGCTTCCCGGAGACTCGCGGACCAAAGTGGGCTTCATCACCTTCGACAGCACCATCCACTTCTACAACCTGCAGGAGGGGCTTTCCCAGCCGCAGATGCTCATCGTCTCCGACATCGAAGGTGAGTCGCGTCCGGAGCGCCACTGCTGGACGGCTACTGCATTTCTGCTTTTATTGAAATTCTAACGTTTGATCCACAGATATCTTTCTACCAACACCAGACAGCCTTCTAGTAAACCTTAACGAATGCAAGGAGGTAAGCGGTTTGTTTCATCCATCAGTCATGTTTTGACTAGGACTGGGCAGGAAAATAAAACCTCTAATTTTTTTATTACCTGGTTGATTTCTTGCTTTCTTTTTAAAGAAATGACAAACGATAGAAAATATTTTCAAAAGTGGCTTTTACTTCCATCCTCGACAGAATATTAGATAATTTTTGTTTAATTACAAAAATAGTGGTAATAGACACATTTTCAACAGAATAGAAAGTTATTTTAATGAGAAAATTTATATTTTTTTTGTTGTCCTAAAATTTCAGCGTAAAAATGAAATAATTTTATTTCATTCTCATATTAATGCAACTGTATTCTTGTAATATTTTGACTTTATTCTCGTTAAAAAACAGAAAAATGTATCCTGACTCTTACATTTTGTTGACCTGAATTCAAATCCAAATAAACAGCAGCTGTAAAACAAGATGGCCGCCACGGGCGTGTTAACGTCACACTGAAATATGGAGACCCAAAAAGTTTATTGGTGTAAAACAAAATCCAGATTTTCCAAAAATTAAATCTTCAATAACCGATAGAATGTGATAAGTTGCCCAGCCCTGGTTCTATCCAGTAACTCTGACCACAGCTGCATCAGGAGAAAACTTTACCATGTTGGCTGTTTTTTCTCCAGCTTGTGCAGGATCTGCTGAAGAGTCTGCCAAACTTATTCGAGAAGACGATGGAGACGCAGTCTGCTCTGGGCTCGGCTCTGCAGGCCGCCTTCAAGCTGCTGTCTCCCACCGGAGGGCGGATGTCCGTCTTTCAGACGCAGCTGCCCAACCTGGGCGTGGGGGCGCTGCAGTCCAGAGAGGACCCCAACCAGAGAGCGTCTGCCAAGGTACAGACTGGGGGAAACTCGGTGATGGGTGTAGTTTTGTAGATCCTAAACTGCTGCAGTGAGAATGTGTTGATCATATTAACCACACGGATCCCTGCATGTTGTTGTTTATATCTGGAAATTTCACATGTGCACCCAACGCTCCATCATCTTCTCGAATAAGGGTGAAAAGACAATTCTTTTCCTTCCCATCCACAGCGGCGCTGCTGCAGTAGAACCGTTGGCTAAATGAAACCTGGAGATGAAACTGTTAATAATTCAGTGCAGCAACGGAAAAAATAACAGAAAAACTGTTGAAGAAAAACTTAAAATCACTTCAACACCAAAAAACACTCAAACATTTCCCTCACAAAGAGCAGAACATTCAGTATGTAACAGTTTTATAATTTCAGGGTTCATATTTATTTTGTGATTATTAATAATTGATCGCTGTGATGGATTAGCCAAAGCTGCTATTAGCTAAGCTAACCCAGCGGTGGTAGATTAGCTAACTAAACACCTGCTCTACTGGTGATCTGTCAGAGTTGGTGTATGTGTTGCCTTTTTTGTATCTTTACTGAACTGATGCAACAAATTCTGCAGCACATCTACATGTTAAGGTTGTCAAAGTCAAGCTAGCATAGCTGACCTACTTCTCTCTCCCTCACTATTTTTGTCTTAATTAAAACTTTTCCAGACCTTATCTAGTCAGTATTGGCAATGGGTAGCAGAGCAATGTCTCCATTTTTATTTCGTACATCAGGCGTACATTTAAGAGTTAACACGTTATGTTGACAACTTGGCAGCTAAACCAATGCTAGTCATCGTCAGCGAGCAGCTTTTTGCCCTCCAGCTGGGGGCAGATCTTGCGTGATGTCACGTTGCTAATGGTCTATAATTGCACGAATTGGAATTACGAAAATAAATTTGCTTAATAGAAACACAACAGGTTTTTGTGCCAGGTGGTTTTTCAGCCATATTGAATTTAGTGAGTTTTCTAAAACTGAGAAACTTAAATTAATAAATGACTTTACAGATTTTTGTGATCAGTTGGTAATTTTATAAGAAAGCATCTCAGTGGAAATCGCTGATTGGCTGATATTTCCGTTCTCGTTTTCCTGCCAGGACGTCCAGCACTTATCCCCAGCAACAGATTTCTACAAGAAGCTGGCCCTGGACTGCTCCGGCCAGCAGGTGGCAGTCGACCTGTTTCTGCTCAGCGCTCAGTACTGTGACCTGGCGTCGCTTGGTGAGGAAAAAGAAAAAATATGACCAACAACCAGCGGTTTCAAAATGCATGCTGTGGTGCTAAGACAAGCATGCATTTTGCTTGAAGTCACTGCATTAGTCCTGAGTTTAATTTGAAACGTTTCCTGCTGCTGCCTCTGTTTCTCAGGTTGCATATCCAGATTCTCGGCAGGGAGCGTTTATTACTACCCCTCCTATCACCATCAGCACAACCCGGCTCAGGTGGAGCGCTTCCAGAGAGATCTGAAGAGATACTTAACGCGAAAAATCGGCTTTGAGGCCGTCATGAGAATACGATGCACCAAAGGCAAGAAAACCTCCCAGCTTTTTATTTCATTCTAGACTTTTAAAATCCCTAATTTAGCTTAACGGCTGAAACAATTAACTAAATTAATGGTGATTATTGAAATCATCGTCAACCAATTAATTAATCAGTTTACTAACTGGACTATCCAGACCCCCCAAAAAAGAACAGCATACTCAGAATAGTAATTAACTTTAAACTGTTTAAAAATTTATACATTTTGCATTTAAGATCAAAAAAAGCTGTAAATATGTCCTGAAATTATTTGGACTTATTTATTAATCCAAAAACAATAAACAGATTAATTGACTGTAGTTTTTTAGCTGCATCTTCTGCTACATACGATCACATTTTTATTATTCAGAAAAGTAGTTGAATTGTTTGCTAATTTGCATCTTTTAATGCATCTCTAATGTGTAAAAATAGGCTTGTATGGTAAATGAAAAATGTGCAGAATGTATCAGTTATTTATGATTAATCGATTACTAATCATTAGCTGCAGCCTGATTAGTTTAATCAGTAATTTTCTGCAGTGTAGTTTGAGTTGTTTTGAACATTTTAAAGTGTAATTTTTCAGTTTTTCTTCTAGTTCATGTAAAGCACTCCCTTGTTGCTGTACAAATAAAGCTTCTTCTTCTTCTTCTTCTTCTCCCTGCAGGATTGTCCATCCACACGTTCCACGGAAACTTCTTTGTGCGTTCCACGGACCTGCTGTCCCTCCCCAACGTCAACCCGGATGCCGGCTTCGCCGTCCAGATGTCCATCGAGGAAAACCTGGACGACATGCAGGTCGTCTCCTTCCAGGCTGCTCTGCTTTACACCTCCAGCAAAGGTTTGAGAACAAGCTCTTATTCTGAAAGTCAAACTCCAATTTTTTTTCCTCCTGTTTTTATGAAACAAAATGTCTTCCCTTCACAGGAGAGAGGAGGATTCGGGTTCACACCATGTGCCTCCCGGTGGTCAGTTCTCTGTCGGATGTGTTTGCTGGAGCCGACGTTCAGGCCGTCACTGGGCTGCTGGCCTGCATGGGTACGCACTCCTCCAAGCTGCGCAGACTCTGATGTCACGATATTATTTCCCTTGTCTGAATCCGCCACAGATATCCTCACCCTTCATGCAACAAACCGTTTAATTATTATTTTATCTACATTAACTAGACATAAAGCAGTTCACTAAGACGGTGTTTGGCTGCCAGGGGGCGCTAGAGAGCCTCCAAGTTGGAGGGAAGTAAATTTTTAAACCTTAACATTTATACAAAAAGATAAATGTGTCTGGTCTTCCATCATTATCCTAAATGTAAGTTAAAATAATTTATCAAAGGTGCAGATAGAAGACAGAAATAACTCTTATTGTCTGACAAGAAATTTAGGAAAAAAGTTTTGATCCTCAAATTGGAAACGGAAAAGTTTCTGACAAGAAAAAGAAAGAAGGAACCGTCCAGCCGAGGACTTGGCTGCAAAAAACTATTTTAAATCAAATTTGATGGCATTAATATAAAAATATAACTGTATGTTTTTTTTTATCAAGAGGGGATGTGGTGGAAATTTGTATCTAATATATTCAACATCAGATTAATAACATTTATAATATTTACCTGATCAAATATTTGCACTAGAAAACTCATTGCAAACTAAAATCAAAAGATATAAAGCAACAGTTATGCTAAATCAATATAATAATTATTGAATAGTAAATAAAAGTGAGAATAAAAATGTAAACCTGAATGTGTCTTTACATGTTTTGTTGGCTGAGTGGCATCGAATCAGCTGTTGCTGCTGCACTATGACTGAAACACAGACAGACTGTTGTGCTCAGTCTGTCTGTCGACGTCTGTCTGTCCCTGTCAGATCAACTTAGTAGATGTTGCAGTTTCTGTTAGCAGAACAAGCTAACCGTTTAAAAACTTTCTATTTATCCAGTTATGCCATCACAATTACTCACCAGATCAAACTGAGATGAGATTCAAGAAGAAATAAAATAATTTAATTAAAATGAAATTCAGAGGAGGGTAGACCATAGTTACTACCGAACTCTGAAGAAATCCTGTTCTCTGGAAACTCGATGGAAAAGTGTTGCGTTTCATGGAAACCACCGATCTGTGTCTGTTTCCAGCTGTGGATCGCTCTGTGACGTCCAGCCTGAGCGACGCCAGAGACGCCATGACCAACGCCGCCATCGACTCGCTGTCGTCGTACCGGCAGTCTGCGCTGACCATCCAGCAGCCCGGCCTGCTGGCGCCGGCCTGCCTGCGCCTCTTCCCGCTCTACATCCTGGCTCTGCTCAAACAGGTACTGCCTCTGCTTCCATCGCAGCTCTGTAGTGTTGGTACCAAGAGTCACGTTTCAGAACCTCCAACATTAGAAGAAGTGATTTTTCTTTGTCTGGCCAGAGATGAAGTGTCGATTTGTTCCTTATCCAGCTCACCTTTACTGAAACATTTGGTTTTGTTAGATTGTGGATTAGATCCATTTTAAGTGAAACACAAAAGAACCGAGTTCCTCTGTAGCTTCACCTGAACATTTGGTTTGGATACATCCGCCTGTACGTTTCTGTGTTCATACAAGTTTACATATCTACGTAATCTGGTTCACTTCAAGCAGCCTCAGCAGGTAAAACGCATAAAAACTCCCAATGCGATAAATTACGTCAATTAAAAGTGATTAAGGCAATTAATCAGGAAATTTAAGCACACTAATGTTACATAAGAGATTAATCGAATCACCTGTCTTGACCTAAAAGCCTTTCTGCTGTGAGAAAACTTGCATTCAGCTTCTATGCTCCATGAATCTGGAACAAACCTCCAGAAAACTGTAAACAGCTGAAACACTGACTTCCTTTACATCCAGGGTAAAACCAGCTGGCCAGAGGTGATTTAAAACATAATCAATGAACCAATCAACATTTTGATGCCACTCTTCCAAATATAATGTTTGTTCATTTGTTGACTGTTTGCTGTTTTCTTTAGAAGTTTGTAGTTTTGTGTTTTTATGATTTAAGCAGCTTGAACCGCCTGAAATCTGCTATAGAAATCAAGCCTGGTTGATCTGTAATATTGACCTGTTTTGTGTTTTTGTGTGTTCCCTGCAGAAAGCCTTCAGAACCGGAACCAGCACCCGGCTGGATGAGCGAGTGTTCGCCATGTACCAGCTGAAGTACCAGCCGCTGGCGTTCGCCATGCTGATGATCCACCCGGCTCTGTACCGCCTGGACGACCTGAGCGACGAGGTGCGGCTCAGGAAGCCGGAGCCATCTTTAACTGGCTGCGTTTCTTTATTTTCACCTGGTTTCCCGTCGTCCTCAGGGAGCGCTGAACATCAACGAGCGGACCATCCCCCAGCCCAGAGTCCTGCAGCTGTCGGTGGAGAAGCTCAGCAGGGAGGGAGCGTTCCTCATGGACGCTGGGCTGGTGCGTTTGGAGGGAAGGGAAACGTTCCTGTTAACAAGGTCAAAACGGTAACGCTTGTGTCTTTAATCCAGGTGATGTATCTTTGGATCGGACGAAACTGCCACCAAAACTTCCTCTCTCAAGTCCTGGGAGTTTCCAGCTATGCTGCTGTTCCAGAGAAGCTGGTAGGAAAAACGCTGCAACGAAATGTAAAGATAATGAATCTACATTTAATAAGGACAGTGGCAGGGTTACTGCACTGCAAAACACTAATATTACCATGTAATTTTGTTTGTAGAGAAAATATCTGTAAATACATTTGAAATAAGATAAAAGTAACTTGCCAGCAACTATTCAGCAAGAAATATTAACTTGATTTAAGTCAATAAATCCTTAATATTGATTTAAAAAGTTTTAGTTCCACTGGCAGATTATTTTACTCAACATTTTCCATGTTGTAAGTGAAATAATCTGCCAGTGGAACTAAAACTTTTTACATCAGTGTTAAGGATTTATTGACTTAAAACAAGTTCATATTTCTTGCTGAATAGTTGCTGCTAGTTTTGCACTAAGATATTTGTTCTACAAACTAAACGATAAATATCTGGTCAAGTTTTCCAGCTATTGGAAAAAGAAAAGTGTAGTAAAATAATTCTTTATCTCGATGTTTTAACAGTTTAAAGGTTCTCCTCCTTCCCACCAATCCTTCTCTTTTCAGTCTCCTTACTTTCTGTCCTTCCTTCATTCTTCCCTTCATCTTTTCTTTCCTTTCTTTCTGTTTTTCTGGGCTCTGCCGTCACTTTTCTCCTTTCACATCTCGTCATTTCACCTTTCTCTCTGCTTTTCATTTCCTCTTTCCTTCCTTGTGTCCTCCTCTGTTTCCTTCCATCCTTCCATCAGTTCATCCATGTTTTCCTCCTTTTTATTCGTTCCTTTCTTTAGTTTCTCGAACACTAAAACCTGCCTGATGTAGAGATGTTTTCTAAAAACCCAGAGGGACTTTGTGGTCTCTGGCAGATTTAAAACCAAGCGTTTCCTGTTTTAGCCGACTCACTAGGCCGATGCTGTAACTCACTTGTATCTTTTTATTTGTATTATTTTAAAAGGCCTGTTGTTTCCTCTGCAGTGTCTCCTTCCAGAGCTGGACACTGCAGAGTCCCAGAGAACCAGAGCGTTGGTCAGCTGGCTCAGGGACCAGCGGCCGTTCTTCCCCTCCCTCCACATCATCAGGTGGGTTTTGTTTTAAAATGATTCAAACCAAACCATCTGTTTTTATTAATAAAGTCGTGGACCTCTGTTGTTCAAACTGCTATAAACTCTACAGTTATTGGGGAAAACTTTGACTAGACACAGTCCCAGTCAGACATTTTAGGCATGAATTTTAAAACTTTTTAGTTTTTTTTAAAGTCTTTAGCTAGGGTGAAATTAAAAATACAACTTCAATCAGTTTTAAAAATAGAAACTGGCTTTTAAATGTATGAATTTCACACAGAATTATACATAAGACTCAAAACTAAACTCAGCATTCCCACTGATATTTGGTTAGAAAATATCTTAGATGCCATAAATAAATAAACGCTGGAGAAAAGATTTATGGTCTGACAAAAGATGAATCTGTTTGATGGAAAACAAAGTGTCAAATGTCCAAAATGGGGTAAAAACTGGACCTCCAATCAAAGTTGGCCATTATATTTTAGTTTGCCAAGTCCCTGCTGTAGAAAATAGAAAACCATAACAAGATTTTGATAACAGTGATATCAGCTAATAGTGAATTTGTATTATTTTTATCTCCAAAGTGTAATGCTTGAATGTTATGGTATAAAAAGTATAAGAATTCACAGGAATAGAAAGTATCTTGTCCCTAAAATAAAAGCTTGACAGTTGCACTCTGAACGTTTGTTGGATAAAAGCAGCATTGAGCAGGAATTTTCCTGTTGTGTTAATTTTCTGCTCAGGGACGAGAGCCAGCTGAAGCCTCACTTCATGCAGAACATGATCGAAGACCGGACGGAGTCGGCTCTGTCCTACTACGAGTTCCTGCTCCACCTGCAGCAGCAGATCTCCAAATAACCAGCAGTGCGTCGGAGAGAGGACGTTCGCCGTGTGTATGCGTGTGTGTGTTAGGATGTCTGTGTGTGTGTGGGGCAGAAAGAGGCAGCGCTCTACACACCCTCCAGCTGCGATCCGCCATCACCTAGAAAATCCTGAGCGGACCGTCGGATCAGAATCTGTGACGGATGGAGGAACTGGACTCTGTCATTTCTGTGTCCGGCTGAGTCGGCCATGTTGATCATAATGGCGTTTATCGGATGAATCAGTGTTTCTTTTCCTCAGAACGATGCTGTCAGACCGAGGTGTCGATCAGATGCAGGACTGGCGCTCTGTAGTGTTTCTGTTCCAAAAGCACATTTTGTCTTCACTAACAAATCAAACTCGTCTTCATGAGTTCATCTGCTTAGTGGGTTTATGAGGCGGCTGAGCTTCGGCCATCTTAACGTACCTGAAGGAGAGAGTGTTTCTTTTTCCCTTTTTTAGTCATTATAATTGTTGAACAAAGCATAGACTCTAAACCTGGAGGCCGATGAAACGGCCGTCTCTGCTGCCTGGAATGTGTCGACTCGGCGGCGGGGAAAAGGTCTGGTCGGTCAGACCTGTCCTCCAGAAACTCGTCCGCCATCTTTTCTCTCTGGACTTTTCAGAACACCTCCGACGGCTTCGCTGTTCTGTTTTTCTTTATTTTCTGACTTCTGTTAATTTATGAGACTCCCAATCTGATTAAATTCTATAATTGCCTTGTATGGGAACTCACTTTTTATTATTAAACCTCTGTTTAAATACTGACTCTATATATGAAATATTTTAATATAATAGGATATGGGAAATCTTTAACACAGGTGTGACGAAGCCATTCTGATCTTTTAATCCTGCTTATTGATACTTGTATATTGAACAGACTGCATTATGTAAAGGAGAAGAAATGCTGATGATTTTAGTATAAATAAGTTGAAATGGATGCTAAGAAAATAAACAGTTTGGGACTTTTTACATGTAGTTTGTGTTTTAGTTGGTCAATTATCTTTATTTTGGAGTTATAAGTTCCAGGTTCATTGAAATGGAGTTTATATGCCATCTTAGATTATCTTGAGTTATCATAAAAATAAAATAGAAGTGGCTTTGAATTTAAAGATTTCCATGTCAAATTAAACGGATCCTGGTAACCTTAGACTTTCAGATCCCTGATTTGGGTTGGGGTACCTGCAGAACCTGAATGAATACTTCCCGGAATATCAGAGTAACTATGCTCTAAAACAGGGATCCCCAAAGTCGGTCCTCGAGGCCCGGCATCCTGCATGTTTTAGTTTCTCCCTGGTTTAACGCACCTGGATCAAATGATGGCTCGTTAGAGGCCTAAGAAGAACTTTGACCTGCTGTAAAGGTTGTCGGTACCACCAGGGAGGAACTAAAACATGCAGGATGCCGGTCTTCGAGGACCGACTTTGGGGACCCCTGCTCTAAAATAAGATGTCTGGATGTGGTGAGTAATAAAAGTACATAAAGTTTTCTGGTGAGCAGTAAATGCAGATTCATGTATTTATTTATAAACCATTTCCTGGGAATTATGAAGCTCCTAGAGACATAAAAACTCTTCAAGGTTTCCCACAGGCAGTAATTTATATATTTTCTGTTTTTGTTTTTGTTGACTCTGTTCTAGGTATGTTTAGCTGAATTAGATTTTTTTTAAATTATTTTATTGTATTTGGATTTTTCATTTTTCAATGTCCAGGTAATATCGGGACTCTGGGTAGGTGAACTTATCTTTTGTGAGGATTATTGTAACACTAGTAATGGATCATCAAGCAGGTTGTGGCACTTTGGCAGATGAAGTCTGTCCAAAATCGGTCCTTTACGGTAAATGCGGTAAATGTAGACACTTCTTCGGAGACTACAGTAAACTGTTTTCTTTTAAAAGGAAAATTGGAGTTCAGCTTGTTTGTGAGACAAGAATATTACAGCAGGGAAACGTCTAAAACAAGAAGGGCGGTGTGTTCATCTGTGCTACCCGCAAATCAGTCCAACCTTGTGGTAATGCGCATGCGCGAGGCGTGTTTCTTATGCGCACACGCTCATTCGCTGCTGAGTGCGTGCGGAAGTGTCACTGCTGCGTTCAGGTTGTTCCGTTGGGAAGGAAATTCCAATGCTCCGATTTCCCAGTCAGAAAACTTAAATAGGGAGAAACTCCGACTTGTGAGACCGACTTCACGTGTCGTTACGGCCGCTCCTCACATCAACAGTAGTAAACTGTTGGTGGTGGAAACTTTAATTATACAAGACGTACGTGCGAGAGCGTCTAAATCAATATTACTTGTTGCTCCTTTAACTATTAACTGAACACATTAGCATTAGTGCTTGGACGTGGAAATGAATGTTTAAAATGTTTGTAAGAGCTACTGCACACAATGTACCTCGGGTCTGATGTCAAACCGAGCTCTGATTTACGTGTATGTTCCAGGTAACTTAAACGCAACGCAGTTCCAGCAACAGTTCACGAATCCTTCCCACTTTGACAGTGAAGTTCAGAAGAATGAACGTTCCTCTGCGCTTTTTCAGAAGCAAACATGGCTGTTGCAGCTGCAACTTTGGTTATTTTCTGTTTCTTCCACTTTGGATTTATTTTAGGTAAGAATTTATGATTTTTGTGTCGTGTTTAGTGCTTCATTATTTTTGTGTGGATTTCTCCCCTGTAATCTAATTTTTAAGAGATATACAATTTATTTTTCATAATGTATTTTGCCAAATAATACCGAAAGCAGTATTTCCATGTGGTGGTGGTGGTGGTGGGGGGGTTTGAACATTTTATGTATTGTCTTTATTTTTTCATTTTGTGTAACGGGGCATTCCTGATTTATACCGTCAATGTGGCGGAAGTGGCCCTTGGTGAAATTGAGTTTGACACCCCTGATCTAAGGTGTCTGCACCAAAAAAAAGATGGTTCTGCGCTTCGCGTAGTGGTCCCGTTATGGCAGGCAGTTTTAAGATCAAATCGGTTGCGTCTGACTATTCGTAATCACAGTGGTAATTACAATATAGATGTCTAAAAAAAGCATTTTGATTAGACAAAACTACAATAAAAGTGAATCTCTAACGTAATTTGTCATATTTACGTTCGAGATATCTAAAATTGTAATTACGAATGTGTCCCATTAAATAAGTCATTTGGGATGTTTTGAAAGGAATTTTGACTCGTCCAAATATAAGTAAAGATATCTTGAAGTATTATTCTTACTAGTCAGAATGTAAAGACGGATATCTTAAATTAACATTCCAGTTAGTCAAAATGCATTTGTAGATGTCTACAATGTAATTACTGTTAGTCAGACGAAACCGAATTTATATTAAAACGGCCTGCCATACACGGTTGCGTTTTTGGTGTTTATTGCGTTTGTTTCCTTGTGCGTTAGGAGACAAATGACCCGGTCTAACACTTTAATTCTATTGGCTGAGAGGTTGAGCTATGAGACGTCATGTCGTGACTAAGTTGTAAGACTTTTGGATCTGTGGAATCATTTCCTTTGGTTGGGTGAACAAAGTCCTGCTTAAAATCAGTAGCTGTTAGCAATGAGCAGCACTCCTGGCGGCTGTTTAATGTACTACGGAGCAGAAAGCTGAAGTCATGGTTTCATCCAGTGGCTCAAGTTGCTACAATAGATAGAAGCCACACAGACACATCCGCTAGAAGGAAACAAACGCACCCAGCACAAAACTTTCATTCTGTTCCCAGCGCAAGCGAGCAGACAGGTTTGCTAGTGGAGATTTCCTCTGAGCAGAGACAAGACCAGAACGCGAGGAGAAAAGTTTGAGAAAGTCCAGTGAATATTTGAAAGAGAGCAGAAGTTTGGAGTACAAGTATCGCAAGTTTTGAGAAGAAAGACAGTCCTGCTTTCAAGCTGAAAATGTGTGCTCTGGACTTACGGCAGTAAAATGTCCTCATATAATCAGCGAACAGTTTTAACATCTGAAGTGTCCAAAAATGCAAAGAAAAAGCCATTTGAAGGATGAAACCTTTCAAATGCTTAAACGTTTGTTAAAAAATAATCTGATATTTTCTGTTATTTAAATACCTGTTACAGTTTTAAACATTTTGTCGACCAAAAACACCTGAGCAGTTCCTCTTTAACTTCTCTGCTCTGTGTTTTTCCTTCCTGCAGCTCAGAAAAACATCAGAGCTGAAACTGGGCAGGTTGTGATTCTGCCGTGCCAAACTCCTGACAACAATCCTGCCATAGTCATCGAGTGGAGGAGAAATGATTCGACACCAGAATACGTTCTTCTGTTCAGAGACGATCAGCTGGATCCAGAAAACCAGCAGCCGTCTTTTAGGAACCGAGTGGATCTGCTGTTCAGGCCGATAAAAGACGGAAACGCGTCTTTGGTCCTGAAGAACGTGACGACTGATGATGAGGGAACGTACGAATGTCGAGTTATTGAGAGAAACCCAAACCGGGGAAAGAGAGCCGGTCTAACGGCTGAACCAGTCAGCATCATCAACCTGGACGTTGTTCCTCCTGGTGAGTCTTCATGTCACAGCAAAGATCCTGCTGCTGTTTCCTGTTAGCAGAGAAGATGTGGCTGCAGGAGAAATGTTTTTGTTCTTCATCCATCTCCAGTCTAACAGCTGATCCATGTTTCTGATCTGCAGGCCAAAAAGACGAACAAGAAGAAAACCATGACAGCCATCGAGGACGTGATGCTCTGATCGGTGTGGCTGTCCTTGCAGCTGCTGCTGCTGCTGCAGCTGCAATCAGCTGGAGGAAAATTAAAAATGGAGCTGAATCTGCAGAGGAACATCAGATGAAAGAGCTTCCCTGATCAAATTTAACTTCTCTAGTTTTAGGCAACTGTTGAGATTTGTCTTATTTCTTCCACCAGATACTCAAAATGAGCCACTGTTTGCTTAAAAGATGCGTTAAGCATCAAATAATTTAACTGGTGACATTTTTTTATTTATACATCTGAGACGGATTTATTGTTGAGGTGTTTTGTGTTTTCAGGCATGTTTTTATAGCACAACCAAGTAACTATGCTGCCTTCGGTTCTTATAATAATGCTGTAGAGGGAAATCCCATCAGTTTTTAATCAAATGCTGGGATTTGATTGGGTAAAAAATCATTAGACAAAATGAAAAACTTTATTTACTTTATATTTATATTAAAAGGAATCAAAACAATACTCCAGGTATGTTTCTTATGATAACATGATGTAAAGCTAAAAGTGGCATAATATCCTTAATTCTGTAAAAGTAGAACAATGTACTATTAAAGTATTCAGAAGTCAAATCACAAGTAAACACATTTTTATCTGAAATATATCCACAATCAAGTGAAACAATGGAGATAGTAACTCAAATCTCAATGGGATTAATTTGATAATTCATGTGTTATTTTGTGTTTCTTTGCAACTCTGTTAAAATGTACCCGTAAATATTATGTGTTTTTATTACTATACTGCAGATGGTGTAATAAATACAGCTATGATGTTCAAACTATCTTAAACATGCAAAGCTTTATATGTTCACTGAAACGCTCATCTTCTTTAATTTAGGATCTTTGTGCAGACTGCTGATGCTGTATTGCAACTTTTTTGTTTCATGATTTATTGATTTAATGTGTAGCATGCTTTGTTTGAATTTTGAAATTAGACAAACATGGAAGTTACAGAAAGTTATCCTGCTTCATAAATGAAGAACTTCTTCACAATACTGTAAAAGGAGCAGCAGTTTTCTTTTTGCTTGGTTTGTCCAACAATAGCAGTGGAGAAATCTGATCAGTCTGAAGTGCATTTAATCTTCAGGATCGGAGGCGGAAATAAAATGTTTTAAAAAATGTTGACTATCAAATGAGCATTTTTATGGCTATTTGTCTCCATACGTTTTGAAAAACATGCAGTGAAGTAAAGAAACGGTGACACTTGAATCAGCTTTTGGTCACAATTAAACAAGAACAAGAAACAGTAAAATTATGACATAAAAACCTGGGAAGATAAAAGTGTTTTCAGTTGGTTTAGAAAAACTTCCACACAGTCAGCAAAACTAAACTGACTCACATTAATACTTTACTTTTTTTTTTAATCGTTTCACTTTTTGAATTTAACTCCAACTTTCCTTTGATATTCTAACCCACTGAAATGCAGACGGTTGTTCCTGTGAGGCAGCGTTCAGGGGAAAACAACAACATCCTGCGTCAGTCCCGTTGTCTACTCTCGATGACGTCATCAATGTGCGCCCGGTTCCTTCATTCTGTCGTGTTTTCCGTGAGGCATTAATCTGTCAGAAGCTTTTGTTCCGCCTGCTGCTGATCGCTGGTCGTGTTTTCTGTGGTCACACCGGGAAGTGTTAGCCGAACCTGGGCATGGAGGCCGGGGAGGAGAAGACGGGCTCCGTGTCTGCGGCTCAGCAACGGGCGGAGAAACGGAGGAGGAAACTGCTGCTCAACTCGGAGGACAGAATGAACAGAATCGTCGGATTCGCTAAAACCGAGCCGGATCACAGCGGTAGGCAGTCAGAGAAAACCTGAAACCTGCCGCTGATTATTTAGCTTTATCATTTTTAAAACGTTTTGGACGATAAAATGAATCAGAGATAAAACATCGTATCTGAACTGTCCACACCTGAATTCATAGAAAGAAGGAAAACGTTTTTAAAACTAAACAGATTCTACAAGTGAAAAGCCAGTAGATTTATCCCAAATTAACGAGATCATATAACACTCAAACACAGATCATACAACAGGGCCGGATTGAGGAGGATTAGGGCCCCTGGGCTGGAGATGGTTTTGGTGCCCTATCAAAAACAAAAGGAGCGTTTCCTCATGCTCTACACTGTGATGGGTAGAAATTTACATCAGCAGGCGGCGACAGCTCCAAGTTAGTGCAACACTATTCAATCATAAATAATTATTTTAATGCCTCGAGGTCAATAACGTCTGTCCTTTAGTGAAAGTTTGATCATTTATAGCAAAGGCTGCATCTGCAGCTAAAACATCCTTCTAACAACAACATGAGAAAAACTCCAGCCTTCCTGCTGGATTGCCGTCAGTACAGTGTAGAGATGATCTGGAGATTATTTTTATTAATAATTGGAAAGTAAAAGGTGCTAAAAAGATTTTTTTCAAACAGAATTTGAACCAGAGGAAACTAAAACTATCCTAGTTGAGGAGTTCTGGACAGAACATGTTCTGTCTTGCTGCCCTTTTTTTAGAGTCTCTAAACTCCAGTTAATGATTAATGGATGATTATTTGAATAATCAATTCATCACATTTAAAAATAATTTAATCAGCCTTAATTATTTTTCATCTTGTAAAATGTTGAGGTTTTTTGCCATTAAAGGTGAAAAAAGTTAATTTGTCTCTAAACGTTTTGCTCTCTGCAGCAGCCGGCCTGCGTTCCGTCGAACCGCGCTTCCACCTGGACCTGGACAGGTCAGAGCCGTGGTCCTCGCCTTCGCCCAGGCCAGGCGCCCGCTCCCACACCGCCACGCCGGAGAGGCGGGGCTCTCCGCTGCCGGACTTCGGCCAGCCTCGCAGAGCGTCTCTGGAGGGCGACGTGGGAGGACTCCGCCACAGAGCGAAGGCGTCAGACGAGGCCGGCGGCTCGCCGCGCCGAGGCCTCCATCAATACTTATCTCGCTTTGATGACGCCATGAAGCTTCGGAGCCAGCTGGCCAATGAGAAGCCGGCGCAGGACGGCGATTCTGACGTAGAGGAGTTCGATCCGTTTCGGGTCTTCCGGCTGGTCGGCAGCGTCCTCCTCGCTGTTTTCGTCAGAGTTTTTGTCTGCAAGTATCTGGTGGGTCAACCTGCTGTAAACATGAAGCTACAGGATCCAACTTATGTTTTTATCAAATCACAGGATTTTTAATACGATGGAGGATTAGGGCCATGCTAATAAAAAGATAAAAACTGAAAACACAAGAAAAAAGTCACAATATTACAGGAATAAAGTCGTAATAATATGAGAATATAGTCATAATATTGTCATGATTTAACGTTTTGCATTTTCTAATGCTGCGTTGTATATTTAAGATGCACAAAAAAGCTGATTTAAAAACTTCTCCTTGTTTTCTCTCTTCCAGTCAATATTTGCTCCATTTCTGACCCTTGAACTCGCCTACATGGGATTGTCAAAATACTTTCCAAAGGTAAAGTTACTCTTTTATATTTTCTTTTAACTACTGTAACTGTAAATAATAAATAATTGGACCTCATGGTAGGTTAGGTAGTTTTATCACCACTCTACTGTGGAATATCATAAATGAAAGAATTTAAACATTTTTTATGACAAATTTAAGTAAAACTTAATATTTTCTGAGAAAATTAGGAAAATAAAAGATCTGTAATCATCTGTTTGCCAAAATGCTTTGTTGAATTTAATTTTGTTTATTCAAAACAAATCCAATTTATTTAAAATGAAACTGAAAATACACAACAAATCAAAATTACACCAACATATTTGAATCAGATTTAAACCTTGTTAGTCAGTTTTAGCGTTCAGTCCTTTAACTTTAGTTTTCTTTGAATGACTATTTAAACATATTTTCCAGTTTGTTGATCAACTGCAGGATATTTTTTCTGCTCCTTCAGGTGGAGAAGAAAAGCAAAACCACGGTTCTGACGGCCGCCCTGCTGCTGTCCGGCATCCCGGCCGAAGTCATCAGCCGCTCCATGGACACCTACCGCAGGATGGGCGACGTCTTCTCCGACCTCTGCGTCTACTTCTTCACCTTCATCATCTCCCACGAGATCCTGACGCTGTTCGGCTCAGAGACGCCCTGACAGAACAAAACCACACCTTCTTCTTCCCCTCCTCATACCGATGAGGCTTACTCGTTTGCGCCCCCTGGTGTTTACATTCTGCAGCCTTCTGTTGAGGGCTGCACCCCCTGATGATCAGCTCTAATCACAGTCCAGTGCTTAAACCTGCATGTTGATTTTACTGCTTACAGAAACTCTGGAAGAGGTTTCATGTTTTGATTTTGTTTGCAATCCAGGTCCATCTTTATTAAAACCAATATTTCAGGCACAGAACATGTAAAAAACAGAATCTTACCAAGTATTTTTTATCTAGTTTCCAGTACAAATAATTTAATAAACTTGAATTTATACAAAACTAACTTACAAGTAAGTTTTCAGTAGCTTGTTTTGAGTAAATAATTCCTTAATTTCAATGAAAACATTCCAGTTCCACTGGCAGATTATTTAACTTAAAACTCAATTTTTCCATTAAGAGCAATTACTGCATTTTGATATATTATGGAACTCTAAATGATCGCCATTATTAGCTAATAGAAACAAACAGATGCTTCACTGTGAAAACAAAATCTTATCAAGTAGTTTTCTTTAGTTTCTAGAGCAAATATCTCGGTATCCTTGAAATAAGACAAAACTAGCAATAAACTGCAGCTTGTTTTAAGTTAATAATTCCTAAATATTGATTTAAAAATGGTGTTATTTCCACTGGCCGATTATTTCACTTATAACATTAAAAAATGTCTTGTTATAAGAGAAATAATCTGCCAGTGGAACTAGAATTGAGTTGCTAGGTAACGGACTGGGCTTGGCTGGGGTTGCTAGGTAACCGGCTGGGGTTGCTAGGTAACGGTGGAGTTCTCTTTATCAAACAATCTGCCAGTGGAACTAGAACTTTTCATCAATATTTAGGAATTATTAACTTAAACTCTTATATCTGCTGAAATGTTACTTGTAAGTTAGTTTTGTCTAATTTTAATCGTAATAAGATATTTGCACCAGAAACTAGAGAAAAATACTTGGTAAGATTTTGTGTTTTTGCAGTGACAGAGTTTAATCAGAGCTCATTAATCCCAGTAAAGGATTAAAATCATAAATAACAGAAAGAAGGTGTGATATGGTCTTCAGAAAATATTCTACTGTTACATTAAAAGGGAAACGTGACCATTTTTATGATTAATCTCCATAATTTGTTGAAACTCATGCAGAAACCATTTCATTAGAAACTGGTGGGGCGGCCATTTTACTTGGATCTGAGGAGAAACGTGTCATTATTTGAATCCGTTAGTTGAGGAATAAATGAGCTGAAATACTTTAAACTGTCTTCATGTTTAGCGCAACATTAGTAAAGAATGTGGAAGAAATGAAGGAAATTAGATCTGACTATGATTTTCCGTTATTGTTTACTTCAGCATTGAAACCAGATGGAAGTTTTCTGTTTGGGTCATTTTCTCTCCATCCTTCAGTTTAAAGCCATTTAAAAGCAGTCGGCTCGTTGGTGAATGTAAAATGTGTCGGCATTATGAACAAGGTTCTCTGTTTTTCCTCTGAGTCTGATGAAACATTTAGCTGTGGAACATATGAAAACATAAAGTGAGTGTTGCATTGTGTGTTTGTGAGCATAAAGGTCCATGTTGGTGTGAACCGGTGGGTTTTGTGAGCTTCCTTCAAGCCTTTTGTACAGTATTTTCTCTGCTGTCCTTGATCCTATTTAATCCTAAATTAATTTATTAATACTGTTTTTTCATGTAAATGAATTGGTGTGATTTATTCTACAGCTTATCTGCTCTGTTTCATATTTTTGATAAATTTGCTTAGTTTTTAATGGTTGTTGTTTCACTGGGATTGTTTAAAAGTGATGTTTCAAACTGAACAGCTCAAACCAAATAAATGGCCCCTTGTCTGACTTATTCTCTACTTTTCTGTTATTATTTGTCTAATTTGGACGATAAACTCTGAGATTAATGAGGCTCTAGCAGCACTTTCTAAATTTATTCTTCATCCTACAGTTTAACCTGAAAATATGATTTACAGGAAAAACTACTGGGACCTGCAGCAAATTTCCTCTTAAAGTTCCTCCTTGAGTTTTCACTTCAAATAAAATAATTTATCAGATTAAAGGAACATTTTGAAAATAGCCTTTAAGCAGATATTAACATTTTAATTTCTACATTGGTGTTTTTATTGGTCTCATGATAGTCTAGTCTTAGATATTGTCTTTTCAATAAAGGCTTGAAAACTGAGTGTAATTCACTTTATGAACAGAGTTACTGAAGTAAATTAACTGTTCAACAATATTTTATTGATGAGCAGATATCTATTGAGGCACATCTAAAAATGTGAATATTGTGAAAAAGTTAATTTTCTTTGTATATTACATATCCTGTTAAATATTTTAAGCCATTTTCTTGTAATTTTTATAATTAAGGCTTTCAGGTAATGAAAAAACTAATCAATCAATCAATCAATCAATCAAATTTTATTTGTATAGCACATTTCAGCAGCAAGGCATTTCAAAGTGCTTTACATCATTACAAACACAGAATCACAATGCAATATAGAATCAATCATTAAGTCAAGTTCCATCAATAAATTTGTAATTGATTACATTTCAAATACAATCCTAAACAGGTGGGTTTTTAGTTGAGATTTAAAAGAAGTCAGTGTGTTAGAAAAATTATCCTCCTGTTCATTTACTTATGAGTTTATTTTACAAGTTATGTTTTCATATTATTCTTTTTATATTATTACTCTCATATTATTATTCTTTTTTATGTTTACTTAACTTCTTTCTTTTGTAGTACTTTATTAATCTTTTGTAGTATATTATTAACTTTGTTTAGGATGTTTGCCTGGAAGCTAAAAACGTTAAAACATTCATGTGTTATTAGCTCCATGTGTAACTGATTAGTTGTGGTCAGTCACATGCCCTTGTAAGGGCATGTCCACAGAAGGTTCCAGAATGTAAAGATCGTTGGTCTATTCTCTGTGTGACTGTGTGAAGAAGCCCAACCTCCTTTTTCTATACAATAAAGAGAAATGCAAAGAAAGATCTGGCAGAATTGATTCCAGACAGTGTTTGACAGCGATTCATCGCTTCTGCTTTCAATTCTCCTGTTCTGCAGAAAAGAAAAGAAACCTAACCTCTGTCTCTGTCTTTGGCTGATTCTTTGCAGGTTAGGACAAAAATAAACCTATCACAGTGTTTCAGCTGTTTTACAGTTTTCTGGAAGTTTGTTCCAAATTTGTGGTGCATAGATGCTGAAAGCTGCTTCTCCTCGTTTGGTTCTGGTTCTGGGGATGCAGAGCAGAACCAGAACCAGAACCTGAGAGGTCTGGAAGGTTGATACAACAACAGCAGATCTTTAATGTATTGTGGTGCTAAGCCGTTCAGTGATTTATAAACTAACAACAGTATTTTAAAGTCTATTCTTTGAGCTACAGGGAGCCAGTGGAGGGACTTTAAAACTGGTGTTATGTGCTCTATCTTCCTGGTTTTAGTGAGAACGCGAGCAGCAGCATTCTGGATCAGCTGCAGCTGTTTGATTGATTTGTTGGACAGACCTGTGAAGACTCTGTTGCAATAATCAATACGACTGAAGATGAACGCATGAATGAGTTTCTCTAGATCTGGCTGAGACATTAGTCCTTTAATCCTGGAAATGTTCTTCAGGTGATAGAAGGCCGACTTTGTAACTGTCTTTATGTGGCTCTGGAGGTTCAGGTCAGAGTCCATCACTACTCCCAGGTTTCAGGCCTGATCGCTGGTTTTAGTTGTAATAACTGAAGCTGTGCATTGACTCTAGATCTATAACTCTAGATCTGTAGCTCTATATCTATAGCTCTAGATCTATAACTCTAGATCTGTAGCTCTAGATCTATAGCTCTAGATCTATAACTCTAGATCTGTAGCTCTAGATCTATAGCTCTAGATCTATAACTCTAGATCATTCCCCTTTAGGTCCAAAAATAATAACTTCAGTTTTGTTTCTGTTCAGCTGGAGAAAGTTTTGGCACATCCACACATTTATCTGTTCTAAGCATCTGTTCAGTGATTGGATGGGGTCAAAGGTCACCTGGTGACATCGTAATGTAGAGCTGTGTGTCATCTGCATAGTTATGGTAGCTAATATTATTTCCTGTTATAACCTGAGCTAGTGGGAGCATATAAATATTGAATAAAAGGGGTCCTAGGATTGAACCTTGGGGTACCCCACATGTGACCTTTGACCTCTTTGATGAAAAGTTTTCAATTGAAACAAAGAAATCCCTGTTCTTTATGTAGGATTCAAACCAGTTAAGCACTGGACCGGAGAGTCCGACCCAACTCTCCAGTCGATTCAGTAATATGTCATGGTCAACACTGAGGTCCAACAGAACCAGAACTGTGGTTCTGCCACAGTCCGTATTTATATGGATGTCATTGAACACTTTGACTAGGCCAGTCTCTGTGCTGTGGTGAGCACGAAAACCAGACTGGAAGGAGTCAAAGCGGTTGGTTATAGTTAGGAAGCTAGTTAATTGTTTAAACAGCTTTTTCAATAACTTTGCTGATGAATGGGAGGTCAGAGGTCAGAGGTCGGCCTGTAATTCTGCATTAGTGATTTGTCCAGATTGTTCTTTTTTATAAGTGGTTTGATTACTGCTGTTTTCAAAGCCTGGGGGAAAACGCCTGATGAGAGCGATGAGTTACTATCTGGATCAGATCAGCAGCAATAACAGGCAGGACTTTCTTAAAGAAATGTTCTAGAGTTATAGATCTAGGACATCCAGACAGCAGGTACTGGAGCTTAGTTGACTTATAATTTCCTGTAGGGTTTTATAATTAAGTAGTTGAAATTGGGTCATTTTTCCTGTATTTGTTTTGTTTGGGCTCAGCATTGGTACTGACTTTATAGTGGATGTTCAGATTAATCCTCTGATTTTTTGAATTTTCTCTGAAAAGAAGCTGGAAAACTGGTTGCAGGCGGCAATACATTGGAATTCAGGCGTAACGTCACAGGAGTCAAATATCTGTATCAGAAAATTAGAATATTTTAATAAAGTTCAATACTGGAAACTCATGGTGTCATTTGTTTATAACTGCTTTATATTCATAATAACTAACCACTTTTCTTTATTATACCACTGTAGTGTAATGTTTCCTGCTTGTTATTTTATATTTTCCTCATAAAACACTTTGAACTGCCTTATTGCTGTAATATGCAGTGTAAATAAACTTGCCTTGTGTTACGTTTAGGCTACAAATGTTAAATCCTCGTGTAAATCCATAAAACTTTGAGCTTTTCATTATTTGGACATTATTATAATTAAAATGAAAAGGAACAAAGGCTTGAAATATTGAGTTATATATTATTATATTCGAGTTTGATAATGACCAGGCGTGTTGTATTGCTCAGACACTTTTATTATCTTTTCATGCGTCTGATCACACAGGTTTCTCACAGGTTTCTGTCACTCAAGACTCACTTTCTGTTGTCCTATTCTTTACATTTATGCATTCACATGAACTCATGATCGCCACCTAGTGGACATAAGTATAATTCATTCAATAAGTTCAATAAGTATAATTCAATAGTTATATTTAAAGTGGAATAATAATCTAAAGCTAAAAAAAACTTTTTAATAAAATAAGGGAATATAATGAAGTGAAATCTTGAATATATATATACGTTTCATAGTTTCACTTCCTAAAAAAAGCAGAAAGCAGATATTACAGACATTATAAGTTGAAAACATCCAGATCTGCGATATTCATACGTGTTTACAGCATTTTTGTTTGTTCTCTTGACAATGGTGGATAAATATTGTTCAATGTTCTTAACCAAAACTGTAAAAAAGGGTGAAGGTGATGAAAATGTACATTTGTGATATGAAATTTGCCAAATATATTAATTAGATTAATTGCCAGTCTTCTGCCTGCATTAGTAGTCATATTATGAAAACCATAAATAATATGCTCATACTTGAGAGAAAATGTAGTGTCAATGTGACAAATTATAAAGTTGTTGCATTCTTTCCAAAATCTTCTTGTTATATGACAAATCCAGAAGAAATGACTAACTGTTTCTCGATGCTTTTTGCATAACTTACAGTTGTGTCTATAGTTTTAATATATTTGATACTATATTGATTAGTTGGATAAAATCTGTGTAACAGTTTAAAGGAGACATCTCTTATTTTGCTTTTTATCAAAATTTCTGATCCACACCTTTTCCCACAGTAAATCAGGAACAAATCTACCGATGGTTTTTTCAACCTCCGAACACGTGAGGGCGCTCTCTCTATTTTTACTACATGTTTGTCGCAGTTTTCATACGTTTCTGCGACACAAACAAACCATCGTCTGCATTTCGAGACGCATTAGTTTCTTTAAATCAATTTGACCTTCATTTAGCGCAACTCTAGTTGAGTCGGAATGGGACGTGAGTCCAGGTGAGTCCACATTTCTTGCCTAATTAACGTTCTAATCGTTTAATTTGTAGTTTTATGTGACATGCTAACATTAGCATGCTAGCTAAAACGGATGTTGTTGCACGTTCTCTAGTTATCAAACTCTTGCTGCTTAATTTGAGGCTAGTTATGATTTTTCTTTGAAAGTGAACCCGTTTGTTATGTTGTTCCTCCGCCAACAGACACTACAGGAAGCGCTCAGCGTCCCGCGGCCGGTCGGGCACCCGGTCGAAGAGTCGCTCCCCGGACAACAAGCGCTCAAAGAAAGACGACCGAGACCGAAGCAGGAGGGATCGGTCCAGGAGCAGAGACCGCAGGAGGTCCCGGTCCAGAGACAGGAAGAGAGCCCGGTACGTTCCGGTCACCCGGCCGGGAAAACGGCAACAAAAATGAACTTTAAGATTCATGTTTGTCACAAAACTTAAAGTTTATGCAACTTTCAGCTTCTGTATGCAGCTACAGAAATCTTGACCTGTTTTATTCGCGTTTATATTTGTTTTATTTCTATATATTTAGTAATTCGTTACAGTTTAGTTAACTGAATATACTTCTGAGTACTTTCTTCATTTTTCAAAGAATTTACTACAGTTTAACTTTAAAAGTCAGTGTAGTTTATCAAAAATGTTTGCTATATTTGAATAAAATATAATCTAATAGATTTTCTTTAATAATTAAAGTTTAGATATGTACTGTAGACTTACACAGTAAAATGTAAGTCAAAAATGTAAGTAAAATGCACAAAAAGTATACATTTATTTTAGTAATTATGCAGATAAAAAGTAAATAAATGCGGGACGCGGAGCCAAATCACTCACATATTTTCTGGTCCTGCATAAAGATCAAGTCTTATTGGAAAGAAGTTTTGGAGAAAATTGAAATAATTTTGGATCTCAAACTCCAACAACCTACCATGTCATTGTTGTTCGGAGCCATTCCTGAGAATTGGAGCATGAGGGACAAATACTTATTAAAAATCTTCAGTGCTACAGCCAAAAAATCGATCACTCGGAAATGGCTTCAATCCGACCCACCAACGCTAAAGAACTGGCTGGAACTGGTGGACAAAACCCACAAACTGGAAAAGTTAACGTTCATGCTGAGACTACAATCGGACCTTTACAAAAAGAGATTTAGCAAATGGACTAGATTTCTAGAAAACAATAACTGAATCAGGTCACTTATACTGTCACTTTAATTGCCTCTCAAAAAACCCAAAGATTGGGATGTAAATTTGCTGTTTTCATCCTATATCTGTTTCATTTTTGACAGAATGTAAGTAATTCTTCTTGTCGACAGTTGTTCCGTTCTGTGTTCTGTATGTGATTAATAAATGAAACACAATCAATAAGCATAAAGTAAAAAAAAAAAAAAAGTAAATAGATGCTTAATGTTTAAAGTTGTGAAATTAGTCTGTACAGAAATATTAATTTATTTGTAAAAGATGCCCCTTTCTTTTGAAGTTAAAAAGATCTTGAGTGTCATATTGGATTATAAATGCAATCAAAGCTTTAGAGAAACAAACTGTAATTATGAGTAAGATAGGAGGAGATAAAAATAACCGTTAAAAATATTTTCAGGGGCGTGCCGTGGTGGCGTAGGGGTCAGCGCGACCCACGTTTAGAGGCCTTGAGACTCCCGGACCCGTTGATATTTGCCGCATGTCTTTATTATCTTTATTCATTTCATTCAATACAAATAAAAAAAATTTTAATACAAGGAAAAAAAAAATAAAATAATTTAAAAAAAAATGAAATGAAAGGTAGCAGAAAGAAGAAAATAATCTTATAATATCTGCCCCTTTTTCTCAACTATGGATCAAAACAACAAAAAACAAACAAACAAGAAAAAAAAAAAAAACTAAAATTTTTTTTTTGATTTGTCTTATGTGACAAAAAAAAGAAAACAAAGGAAGACCAAAAAAACAAGGTCAATCATCAATCTCAACTGAACAATACTATACTTTGACTTTATACTATTTCATACTTCTTCAAAAAAACAATCTTTAACATTCTTTTAAACATGTGTAATGATTTAGCATTTTTAACATCGTTTTGCAGGTCGTTCCACAGTTTGACTCCTTGTATCGAAGTACATCGTTCTTTCAAACAAATTCTGAATTTAGGTTTCTTAAAAATCTGTGTCCCCTTAAGGTTATAACCACTCTCTCTCTTTTCAAACTTTTTTTGGATGTTTAAGGGTAATGTTTTTAGATGTGCCTTATACATAACCAACAAAATATTATAATCAACTAAATCATTGAATTTCAAAAACCTCAAATTACAAAATAATGTATTTGTTGGATATTTACCATGTTTTCGAGCAATAACTCTTATTGCCCTTTTTTGCAAAACAAAAACAGATTTTATACTAGTATAACATGCCTTTCCCCATACCTCAACACAATAAACCAAGTGTGGAACAATTAGTGCATTATACAACATAAATAGTGCATGATCATTCAGAAAATCCCGTACTTTATAAAGCACTGCAATTGATTTTGCTAATTTTGTTCTTAAATAATTCAAATGGGATTTCCATGATAATTTCTCATCAATTATCACACCCAAGAATTTCACCTCACTAACTCTACAAATCTCTACACCATCAACTTTAAATGGAGTATTTACAATTCTTTGTCTCCTTGTAAATAACATATAATTTGTTTTGTCCAAATTTAAAGATAATTTATTTAGTTTGAACCATTTATGTATTTGCATAAATTCTCTTTTCATTTCTTTTAACATCCCTTTTATATCATTACCCTGACAAAAAAAAGTGGTATCATCCGCAAATAGAATACATTTGAAAAACCCTGATACATTTACCAAATCATTTACATATAAAATGAACAACTTTGTCTTCTCTCTTCTCCTTCCCCCTTTCCTGTCAGCCTACTTTCAGATAAGGGACACTAGAAACCACAAAAGACCCTGGAGGGGAGAAAAAAAATATATTTTATGTGCAGTGAAAGTGAAATCATTTGACTTTTAACGGCCATGATAAAAAGTGGATATTTTTAAAAATGCTGATAGTTTGCAGTATTAATAGACGGAGGTTTTTACTCGTGACCTCTGACCTCTGCAAACTGAGGAGCAGAAAATCACCGACTTGTTGAATTAACTAATCACCTTTGATGGAAAGAAAATCTGATTAAATTAACAGCAGTATAAAAGCAGCTGCCTTCATGCTTTAATTGAAGGTATATTTTTATTTCTTGTCTGATTTCTCTCACCCCTGTGTCTGTGTCCTGTGTCCAGGCGGTCCCGGAGCAGAGACCGGAGGAGGTCCAGAAGCCGGGAGAGGAAGCGATCGCGCAGTCGGAGTCGAACTCGCAGGTCCCGAACCGGCAGCCCGGCAAAGAGCAAGAAGTCAGATGAAAAGTGAGTTTTTAATTTTCTGGGACAGAAAAGCTCACAGCGTCTCGTTCCCCCAGGTCCAGGCTGCTGGAAACATTTCATCCCAGTTGGTTTCCAGTCCTGGCAATTACTGATAAGCAATTAATCAATTGAAAGCTCAATAATTTTCATTCTGATGAAGATTAATTTTGTCTAGAGAGACATCATAATCCATGTTATTTATGGTTTCTGTTGTGTGTAGTTTTTATATCTGTTTAATTTATTGTTTTTCATTATTATGTTTCATTTTGGATATTTAAATTATTTTCCTGTTCAGTATAAAAAGTTTTTTACAATAAAGGTTTGAGAGGGTGAACTTGCATTAATGTGCCATTATCATTATGTTACATAAAATGGTTCCAAAACGACAATAATATCGTTTATCATCCAGCAAAATATCAATTATCTTTATTTCACTTGACAGTAAAATATTTTGATACATAATAAGATAATTCAGAGATGCTCAAATCTGACTGTAGTTTTGATTCTAATCCTCATTTTGGGTGGAAAACGTTAACAAAGTTAGAGATTAAGGAACTTACGTAAAGTTAATCTGTTGATGTGAATTTTCCACATTGAAATTTAGTAGATTACTTTCATATCATATATTATTTTAAATATTAACTTACAAAGAGAATTAAAATGGTTCAATAAAGGAGAGAAAGAAAGCCATCAAAACTGTAGATGCACCATAAAAATGATGAAATTTATTGCATTTATTAAACTCCAATGAAATGTTTTTTGGTTTTGTTTTGTTTCCTCAGAGCCAAGAGCAAAGAAAAGGAAAAGGAGAGCGTCGAGCCAGTTTCCGAGAAGAAGAAGGTAAAAGAGGAGAAAGAAGATGAGAAGGTGGAGGACGTAAGTTCAAAAGTGTGTTTCCCAGATTTTATTGAGCTCAGATGTTTCCCTCATGATGGCAGGAAAACCTGATCATTTCTTGTCTTTGCAGCAAGATTTTGACCAAAACAAACTGGAGGAAGAAATGAGGAAGAGGAAGGAGCGTGTGGAGAAATGGAGAGAGGAGCAGAGGAAGAAGGCGATTGAAAACATTGGAGAGATAAAGAAAGAACTGGAAGAAATGAAACAGGGCAAGAAATGGAGCCTGGAGGACGACGACGGTAAGGATAAAAAACCAGGAAATTTACCCAAACATGGGAATATTTTACATCTCTTATGTTTTTAGTTGTTACTAAAAATAAAACCAATTTACTAATCACTATTTAAAAATACTCTACTGGATACTTGGAAGATGAAACTTTGCATCTGACAAATATTTTTGACCTACAAAATAACTTTTGTTTTAAAATGTTCACTGCCATGCCACACTTTTCAGATTTGAATTTGGAAATTGAAATTGAAACCATCGTCTCGTTTCTTCCACTGCAAAAATATGCATTGTTTTGCAGGACTGAATCCATTTTTGAAATAATTGTCAACTAATTTGATCATCGATTAATCGTTAACTGGAGAACACACTCAAAAAAAAACAAACAAAAAAAAAAACGGTCATTTGCAGAAAAAAACCAACGTATTCAGAGCAATAATTGATCCAAAACTGAACAATAAATATATAGATTTTCCTTTAAGATAAAAACACAAAACTCCTCAAGTGGAACAGTTTGAGCTTCACGCGGTTAAAAAAAAAATCTCATATTAATCTCATTTTCATATCCAATCGTTAATCAATCAAAACGTTTTCCACATGAATCTTTAACTGCAGATTCTTCCTTCACTATGAATGATCAAACTTTCACTAAAGGAAGGTTATGTTGTTAAACTTCAGGCATTACAATGTTTCATTATTTAAAGTATCAATTTGTTTCATTTCTGCATCATTTAATGTATTTATATTAATTAATAAAAAAAATTAAGTGGTTAAATAAAACAATCTGCAGAATATGGAATTTTTTTATCAGATTATCATCAGAATAATCAATTACTAAAATAATTGTTAGTTGCAGCATTTGTGTTGTTGTGTCTCCAGAGGAGGAAAGTTCCCACAAATGATCCTCAGGTAAGAGTAGAAGCACGTCAACATGTTTTTACTCAAGTAAAAGGAAAAAGTATTTGGTGAAACGTTTACTAAAGTACTGAGTAACTGATCAAATTATCGATCATTTAATATTTAAAAATTACATCATCAGTCGGACCAAAATATGACGATATGTGGATATTTTGGTATTTTAAGAACAAAAATGACAATAATTGATTTAAGTCACAAAAAATAACTAAACAAAATGTTTCCAAATCAGTTTCTTTCAATAAAACACTTCACAAACTTTAAAACATGTTTGTTTTCATTCAGTGGGAAGAAAATCCAGAAGTTTAACTTGGTAGCCTGGTAAAAATACTGTAAAAGTTTAAAAACAGGGTTTTTTTTGTATCAGATGATGATGAGGAGGGTCCTGCTCTGATGGAAGTGGATGAAGATGAAGAGGACGGGGAAGAAAAAGGGGAGGGAAAAGAGAAGGATGCAGAGGAAGTGAAGAAGGAGGAGGGCGAGGCTGAGAAGGAGGCGCCGATGGAGCAGCAGGAGGAGGAGGACGAGGTGGATCCTCTGGACGCCTACATGGAGGAGGTCAAACAGGAAGTGAAGAAGTTCAACATCGGAGCCATGAAGGGAAACGATAAGGTGAGCACTTCACTTTAAAGGAAGTTAATTATTTCCATGAGATATTGATTTGTTTTAATCAACAGAAAGGAGCAACGACGGTAACCAAAGTGGTGACGGTGGTAAAGACCAAGAAACAACCGATGACGCACAAGAAGAAGGGAGAGCTGATGGAGAACGACCAGGACGCCATGGAGGTGCGACGGAGACCCGCTTAATGACTCCATTTGATCTATTGGTCTGATTCTTAGTGTTTGAACATTTAACTTTTGGAAAAATCTGGATGTTTTTTTCCTTATCACCAATGCACTACTTTGTTTTTCAGAGTTCAGAGCAAACCTGTCGCAATAAGCAATTAATCAATTAATCACATGATAAATTAGAACCAACACAATAATTTCCATTTGCATGATTTATAGTTTTTCACTTCCTACCAACAACTGGATGATAAAAATCTTCAGTCTGCTGCTTTAGTCTCAATTTAACTTTTTTTTAAGGATAATTTTGTTTCCACAGACTTTATAATTCATTTGATTTGTTTTGCATATTTAAAATGTCTTCCAGTTCCAGAGTTAAATATTCATTAGAATTTAAAGTTTGATCTTTGAGAATTTGTTCTTCTATTATTATTATGCCATTATTACCACTATATTAATTGAAAATGGTCTCAAAACAACAATATTATCGTTTACCGCGATAAAACACCCAAAGCCGCCATTTTGTTTGATCGCCTGTTCAAAGCTTCTGTTTGTTTTATCTCTACACTGAAACATAAACGTCAGGATAATATGTTTTTGATCATGAGATAAAGTCATAATACAGGAATAGAGTTGTAGTAATATGACAATATAGCCGAAATATTGCAAGAATAAAGTGTTTAAAAATGATTGATATTGATAAAATGATCAATATCAGGACTTTGATGAACAACAACTGAGAAATAACCAACCTGAGGTGATCATATAGGATTTTAACTTTTATTTAAAAACAACTTTTTTCTCATAAGATGTTTTTTCTGCTAATATTATAATTATATTTTCATAATGAAACAAGCATTTTCATAGCTTAATCCTCCGTCGTGCAGCTCAGAGAAGAGACGATTGAAATAAAATCCACTTCTTGAAAATATTCTGTCATTTGTAATTCCTTTCTTAGAAAATAAAGCAAGGGAAAAAAATCTGTTAAAACTGGATTTGTTGTGAAAACCAGTTGGATTTAAGTTCTGAGCTGCTGGTGCCTAACATGCTGTCTTCCTCTGACAGTACTCGTCGGAGGAAGAGGAGGTGGACCTGCAGACGGCTCTGACGGGTTTTCAGACCAAGCAGAGGAAAGTTCTGGAGCCGGTTGACCACACCAAGATCCAGTACGAGCCGTACCGCAAGAACTTCTACGTGGAAGTTCCTGAGCTGGCCAAGATGACCACAGAGGGTCGGTCCTCACGTCTGACTGCACAAACACACATTCCCAGTCACTGTTGGTGATTCCACTGGAAAAACTGTGTAGTTTAAAGGGAAACTTTTACTCAAAATTCACATTTTGCACATTTTTGTTCTTCAGTTTGGATTTCTGCTGCTTCTGAAATCAGAATAAGCTTTTAAAAACATCCAGCTGCTGTTCAATAAGTTTTTATTTTTTTATTTTTGGGTGTCTGGAAAATGAGCCCTTTCAGAAACAAATCAGCTGGCACTGCCTGTTGCTTAGCAACCCCTGTGCAGTTCAGCCCGTTTGGTCAGCTGGTTTTCCCGCTGTATGCGCTGTACAATGGCTGCTGGAAAAGACAAGAGTTTAGCTGTGCAGGAGGCTACACTGATGCTTTTCAAACATGCACAGTTATATAATTGTGCATCTGTTGCAGCCATTTTGTTGTGAGTGTGGATGTTGAGTTGGGGGCGTGGCCAGCAGCTTTGGATTTAAAGTGACAGAGACTCTTAAACAGCTCAGACTGAAATCTGAGTATCTAATAAAGATTGAATGTAAAAGTTGTAATGAAGATGTTTTGAATGGACCATACAGTAGAGCGATCCTAACCGGCTGCAGGAATCAGAATTGATCACCGTTAGATGTTCAAAGTGATATTTCTACCAGATAAGCGACCAGTTGTCCTCTATAAATGAATTATGACCGTCTGTTTCCAGAGGTGAACGCGTACAGGCTGGAGCTGGAAGGCATCACCGTCAAAGGCAAAGGTTGTCCCAAACCCATCAGGACCTGGGTCCAGTGTGGCGTGTCGATGAAGATCCTCAACTCCCTGAAGAAGTGAGAGATAAGATTCTCACTTTTACTTATTTTACTACTTTTTTTTACCTGAAAATACAGAAATTAAAATATGAGGGAAGTTAAAGTTATATTTTTATAATTCTCTACAAAACTATGAGCCCCATCCTGTTAATCCTGTCTGAAATTATTAAACCATACAGAACCTTACTCATGTTTTTATGTTTATGTACACAAAATAACAGAAAAATTTCATAAATATGAATTTTAAATAGTCCACCAGAGGATTTTATTTCCTAATTTGGTGACTTCTGAAGGTAAATGCTTTTTTAGGGGTATTAAACTCAAGGGGGATGTCCTGGTTTTCAGATAATTACATTTTTTTAAGTCTTGTGTCAGATTCACATTACTAAAATTAACAAGGAATTTAGGGCTGAAATGATTAATGACCATTAATCGTTAACTGCAGCATACAGACTCACAAAAAAACAACAAACTCAGAGCAGAAATTAAGACAAAACATATAGATAGGTTAATCAATTCCTAAAGTAATCATTATTTGCAGCCCTAATGGAATAATTTGAACTCATTAATTGTGACAATGAGGTCTGTCACAATAATGATAAATTGTTCCAGACATTATTGCTATAAACAATAACATTGTTGTTTTGACGCCGTTTTCCAGTAATATAATGCTAATAATGGCCATAATATTACTTTAAATACTAATGATCAATTGACACTGGAAAACATTTTAAATATCGAAAATAAATAAACAGAAACAATAAAAAATATGAATTATGACGTCTCTGTGAACAGAATTGTCCTAGTTGAGACCAAAACACCAGACTGGAAACTTTGTCCTCCAGGTTTTGGTAGAAAAAGAAAAACAATAAATTATGCAAATGGAAATTATTGAGCTTGTTTTCATTTATCATGCGATTAAATTGTTTCTTTATTTCGAACATGATAAAAATATAAAATCACTCGCATATTTTTGTACCACGATGATCTTAACATCCTAATTGATTTACTTCTTATTGCGACAGGCTCCTGTGTTCAGTGACATGAAAGCTGATTCATGTTTTGTTTTATCGATGAAACCAGGCAGGCGTACGAGAAGCCGACGCCTATCCAGGCCCAGGCCATCCCCGCCATCATGTCCGGCAGAGACCTGATCGGCATCGCCAAGACCGGCAGCGGGAAGACCATCGCCTTCCTGCTGCCCATGTTCCGCCACATCATGGACCAGCGCCCCCTGGAGGAGGGAGAGGGACCCATCTGTAAGGCCCCATGTCAGAAATAAATAAATGTTTTATTGGCGTATAAAGCAGCCTGGAAACTGATGGACGCCCTTTGTTTCCGTCGCAGCTGTAATCATGACTCCCACCAGAGAGCTGGCTCTGCAGATCACCAAGGAGTGTAAGAAGTTCTCCAAACCGCTGGGCCTGCGAGTGGTGTGTGTTTACGGAGGGACGGGAATCAGCGAACAGGTACAAAAACCATGAGGCAAAGCCGCCTCGCTCTGTACGGCCAGAGAGCTTTAACTCAGCCGCTTTAAAAATATTCATCAAATCACCAGGAAACGAAAGCAGAGGGACATGGAGGAAGAAACATGGATCCAATTACTGATTTAGGCTGAAATTATTCATCCAGGGTTTTTTGATACTAATTAAGAACTTGAAATATTCAAATACTGATTACATATACAGAGTTGGGTAGTAACTAGTTACATCTTCTAGAGTAACGTTTTAGAAAAAATGTACCGTTAGGAGTATGTTACCACTCTGTACTTGAGTAATTTTATTATAAAGTATTTTTACTTTTGAGTCAAATTTTTGGATTTTCTTCCCACTGAATGAAAATCAAACATGTTTTAACCAGAAACCCTCCAGACTCAGACACAAACCAGCAGTTTCTGTTAAAGTTTCATCAGTTTTTTATTGAAAGAAACTGATTTGGAAACATTTTTATTTTATCTGATTTTATTAGTTTTTGTCACTTACATAAATTATTATTTTGGTTCTTAAAGTACCAAATTTTCCACTTAGCTTTTTATTTTGGTTCGTCTGATGATGTAATTTTTAAACATTAAATGATTGATAATTTGATCAGTTACTCAGTACTTCAGTAAACCTTTTAACCAAATCATTTTTTTACTCTTATTTGAGTAATTTTGTGGACGGCTACTTTTTACTTTTGTTTGAGTTGAATATGTTGAAGTATTTCTACTCTTAGCTGAGTAATATTTTTGGTAACTATACCACCTCTGCCTATTTGTATAAGTAAAATAATCTCTTTTAATGAAAGTTTGGAGCCTTTAAAAAATATTTAAAGAGCTTCAATCTCCCTCAGTAGCATTATTGGTCACCTTTATAAAAACTAAATACATTTAAATTGTATTTTGTCTGAAGTTTTATGTTTAATCTTAGTATTTTGAAACACTCTACACAGACTGAATCTACCGATATTGAAAGTCAAATTTAAGCTGCATCCTCTGATACTTTTGGCTCTGATATGTATTGATTTCAGCTTTAGTTAGATGCTGATTATATTTGTCTGAAGGTGATTCTGTGGAAGTTTTTCTGAGTTTTTCTGCCGTTGCTGGTTCCAGATTGCGGAGCTGAAGCGCGGAGCAGAGATCATCGTTTGCACTCCAGGGAGGATGATTGACATGCTGGGCGCCAACAGCGGTGAGTTCAGCCGAATTCATCCTCCTCCATGAGATGTTGATGTGATTTAGTATCGTTTTGGTTTTGGTCTCAGTTTTTATCCTCACCAGTGCCTTTTTACTAAACTGTTGACATTATCTGACCGCTTTTGGGATCAGTCATTTCTACAAGACACTGATGAGTTTCCTGAAGATCAGGGTGAGCACAGGTAGGTGGGATCCAGGTTGGGTCGTTCATGATGCCTCCTATCAGGGACTTGGATTAGACCGTTCATGTAATTATTACCATAAATAAACTTATCTCTGTTTTGATGGTCCAACAGCATGTTAAACGAACTCTCTGGGAATAAATGTTAGCATGCTAAATGCCACATGTTGTTAGTATTTTTGAATGGTAACACCAGGGTTTGTGTCTGGTTTCCACACATGCGAGGTAATCTGTAATTTGTTTCCCTTGTAGGTGATGGGCTCCATCTCTTGTTTTGTATCTTGAGGCAGTTTTCTGACTTTTTCAGGTCCCTCATGTCCCTGAGATGGTACGCAAGACCAGAGACAAGCAGAGTCAGGAATCTGAAATGCAGCCATAGGAGGAAAAATATATATTTTGACATTTGAATATATTAAATAACTTTAAGTAGCCTCATCCTGAAAGCGGCTGTTTGCTAGGTTAGCTGGATGTTTCTAGAAAAAGGCAGGCTGCTTTTTTTGTACAGCTGAATTCTCCTGATGGCTGATTGTTCTTCGATTTGCTCCTCTTCCTTGGCGTCTAGGCCGGGTCACCAACCTGCGGAGGGTCACGTACGTGGTGCTGGACGAGGCAGACAGGATGTTTGACATGGGCTTTGAGCCACAGGTTGGTGTTTTTATCCCAACAACAGCAACGTCTCTGAACGCTTTTAAATCACATCTTCCCCAAGACAAAAGTTCAATGATTTGTCCTCAATGAAATAACAGTTAGCGCACGGCGCAGAAGCTACTGCTAGCAAAGCAACGGCCGGGACGTCATGTCAACATCAACATATCTAAAACAAAGTTAGTCATTTCAGCGTTACCTGCAGGTTTGCTGTGTCTGTCCTTTCATTGAGGATTTTAAAAAAAATCTGTTTTATTGGCAGTAATTTTTGCACTGTATTTTTTGTAAACACTTTTATTTCTGGGGAGAGAAAAATGAGATCACACCATGAGCTTGAAGCCTGAAGTCCTGAGTCGTCCTCTCAACGTTTATCCAAGTCCCACAGAAAGGATTCAATAATTTATAGATCCTCGTTTCTCTGCTGTCAAAAATCTCCAACTTCAACTACATTGTATGGAAAGTGTCAAGGTTTGCCGCAAGTTCTCTCTTGGATTTTGTTGTGGACTTTGACTAGGCCAGAGATGTCCAAACATGTTGAAAGTTCTCAACGGCCACAAAAATTAGATTTTTATAAAGCTTTTCTTGTCTGTTCTTTGAGTCTGTCTTGAGTTTGTGTTGATGTATTTAGTTATTATTAGTTTTATAAATCGATAAAATGCAGATTTTGGTGCATCCAGATCTGATTTGACTTAAAGTTGGACGAAGCAACAAGAAAAAATGAAAAGGCGTGGTCAGTAAAAATTCTCCATAGCTCCTTGGATTAGGCCGTTCTAACACATGAATATTTGCTTCTGTTGTACCCACAGCATGATGCTGCCACTACCGTGTTTCACAGTGGGGATAGTGTAATCTTATTACTTTTACTTCTGGGTTTTCTTTAGTTAGAGTTGAGCTTCTCAGATTAAATGTTTCATTTCTTTATAATCTTTTAAACATGTCCTCCTTTGTGTTGTTCTATTGCCTAAAGCTTAAGTAAAATGTTTGCAATGACAAAATGCGGAAAAGTTTAAGGTTTGCGAGCATTGACATTGTGCTGCACTGTTGTTTAGAATTTCCGAAGGTAATGAGAGAAAACATTAAAAATCTCATTTATCTTTCACTGTGGTGCAGGTGATGCGTATCGTAGACAACGTGCGTCCCGACCGGCAGACGGTCATGTTCTCCGCCACCTTCCCCAGAGCCATGGAGGCGCTGGCCCGCAGGATCCTGGCCAAGCCCATCGAGGTGCAGGTCGGAGGTCGCAGTGTGGTCTGCTCAGATGTGGAGCAGCACGTGGTAAATAATCCTAATCTGAATGATTCTCAGAGATTACATGCCCCTTCTATCTACACTGAAAAAACAGGAAACCTTACTAAGTATTTTATCTGGTTTCTAGTGCGAATATTTTACTGCACTTCAAATAAGATAAAAATAACTTGCAAGTAAGTAAGAATAGAACTACTTTAACATGTTTCTACTCAAGTAAAAGCAAAAAGTAGCCATCCAGGAAATTACTCAAAAACTGTTTGGTAAGAAGTCTGAGTAACTGATCAGATAATCATTTAATATTTAAAATTACATCATCAGACGGACCAAAATATAAAGTTATAAAGTGGAAATTTTGGTATTTTAAGAACCAAAATGGCAATAATTCATATAAGTAACAAAAAATAATAAAACCAGGATAAATAAAATGTTTCCAAATCATTTTCTTTCAATAAAAACTTGTTGAACTTTAACAGAAACTGCAGGTTTGTGTCTGAATCTGGTGAGTTTCTGGTTAAAACTTGTTGATTTTCATTCAGTGGGAAGAAAATCCAGAAATTTGACTCAAGTAAGAGCAGAAATATTTCATAAGAAAACTACTAAAGTACAGTGTAGTAAAAGTAATTTTTTTCCAAAAAGTTCCTGAAGTAAATGCAATTGGATAAATGTGACTAGTTACTTATAAACAGAGTTTGGTAGTAACTTTAGGAGTTTGTTTTAAGTCAATAATTCATTAATATTTATTGAAAAAGTTCTAGTTGCACTGACAGATTGTCTTTTAGAAAAACAATTTTTTTCTGATGTTATAAGTGAAATGACATCAGAACTAGAACTTTTTCATCAGAAATAATTTATTTAAAACAAGCTCCTGTATCTTGCTGAAAAGTTACCTCTAAGTTAGTTCTGTCTTATTTCTGGTGAGCTGTGATGTTGAAACTTAGACCAAAAATACTTGCTGAGATTTAATGTTTTTGCAGTGGAACCACTCCAGCTTATAGTTTGATATACGTTTCATTTTCTCGCTCTCTGTTTCTTTTCTCTGTGTGCTGTCAGCTGGTGATTGATGAGGAGAAGAAGTTCCTGAAGCTGCTGGAGATCTTGGGTCACTACCAGGAGAAAGGATCCGTCATCATCTTTGTGGACAAACAGGAGCATGCAGACGGCCTGCTGAAGGACCTGATGAAAGCCTCGTACCCCTGCCTGTCTTTACATGGAGGTAAACTCAGATCGGCGGGACACATGTGCTTCGTATTTCGGTTGAATCTTTTGCCGTTGATCTTTGAGAGTTTCCGTGTCGTCGTTTTCCTCCGAGGCATCGACCAGTACGACCGAGACAGCATCATCAACGACTTTAAGACGGGAGTGTGTCGCCTGATGGTGGCCACCTCAGTGGCGGCCAGAGGCTTGGACGTCAAGCAGCTCATCCTGGTGGTCAACTACAACTGCCCCAACCACTATGAGGACTACGTCCACAGGGCGGGGCGCACCGGCAGGGCGGGCAACAAGGTCCGACACCTTTACTCCTCAAACTCTGCTCTGTGCTCCAATAAAGCTGCTGAGGGGGGAAAGACAAACCAGAGAACTCTGAGGAGTCTGTCCATGTCGACGAATGCTTTACCAGATTAAAATTAATGGGTAGTAACTAGTTACCTTTACTCAATAACATTTACTTCAGTAACTTTTTGAAAAATATACTTTTAGAAGTATTTTTACTACACTGTACTTTAGTAATTTTATTATGAAATATTTTTACTCTTATTTAATTTTCTGCATGTTATGAAAAATATTCTCTTTATGTTATGGAAAGACCGTCGGTCCTCTTGATACAAGAGAAAACTAAGAAAAATGGCCTCTTATTAATTAATTTTTAGTTGATTGATGAGTTCAGTTAACAGTAGATTAACTCGAGTCGATATTTAGTTTCCCGATTTCGTATCTATTTAGTGTGTGGCTGTGACGTGATATAAACTGTAGGGGAGCTCTGTAGGTGTGATCAGAGTTAGATTCATCTTCTTTTAATGGATTTTTCCTTCTCTTAATTGCTTCTTTTTGCATTTGTAGAACTAACAATTATCTATTTCTGGTAGGGTTACGCCTACACCTTCATCACAGAGGACCAGGCTCGCTACGCTGGCGACATCCTGAAGGCCTTGGAGCTGTCAGGCTCAGCCGTTCCTCCAGAACTGGAGCAGCTGTGGGCTTCCTTCAAGGACCAGCAGAAGGCGGTGAGATAAATCTACATTTAAAGAATAATCAATTCTGTTTAAATCGTCTCTGAGCTTTAAATATTCCTGATCATGCAGGAGGGTAAGGTGATTAAGAGCAGCAGTGGCTTCTCAGGGAAAGGCTTTAAGTTCGATGAGACGGAGCACGCTCTGGCCAACGAGAGGAAGAAGCTGCAGAAAGCTGCGCTGGGACTGCAGGACTCTGACGATGAGGACGGCGCCTTGGATGTGAGGAGCGATCTGAAAGTTAGAAAACGCTTTAAAGGATCTATAATCCTGCAACGTTTCAACCTCTCCTTCCCTCAGATTGAGGAGCAAATAGAAAGCATGTTCAACTCTAAGAAGCGGGTGAAGGACCTGTCTGCTCCCGGCGCAGCCACCGGTCCCGCTGGCGCCGTCACTGCTGCATCGTCGGCCCCCGGGGGCCCGGCAGGCCTCATGCCCGGATCCGCTGGAAACAACCAGAAGCTGGAGATGGCCAAAAGGCTGGCGCTCAAGATCAACGCTCAGAAGAACCTGGGCGCCGAGGCTCAGGTGGGTCAGGCCGACAGAGGCCATTCTGTCCGAGATCCAGGCAGGAAAAAACAACTTGAGGTTTCTTTGTTTCCGTCTCATTTTGATGTTTCAAGGTTTGGAAAATGGTTAAGATTCAAATTGCACAGTTTTGTAATAAAGTCCAACCTAATGTTTGATTAAAAGCCTAAATTTGGAAATCGATATTTTCATACACTTTATAAAAAGTCACGCACATTTTTTTTCTCGCTGTATGAAGTTAAGTTAGAATAAACATTTTTTGTTTTAGGTCAGTTAGAATTACAAAAATAATTTCTATTTGACAAAAGCCACAAACTTTGCAAAAATATTTTTAGACTTTTAGACTTTTTAGAGAGTACAAAATTCTTTGTATTATGTGTTTAAGTATTTAAGTAAAAGTAAAAAGTACAGTTTAGTAGAAATACTGAGGAAAGTAAATTTCTTCCAAAATAGTTAATCCACTAAATGTAGCTGAGTAAATGTAACTGATTGCTACCTAACTGGTTATGTGTTTTACTGTACCTGCAGGATGTGATGCAGCAGGCCACCAACGCCATCCTGCGCGGCGACCCCATCATGACCCCGTCGGTGTCGGCCAAGACGATCGCAGAGCAGCTGGCGGAGAAGATCAACGCCAAGCTGAACTACACGCCGGTGGAGAAGCTGGAGGAGGAGCGGCAGGCGGCTGAACAGGCCGAAACCGTGAAGAGATACGAAGAGGAGCTGGAGATCAACGACTTCCCTCAGGTCAGCCATTTATCACCTCAGTTAATCAGCTGATCGATCGACTCGTTTCAATTCCTTCAAAAAAATAAAGATTATTGTTTTACTTGTTCACAGTAACGTTTTGGCAGTTATTCCTTCCCTCTAAATAGAATATGAAAAAAACTTAGAACAGATTAAAGTATGAATTATTTGTATAAAGAACCAACAAAATCCTGCATATCCAGCATGTTACAAATGTTAAATTTGATAACAAATCAATTAATCGCATAATAAATTAAAACAAGTTCAATAATTACCACTTGGATTATTTATCGTTTCTCTCTTTCTACCAAAAACTGGATGAAAATGTCTCCAGTCTGGTGTTTTGGTCTCAAACAAAACAACAAATAAAATTAATCATGAAGTCTCTAAACAAAATTATCCTTAAAAAAAGTTTAGTTGTTTGTTTTCTTTTGGATATTTAAACATTTTTACTGGATCAATTTTGATATTTAAACAAATAATTGTTCTTAACTGGGCAGAAACAAAATAAAAATGTGCATTAGCTATGTTTTTCTGACAAGCCGCCGTCTCATTGTGTAGTTTTACAGGAAGTGTTGTTGTGGTTATGTTTGTGTTGTGCAGACGGCCCGGTGGAAGGTGACGTCTAAAGAGGCTTTGCAGAGGATTGGTGAATACTCTGAGGCGGCCATCACCATCAGAGGAACGTATTTCCCTCCAGGCAAAGAGCCGAAGGAGGGAGAACGAAAGATTTATCTGGCTATTGAGAGTGAGAATATTTACTGCTTCCTACTTAGATACTCAACACAGAATAAATCATCTGGTGATCTGTTGTTTTATCTCTGGATGGTAAACACTCACACACACACCCACACACACACACATGCACACACACACACACACACACACACACACGCACACACACACACACACACACACACGCCCACTTCCCAAAATTATTATATCAAGTTTGCTGATCTCCTTTTTATTGTTCTTATTTACACACCTGTTCAGTTTCTGACTTATAAAAGGGGAAAAATACCAAAAAACTGAAACTGATTAATTGTTTTGATATCAATATCTGTATTGGTCCCAGTATTATAAAAAATCTAGCCCAGGTATCGATTCTGTGGCTGATCCAAAGGGCAGATCTGTTCAGTTTGATTCTGTACGTTATTATTTATTCTACATTATATTTACGATTCCTAACTACACTTTCTGAACCATTTGGAAGAAAGTTTGTTGCAGTTTATTTTTTTACAGATTACTTTAGTCAGTTTTTTTATTATCTATTTCCCATTGGCTGTTATTCTAACTTCACTGACTGAACAAATTAAGGTTGTTTTTCATGTTTGACCAGATGGTGAAACTATTTGTTTAAGTTCTTAAATAAATTTGTGATTCAGTTCATTTATATCTGTTTTTAAGGAAAAAGAAACGGTTGAAGTCAATCAGCTGTTTTTCTGTATCGGATCGGAATCGGCCGATACTAAACCTCAGATATCGGTATCGGAAGTGAAAAAGTGAATCGGTGGATCCTGAGTTTGTTCGTTAGTGAACAAAGTGAATTAAAGTTCACTTTAATTAAAGTCTTTAAGAACTTTTAAGTTATTTTTCTCTGTGTGTCTAAAATGTTGGAAAAACCTCTTTACTTTGCACAATATTTGATAACTAAAAGTTTTGCACTTTGGAAACAAATGCACAAACTTTTTAAAGTGATAAACTTGTGTGTGCTAATTCTTATGTGCTTGACTTTTTTTGAGTTTCAGGCTTTAAGGACTTTCTAAGTCCTTAATTCTCAGAGAAGCTTTGATTTTGAGGTTTTTCCTGCTAGTAAAGTGTTTCTGTTCTGTTTCTTAGGTGCGAGTGAACTGGCTGTGCAGAAAGCCAAAACAGAGATTACACGGCTAATAAAGGAAGAGCTCATCAGATTAGTATGTGTTGTTACAGATGAAATGTTTTTGGTTGAATATACACAAGTGACATTAGCTGTTTTAAACTCTTTAAAATGTGTAATTGTCTCTTTTTTCCTTTAGCAAAATTCCTACCAGCCGACAAGCAAAGGCCGTTACAAGGTGTTGTAGAGGAAGCGGCGAGGATAATCCGATCTCACGTTTATCTCTGCAGTTTCATCAAAGTGGATGATGAATATTTTAATCTGTGTTTTAATGTTTCATTGATTTAGTTTGTATTTCCCCGACTGTCTAGCCGTTTTTCCTCTCGTTCCACATTTAACATTAAAGCAACACGTTTCTCCAATGATCTGGTTAAAGAATCTTTTTATTTTTAATGGAAAACATATTTAAATCAAATTTGTTAACAAATATTATAATGTTGATGCAAAGATAAAATATTTCTAGTTTTCTGGTTGCCGAAGAAATAAACGCAATGTGCTCAGATATAGTTAATTATTCAGCAGCTCTTGGTCTTTATATTATTTATAAGGTGGGATCCAGATGTGTCTGTGGCGACCGAGCCGACTCCTTCTGCCGGTTCGTTTTAATGAACAGCTTCCTTTTAATCCTTTATATTTATGTTGGAGTCATAATCAGATTTTACCCTCTCTCTGATTGGCTGCCATGCAACTAATTAACCAATGAAACTAAATCGCTCATCTTGCTCCTCCCACTCACTTTCACAGTTGAGAAAAATTCATGACATAAAATATGTATTTAAATAATTCAGGATGCTTTGTACATGCAGTGAATACAGATTTAAAAAATACATTTATTCATGAAACAGTTTAATATACATTTAGTTGATGTATGCATTTCAAATGTTATTTAAATCACAATATATTAAATCACAAATATACTAAACTTATGTAAGTAATGACTTGTGGCAGTTTTGGCCCTTAAAGTTGGAAGATAAATAATTTTGCACATCTGGATTTAACTGATTTATGTTATTTTACTATTAATAGCTCAAATTAGCAGAAATAAATGTTTCAGACATGTCGACCTGTATGTAATAAATCAACAGTGCTGCAAAAATCAGATTAAATGTTTGATATAAAACAAATTTTAAAATCTGACATAAACGACCAGAATAAAGTTTTCAAATGATTCCCAGTAAAATTACAAATTGCTAATTTTACATCTTGTAGCCTACTTCATGTTGTCAGTCAGGTTCAATTTCTTTATTTATTCATTCAGGCATGCAGTAATAAATAATCACAGCAGAACGTTATCATGGTGATTGTTTACTTTCACAACTGAAGTCATTTCAAAACTGCTTTTTTAATGTACTCTTTGTCTGATATTAAAACTTGTGTGATCAGAAACATGTAAGAGTGAAGTACATTTCCGATGTTATTCACATTTATTGAACTGTTGGACGAAATTACAAACTTTTTGGAAGCTGAATCACTTTGGTGTGATGAGCCAAATGATGCGGATCTCCTAAAAAGGAACGGAATTCCCACCGTCACAGCGAGCGGCGTTTAGAAAGCGTTACCACTCAGCTACTGACGTTTTCTCGACAGCATTGTTAAAAATGAAGCAAAGTTTTCCGTTCTCATTCACCTGCGGCCGTTAATCGCTCCTGTTTTTCGTGTCAAAGCGGCTCATGAAGCGGAAAGGCTGGAAAACCGCGGCCGCTGGTCGGCCGCTGTGCGCATGCTCAGACTGCGCTCTCCATTCTTATTAATTTTTAATGGAAAATGGCTGCGTTTCTTATCCAAACCGCCGGAGCAGAGGAATAAAGGAACCGTTTCTTCGGCCTCGCTGCCGCTCGCGTCGAACCGGTTCTATGTGTTTGACTTCACGCTGAGCCGAACCGAACCGAACCGAGCCGTGAGGTGGAAAAATAACAGAGGGGGGGAAATGGACCGACTCCCGCTTTGAGGGATGAAAGATCATTTTTCTCCTTAACCCTTCTGCTTGATCTGCGAACAATCGAGGTACAGTAACCCCGAGAGTTTTAGGATTTTCTTACTTAAAATATTGTCACTTTTTTCGTGATGCTGCCATGTTTTCTGCTGGACCGCTATCCGGGCCAGAACCAGGCTGGAGGCAGCGGAGTCACCGAGCGGTTTTTGTGTCTGGACGCAAAGATGCGGAATCCATGTGCGCGTATTTATTTGTGAATGGAAAACAGTAAAGATGATGTATTTGATAGTAAACTCTACATCACTCTAACGTCATTATTGATGTGATTTAATCCCAGCAGAGAATAAATGAAGATATTTAGGGAGTAAAATGTTAATTAACTTTGTTTGTTGATTAATCTGCGCTTTTTTGGTTTGCTCGGAGGGAAATCTGCACTTTTCTCGAGGTTCTGATGTTAGAGGAAAATTGGGTCAATGTTTTATTCAACAAAGAGATTTCAGGGGGACAACTATGGAGAACTAAAACTGACATAATTAAAAATAAAAGCAGAAATATATATTAAGTGTTTCCTTTTACACATATTTTCAACTATTTATTTATTTTTTCTTCCTTTCACCAAGAAATATACATTTAAGGAAAACGCAGAAGGAAACATATTCATTTCATTTCTTGACAAAACGTATGGATAAGGAAAAGGAAGATCAAAATATACTGTATATACTTCTGCTTTTACTTTTAATTATGTCAGTTTTGGTCTTCCATAGACTCTTCCCCCATTTAAAGCAAATGTAAATTTGAACGCCACATAAATTTAAATTATGTTCAATTCAATTAAAATATGATTTCTTCATCCAAAATTCAAATTATATTTCAGATCATTCAAAAACCCTTAAACGTTGTTGTGGATGGTGATGCTGTAGCAGTCAGTGTTGCAGTGAATCTGAAGAATCCTCTGACTGAAGACTGTTGCTTTATGTCAGCCTCAGACCAATAAACCTTAATTTTGTAAAGAACATTTCACACTGAAACTGGAAGATATGTTAATTATCCAAAATGAAACAGAACAAGGAAAACCATAAAGAAAGTTTTTTATGTCTCAAAATATATTAATACATAATCAGAATTCAAACTATTGATCTCATTTTAATTGAACATGTGATTGATCTATTACTAAAAAGTTGAGTTGTTGGTTTTAGAGTGTAACGGCCATAACTTCAGATTTGTATTTGCAAGAATTTCTACATTGTTTTGATTTGATAACTTTATTCTTTGTGGTTTATTTTTCCACTAAAATGTAGAGATTTTACCGTCTAAGAACTTAAACCATTTTTTAGTTGGTTGACTAACATGGAAAATATAAAATTAATTTGAGGAAGTTTTTTCATTTTGCTTTTCTGCCAGAAAGTGAGATTATTTATTTTACAATAATTTATAATTCCTAATTACAGTTTCTGAGTCATTTGGAAGTTTATTGCAGTTTATTGGGGCCTGCCATGCAAAGCAATGGCAGGAACCTATTACTATTGTCGGAGAGAAGCGTCTCTTTAATATTCTTCTTCTTTATTTTTCTTCCGTCACCGTTAATGCGGCTCATACCGCTGGGTGCACACCTACAAATGAGGTATCAAAACGTGCAGAAAATTCACGCCATTGGAGCTATTATTTTTGGTGGGATTTGGGGTTAACGTGGCGACATAATTCGCAAAAAACTACGAAAAAAACCCCATTATAAGTCAATGGGAAAAATCCTGGAAATACCCTATTTTTGAGGATTTTCTGTGTCGTCACAAATTCACCTAGAAATGCCATTCAAATTTCATTTTGTAGATACGTCTGTGATCTCTTCGAAAGTGAAGACGGCTCGTCGATACCAGTTACGGTTTGTCCACAATTTGTCTCTAAGCGACCCAAAGTTTCTCATTTTTCCTAAAGTTAGAGTGCTTCTCTCGCTGATTAGAGTGAGAGATCAAGACAACTTTTTCAGCCCTAATCATTTTTGAAATCGCCATCACGCCCACAAATATCGCACGATTAGTATCAAAATCGGTCCTGACATTGATACGCCTGTCTGCTCCGGTAAAATGTTTTCGAAATTTATCTAGACCGTACGGTTTTCTGTCACGGTGCTTCAGAGCAAAGTCATGCGACAGGATTTTCTGAGGCTCTCAGGCTGTTTCACTAACACTTCACACCTTGGTGTGAAACTTATTTAACATAGCAACGGATCTCAAGAGGCTATTGGCTGCTGATTTGGACTACAAATACGCATCGTTGTAGTTCTAACTATCCTCAGTTGAAACAGATCAGGACTGAACTGGCCTTTACAACTACGTGCTGCTATGTGCTGTATATAACTGATTTAACTCAGTAACTGTTACACATGGGATTAGTTTGGAACTTTAAAATTAAGCATATTGAAAATTTCAAAATAAAAGCCCTGAATATTTTTACATGACGTAATTGCTCTTTTTGGCTTTATTTGACTTTTCCATCCAAAGCACTGTTACACATGGGATTAGTTTGGAACTTTAAAATTAAGCATACTGAAAATTTCAAAATAAAAGCCTTGAATATTTTACATGACGTAATTGCTCTTTTTGGCCGTATATGACTTTTTCATCCAAAGCAATGTTACACATGGGATTAGTTCGGAACTTTAAAATGGAGCATAATAATAATTTCAAAATAAAAGCCTTGAATATTTTTACATCAGGTAATTGCTGTTTTTGGCTTTATGTGACTTTTTCATCCAAAGCACTGTTACACGTGGTATTAGTTTGGCCCTCTGAAATGAAGCATACTGAAAATTTCAAAATAAAAGCCTTGAATATTTTTACATCATGTAATTGCTTTTTTTGGCCGTATATGACTTTTTCATGCAAAGCACTGTTACACATGGGATTAGTTCGGAACTTTAAAATGGAGCATAATAATAGATTCAAAATAAAAGCCTTGAATATTTTTACATTACGTAATTGCTCTTTTTGGCTTTATTTGACTTTTTCATCCAAAGCACTGTTACACATGGTATTAGTTTGGCCCTTTGAAATGAAGCATACAGAAAATTTCAAAATAAAAGCCTTGAATATTTTTTACATGAAGTAATTGCTCTTTTTGGCTTTATTTGACTTTTTCATCCAAAGCACTGTTACACGTGGTATTAGTTCGGAACTTTGAAATGAAGCATACTGAAAATTTCAAAATAAAAGCCTTGAATATTTTTACATTACGTAATTGCTCTTTTTGGCTTTATTTGACTTTTTCATCCAAAGCACTGTTACACATGGTATTAGTTTGGCCCTTTGAAATGAAGCATACTGAAAATTTCAAAATAAAAGCCTTGAATATTTTTACATCATGTAATTGCTCTTTTTGGCTTTATTTGACTTTTTCATCCAAAGCACTGTTACACATGGTATTAGCTTGGCCCTTTGAAATGAAGCATACTTGAAAATTTCAAAATAAAAGCCTTGAATAGTTTTACATCAGGTAATTGCTGTTTTTGGCTTTATTTGACTTTTTCATCCAAAGCACTGTTACACATGGTATTAGTTTGGCCCTTTAAAATTAAGCATACTGAAAATGTCAAAATAAAAGCCTTGAATATTTTTACATCAGGTAATTGCTGTTTTTGGCTTTATATGACTTTTTCATCCAAAGCACTCTTACACGTGGAATTAGTTCAGAACTTTAAAATGAAGCATACTGAAAATTTCAAAATAAAAGCCTTGAATATTTTTACATGACGTAATTGCTCTTTTTGGCTTTATTTGACTTTTTCATCCAAAGCACTCTTACATGTGGTATTAGTTCAGAACTTTAAAATGAAGCATACTGAAAATTTCAAAATAAAAGCCTTAAATATTTTTACATCAGCTACTTGTGTTTTGAGCATTATATAACTATTTTATCCCAAGGACTATTACGCATGGGATTAGTTTGGCCCTTTAAAATGAAGTTTAACAAAACTTCCAAAATAAAAGCCTTGACAACATTTTAAATCGTACTGAATGGTGCACGTCCGCCTTACTTAACGTTCTTGCGGTTCTCCGCGTGCCACTGATTACGTTGCGGCGTTCTTAAGCGTCGATGCCAATTTGTAGCGTGACGACGCCGGGCCCGAACCCCACGGGCGCGCCTTGGCAGGCCCCTGCTAAATTTCTTCCGAAATTTTCTAGTTTTAACGTATTGTTTTAGTCGGTTTGTTTCTTTGACTGAACAGGTCAAAGTTGTTTTTACATATTTGACCAAACTGGAGAAGCTGTTGGTGGATTCAGGTTATCAAATAATTTGTACTTCAGTTAATTTGTGTCTGTGTTTAAAAAAGGAAACATTTTAAGTCAATCTGTATCGATATCGGTCGGTACTAAACCTCCGATATCGTATCGAAAGGTAAGAAATGTGGATCAGTGCATTCATTGAGAGGTGGTGGTCCGGTTTGTCCACATTAGATGATATAATCCTATCTAATCTAATCCTATTTCAGATTATCTAACAGAAGAATTGCAGATTTATTTCAATTTACTGAATAATTTTACTGAATTGATTAATTATTTTGATTGTTTCCGTCATTGAGGAATAGAATAGAAACAGTTTCATTAAAGTTCACAAAAACGTGTTAAAAATATATAAAAACAAGATAAACAATAATAATATTATACTGTTCAAGATTATAACAGAAAATACTGTGCAGTTATTAGAAATAGGAATATTAGACTCACAATAAAAAGGATGAGTCGGATTACTTTAAAAAAAAATCACAGTTGAAAGTGTATTGAACATAAAAATCTATTTCTAATTTTGTATATCAGTGCAGAAAATCAGATGTTTAATAAGAGCTGGAATGTTTTTGGGTCTTTAAATAATAACACATCATCGGCAGATAGACAGATTTTCTAGGTAGCAGATTTTGCTGGACGATAAATTTTCCCAGAAGTTATTGCCATAAACGATAAAATTGTTTTGAGACAATTTTCCAGTAAATAATGTTATTGGCATAATAAGAACAGATTATCAAAGATCAATAAACATTCAATTCTAATGAACATTTAACACTGGAACCAGAAGACATGTTAAATATCCAACATAAATAAATCGATAGAGTCAAAAATTAAAATGAATTATGAAAACTTTGGAAACAAAATTGTCCTTCAAAAAAAGGTTAAAAATAAAACATCACACTGAAAACTTTTATCATTCTTTTTTTAGAGAGCGAAAAACAATAAATCATTCAAATGAAAATTGATTTTGTTTTAGTTTATGATGCGATTAATTGATTTTCTAAATTATTTTCCTTACCAGTCACAGTTATTCAGTCCGTCTCAAACACTTTGCATGACTGACGCCATGGAGCCATGAGTTCCTCGGCGTTTCCTCGGCAGTAACGACTCGTTACTTTGACCCCCAGCAAAGATGATGCGCCAGGTGACCAGCAGCGACTTCTGCATGAGCAGCAGGCCGTCCTGCCTGGCGGAGGACGCTCACCACCCCGCCGCTCATTTCGACCTCTGCGCCTCGCAGCCCAGCAAGTTCTACCCGCCTCCGCCGCCGGGCTCCCTGCAGATGACGCTGGCGCCGATGGCCTTACCTGCCCAGAGCCACAAGTCGCTGGGGTGCCACAGACAGGACCTTCTAGGCGCTGACCCGCGCGCACCTGGAAAAATACCTGGCCTGAAAGGCTCGGAGCAAACGCCCGGCGAGGCGAAGAAAAAGACCAAAGGCGGCGGGAAGTCGGGCCGGCGCGGCCGGCCGCTGGGCACCACCAAGCTGGCCGGGTACAGAACCAGCACCGGGCGGCCCCTCGGCACCACCAGGGCCGCCGGGTTCAAGACGAGCCCGGGGAGGCCGCTCGGCACCACGCGGGCCGCGGGGTACAAGGTCAGCCCCGGGCGGCCCCCCGGCAGCATCAAGGGCCTGTCCCGCCTCAACAAACTGGCTTACAGCAGCAGCTGCAGCGCGGCGGCGTTCCCCTACCCTCTGCCGCACAAAGACATCCTCTGTGAACCTTCCTGCAAAGACAAGGCGGCCGCCGAGGACCGGCTCTGCACCGTCTCCACCTCACCCTGACCTGGCCGGGAACGCCGCTGCTTCCTGTTGGGGCTGGCTGCCATTTTGATTTGTGACACTTTTTAGAAAAAATTCTTGTTGTCTTGGTGTCATTTGTGTGCCTGCCACCTGATAAACCACCGTTTGTTTCTAATGCTAATGCTAATGCTAACGCTGGAGATCTCCAACAGATTCATGGGAACAAGGACAGCAGGAGGCCGTGGCCTGTCAGAGCAGCAGCTCCACTTAAATATGTAGCATTTTAAAGCCATTTCAAATGGAAAATTAATTTCTGCATTAGCTGCGCTTCAATTACAAATGTGTGCAAAACTTTGTCAAAAACACAATTTTACGATTGCGGTATTTCCATTCAATAGGAAACATAATTAAATAAAATCACACGTAAGTTATTAAAAACCATCATCCTCCAACCACTTCCTGTCTTCTTCTTCGTGGTTTCTGGCAGTAGTAACTTCCTGTTGTTGATCATGTGACTGAGGATGAGAAATAAAGAAAATGTGACGTTATTAGAGTTTCGTTCTTGTTCTTATCATGAAAAGGGCAAATATGATCATGTCATCACGTTTCCTTTCAGGTGTGTTCAGGCTTGTTGCTCATGTTTATGTTCTCTTCCAGTCATTGATAAATATGTTAATAAGCCATTCACATGGAAAATAAAACCTGAGATCATTTTTCCCACTTGATAAACTTTATGCTCACAAACAGCGTCTCTCTTCCAGCCACGTTTCTGCCTGGATGATCTCAGTTTTTTTGTTGCTAAAGTTTTCACTTGATGCTTAAATGCTTTTGAAGTTATGTTTTTAAATCTGTTTATTCGTTTTATGAAATGTATTTAGCCTGTAAGCTAATGTGAACGGAGAGTCTCAGCAGAAGAGAAGGAATGCTGGGATTTTCTCTGCACCCAGAAAATTAATCTGGAAATCGTTTGGACTCTTTTAAACCCCATAACTCAGATAAACTCGGTTTATTTGGACTCTACTGATCGAAACTCAAAATGTTGCTCCAAAATGTCTTTATTGTTATTAGCATGTTTTTGTCTAGCGGCTCCCTCGGCCTGCAGACTGGGACAAATACGACTGTTATCCGTCTTTGTGATGTTTGTTTCTGTTATGTGTATTATTTTCTCTTTCAGTATTTCTCACAGGAAAGATTTGTATAATTGTTCATCCTGCAGAATTCAATTTGTCCTTTTAAACTTAATTAGTTCATTTCTGTTTTCTTGGTGAAATTCAGCATTTTTTAAAAATTCTCAGCGGTTTTCCCAAACGATGGATCGCTGCACTTATGTTTCATTAGTAGATTTTTTTGAGCCAATACTTTTCTACACATTATCCACATGTAGTTATATCTCAACATATGATGAACATTACCTCCTTACCAATAACTGTAGATAAACAAGATGCTTTTTGAAATCAGAAAATATCTGAGGAATAAATATGAATCCATGTTTCTTATTTCTTTGTTTCTGACTAATTGTTCCAATAAAGTATCAGAGTAGAAACATGACTATCACATTAACCTTAAAGACTGGATTACTTTGATACGTTTGTTAAAATATATAAAATTCTTTCACTTTTCTGTCTGGGAACTTATTAATTATGTATCGGCATTTTAATTTTTACAAGATAAACTCTGTTTGTTTTGTCAGTGTGACATAAGCTCCAGTTTTCTATGTATTTGTCTTATTTATTTTTGTTTGTTTCTAGTTTCATCATAAGCCTTTAAGCTCCTGAAATCAAACTTTATGGAAATGTTTTTATGAAGACCCATCCAGAAATATGGCATAGTCCAAGTTTAGTTCAACTTTAAGTTGCTCTTCTTGGAAACCATTTAAAGTTGGTAAATTTGGTGCAATAATTTACTGTATGTATTCTATGCTTTTCACTTCTCTGGTCTTTTAACTTGTGTGCATTTTATTAAATGTTTGGATTATCTGTGCAGTGTGAACAAATGTACTGAAAAAGTCAGAAAACTTTTTTTTAACTCTTTACCAAAGAACGCAGCATCTCAAAAGGTTCGATTCAACATTAAGTTGTTCTGTAAAATGTAAATCAAAAAACAAACAGTCCAATATCATAAACTAAACATAGGTGAAGTAAAACTTGTTGCATTAGATGCTAAAATGAATGCATTCATATCATCTGCATTATGTCTGATTTTTCTATTAATCTGTTATGTTGTGAAAGAAATATCCTCTTTGTATAACGTTTTGTCCGTTTAACCGATACGTTTTGGTTTAAAGCATTTTTTTATTCAAAGTATGTGTCAGGATGGCAACAGGAATGCTAGTTTTAGTCTTTATTGTTAAACATCAGCTGTCTTTATATTTACATTTTGTCGTTATGTCTTAATCTTCAGGCTAATTTTCTGAAGTCCTTCAGAAATGTGAAACTGAAAGATTTGTCCTGATTTTGTGAAAATGTTTTGAAGTGTAACTCTGTCCCTGAGAGGTTCATTTAATTGACCCAAAATCAGAAACAGTTTACACGTCACAGCTAGCGAAGGAAGCCAGCATGAGTTTGGTTTGAATAGCATTATTAAAAGTAAATATAATTTGTGGTGAAACAAAACACAAAATAATAATGTACACTTTCCATCTAGATTGTAGAGATTTTAATTCTCTGAAGTTTTGTATGTGGATAATAAACACAGATTTATGTTTCCTTTACATAACATTAAAATCCAGTTTCTTGATTTAAATCAGATTTTTTTTCTTTCAAACTCTCATGATAAAGGTATAAACTAAATTATTCTGACTGTATTATTAAACTTAATGTTTTCATTTCACAGTGAAGCTAGCTTCTGCTGGGTTAGCATAAAGTCCAGCTGCACCGTCAGATTCACGCATCTGTCCCGTTTTCTCAAAACATTCACAAAAGAAATGCAAAACAGAAAAGGCATTTCTTTTTACCAAATAAAATAGCTAATTTGAGAAAGAATCGTTAACAGCAATTAAACTAAAAATAATCTATGTAGAAATAATAAAACACTAAAGATTTCTCTGCACTGTTTATCTGCTTTGTATTTCTGTGTATCACAATTTAAATTTTCTGAAGATCTTGTTTGTAGAGACAGAACTCAGATTTGTATTTTATTTTTAACACTAATATTTAACCTCCATCAGATAAAAACAACAACTTAATTTCCACTTTTGTAGTTTAATTTTTAACTAAATTGTTAAATGGGAGTTTTAGTCTTTACTTTTGTCATAAATATTGGCGGTTTTTATATTAACTTTGTCTTTACAAGATTTTGTTAAAATAAGGCCATTGAATCCATCCATACTGTAAAACTTACATATTTAATATTCTGGAATATTTTAAAGATCTCGTGTGTTGTTTTTCCAAACAATATTCTTTCTTTTTAAAATAATTTATAGCTTCACATCCTGCTAGTTAGCAGGAGGAGCTAGCATTAGCATGATTTTGTTAGCGCTAACAATTAAATGTAAATTTTCTGTCTTTACTGTAGCAGAAGGTTTTTATTAATGTAGAATTATTATTAATAACTCTCCATTAATAAGAGTTATCATGATTTGTGTCGTTTTTGTGACAATCTGACTTTTAATCTGTTATTGTGAAATGCTAACAATAAAAGCTAACATTTATTTAGCTTAAAACTATGGAATAAATAATCCCAAGAACCAGCTCCAAGTTTCTATAAAAACTGATGTAGCTGGTAAAAATGAGAATAGAGTGAAAGTTTGGTTCATATATTGTATCTTAATTATCTTCTGGGATTTAGATATTAAACGGAAGCTGTTTTTTTTATTAAAAAGACAGATGTTGGTATGAATTTTGAAAACTTTACCTCATCAAAGCACATTATGTCAGCTAATATTAGGCCTGAGATCCACTGTTTGTTTGTAAGGAGGAGAAAGAATACCTAAATAATTCTTGATTATTATTATTTTAAGCAAGACATTGCAAACCAAGGATCCCAGTTATGAATAGTTTAATCTCTGTTACCGTTTTGTGTCTCACCGCCTGCAGCTTTTTCTCACGTTTGTGTTTTGGAGAAAATGTGAAGCCCAGTTATTCCTGTGTGATTGGCAAAGCTTGTAAAGCTTTGTACAGATTCCCATACTCTTCCTGCATGATTGTTGTGAAATGTTGAAAAGCTGTGTAATAAATTAAAAAAAAACACTTGAGTAATTTTTTCTTTGCTTGTATGATAGTTTTGCTTTTCTGACTGTAGTGTTTGTTGTTCAGTGTCTGAAAATCCTTTTTTTTTTTACAGTGTATGTCAGTGTAAATACATTTATAGATGTAGTAATATTTAAGTACTATGTAATGATATGATGGATTAATGTTAATGTCATTTCATTAACTATTAAGGTAAAAAAAATAAATAAAAACAAATAAAATAGTTTAGACAGCTTTATCCAACATTTTCCTGATTTTAAGTTAAATTTGTTGTACATTTAAGTCTTTTTATTCTTTCATTATAAATTCACTGGGATTGATTGATTATCCTCAGTGGACTTATAAAGTTATACTTTGTTCTTGGAAGGTAACTGGTTACAGATCTGTTGCACAAAAACTTCCCACTTCCCTTTTACCTGAGTTTAAGTTAAGTTTTATTTCACATTTAAACCTTTTCATTCCTTCACAAAGAACATCACATTCTTTTGCATCTAAAAGAAAAAAGAATTTCCACTAAACCACTTGAGATATTGTTAAAGATTTTTCTTTAAAGCTTTTATGAAATTTAGCCTTAAAAACAATGGGTTTGCTCCTTTTATTTGGAGGCCTAACAGAAATAAATTAAATAATTCTGGAAGTAATTTGGAAGCAATGAAAGAAGAAAAAGCTCTTCTGAAGTAATGTTAGTTTTTATTCCCCCATGAGCCCTAAAATATACTTTAGTTTGAATAAAAACATAAAAAAAGATCTTGTACACAACACAATATGTAATATCGGCAAATAAAACAAAAAATAATACAGAGGAATAAGGAGAGGGTACATAAATGATATAGAAATAACTGCAAAATTTATCATAATTGACAATATTCAAGAATCTTTCAATCTTCAAAGTTAAAATATAAAGTAAAAAAGTAAACATTTATTTGTAAATGAGAAAAATAAGATCAAAATGTGTATCTCCTTTAAATATATGCAAAAATATTTTTTAGAATTTATTATTATTCATTCTTTACGTAAGCAAACGTTTGTAAACAGTACGCCGGAAGTTAAATTTTGCGGTGTGTCATTTATATAGTTCCGCCACAGTGTGAAATATTTGTTCCTAGGAAACAAATACTGCTCTCACATCTCATCATAATGGCCTCATCATCTCTTCTCTGACCGAATAGTCGTCTTAAAAACTAAAATATGTCGCGAAAGTATCGTAAATCTTTTATAACGTTTGTTTTGTTATTTGTTTTTCACAGTTCCGCCATGTTGAGTCTATCGGCTCAGACAGCAGAAGGTAGGACACTAACTGTCAATGTTGTGAAAATTAACCGACGATTATGCTAATAAATATAACATTTATGATAAGATTGTATATAGAAGCAATAATTCAAGGTTCTGACTTATATTTCTGACTTATAAGTCAATTTATCGTCTTGTAATGTGACGCCATTTTTCATTAATGTCTTAAGCTAGCTAATTTAAACATGTAAATGCGATAATATTTTTTCCCACTTAATAAAATAGGTAGTTGTTTACCACAGATATAAAGATCTGTATTATATCTTCTTTATAGATTATAAATACAGTTTTATGTTGTATTTTGACTCTTCCGTAAAGTAGTTTTTTTAAATAAACAAGTTGGATAAAATATAAAAAAATTAACCCATATTTAATAGAAATCTGAAATGCACATTTGGTCAAGACTAAATAAAATAAAAACTAAGAGATTATAATATATAGTGAAAAATGTTTATAAATATTCGTGGAGTGTAGTGTTGGCAAACCATATTTTTGTAAAAGTTACGTACTGCAGCTTCAAGGCTGTGATGGGTTTTTGTAAAGGAACCCCTCCTCTGTGAGATTCGTGTTTGAATTTTCCTGACTGAACCAAATTAGAAATGTTGAGTGAGGTATCTTCTGTTTTTCTTCAGGAACTGATGAGTCTCCTCGGGTTGTTCTGTCAGAGGAGTTGGAGAATAAACCCAGCTTTGTTGAGTCAGAGGAGTTGGATTCTTTGCCCAGAAGGCAGTTTAAGACGGCTGAAATCGCAGACGCGGTGATGGGGACTGAAACCCCGATCGATCCGTCTGACATCGAATCCCTGATTCCCAGGAATGTGAAGGACTTCCAGTCGGGCTTCTCTCCCTCCTGCGACGGGAACGGCGATCGGTGCGTCTCGCCTGCGCAGGCCGAAGACCTGGAGCTTCTGGAGGAGCCGGAAGCAGAATCAATGCAGCAGGTTCTTCAGCTGGAGCTCAGAAACTGAAATACAAGCTGCTGTGAAATGACTGAAGGGTTAGGGCTGAAAACATCACACAGAACCTTTATTTTTATTGTTTCACTTCCAGGTCACTCTGGAGATGGTTCCTGCAGAACTTCCAGCTGAAGAAGCGAACACCACAGAGACGGCAAAGACGTATAAAGTGAACTGTGACAAGAGGAACGTCACAGGACTGGAGAGCTTCACCGTTCAGGTCCTCAACTCCTCACAGGTACTTCTTCCTGCCTCAGTGTGAAATCTGTCAAAATGCAAAAACACAAAACATCACCAAGTCACTTTGGTCTAATTTCTAGTGAAAATATCTTAGTACATTTTAAATAAGACAAAACTAACTTACAAGTAACTTTTCAGCAAGAAACAGGAGCTTGTTTCAAGTCAGTTATTTTTTAATATTGATGAAAAAGTTCTAGTTCCTCTTGCAGATGATTTCACTTATAACATGGGAAAAATATCTTGTTTTAAGTTAAATCATCTGTCTATGTAACAAAACCTTTTTCTTTTATCTTGCTGAAAAGTTACTTGTAAGTTAGTTTTGTCTAATTTAAAATGTACTAAGATATTTGCAGTAGAAACTAAACAAAAATACTTGGCAAAATGTGTGTTTTTTGCTGTCATTTTCAATAGTTGATTTAATTTACTAAATGAAAAAGTCCGTCCAAGCCGACCTGGAACGATTTAAAAATGTAGTTCCCTTCACTGGTAAGTCATGAATTAACTAATTAGCCACATTTCTTTGGTTCATTTTCAGTAGCTGCAGCCAGGTTTGAAAACTGCTTTGGTTTCTAGTAATTAATACATGATAAATACGCCTGTCTGACAGACTGGAGTTGGTTAAAAGATCCTAAAACACAACATATCCTGTGATGATCTAAAGAAACAGTCAGATGATCTTTAATTGGATGTTGTTAGGATGTTGATGTGTAAACAGCTCGTATATTTTACAGAGATTGATCTGCTTGTTTTCTGTTCCAGCCAGTAAAACTTCAGAGGTTTTTACTGTAACTGAGCAGCAAGTGAGGATTTCCTCCTGTCTTTCAGGACCTGATGGATTTTCTCAACGCCAACAGCACAGAGTGCTCTGTGGTTCTGTTCTTCACAGCCTGGTGTCAGTTCTCAGCCAAACTGGCGCCGCACTTCAACGCCCTGCCACGCGTTTTTCCCAGCATGCATTTCCTGGCACTGGATGCCTCGCAGCACAGCAGGTGGATGTAACCTTTTTAGGGTGTAAATACGTCTCATTTCCCTGCTGCGTCTCCGTTAGACACACCGTTCATTTTAGTTTTATTTACTCCGTGGCTTAATTTCCTTGTGATTGTTGAGTTCAGTTTAAATAAACAGAGTTTGAGCCAAACTACAAACTAGACATTTTCTTCACAACAGATGAAATAATGAGCAACTTGTTCAGCAGGAATCAGTTTGTCTTGTATACAGAGTTGAGCTGAAAAAAATTTATTTTTAGAGTATTTTTACTACGCTGTACTTTTTACTTTTACTTAAGTAAAACTTCTGGATTTCCTTCCCACTGAATGAAAAACAAGCAGACTCACACCTGCAGTTTTTATTAGTTTCATATTTTCTTTATTGAAAAAAAACTGATTTGGAAAATTTTTGTTTTGCCTCATTTTTTTCATTTCTGTTCCTTATATGATTTATTGTCATTTTGGTTCTTAAAATACCAAAATTTCCACTTAACTTTACATTTTTGTCCATCTGATAATGTAATTTTTAAATCTTAAATGATTGATAATTTGATCAGTTACTCAGTACTTGAGTAACTTTTTACCAAATACTTTTTACTTTTACTTGAGTAGAAACATGTTGAATTACTAATTATTTTGTACTACAACACTGTAACTTGACTTCCAAACACTAACTAATCGGTCATCGGACGTCATTAAATAATCGATTGGAATTCACTTTAATCTAATAAAGCATTAATCGTAAGTCGATTATTTGCAAAGCTTTCTCTCTCAGTGCTGAAATTGATACAATAGTAATAATTAAATAGGGAACCATAACTTGTGTTTCTAGTTTCCATCTCTTGAACTTTTGTCCCGGTTGTGTTTCGCTGCCAGTCTCTCCACCAGGTTTGGGACGGTGGCCGTTCCCAACATCCTGCTGTTTCAGGGGGCCAAACCTATGGCTCGCTTCAACCACACGGACCGCACGCTGGAGATGCTCACCTCCTTCATCACCAACCAGACAGGTAGCGCCAGCAGGGGGTGACCTGTGTGACTTGGGTGTGTGTGTGTGTGTGTGTGAGATCTGGATATGGCTGCAGATTTCAGCTCAGAAAAACATCTTTGACTCCTGAAAACAGAAGTTTGGTTGATTGAGCGATGAACCGATCAATAGGTCAGCTGCCTCTTGATCGGTTCTGATTGAAAATAAATTAATGTAATTTATACATCATAGCATATGTCTCTAACTTTTACCTTTTTTTTTAATCAAACAAAAAAAAAAGTGCAAAAACATGTTTGTTGATTTATTCATCACTCAATAATTTTATTCCTAAAGCAGCTAAAAGTCCTGTAGAGAATAATAATCAATAAACACACAATGTAAAAAACAATTCAATCATCAATTGTATGAACAATGTATCAACTGAGCAGAAAAATTCATGGACCAGAAATAAAGTGATCACTTAAATATGATTTTCTATGCATTTAATTAACAGGAGAAAACGGGATAATCTTGTAATTTCTTCTTTTCCTGTTAAATTCAAACCTACTTGGAATTTCAATGAAAACTTTCTGCTCATATTTCTTCTATGAATAAAGAATATAACTCAGTCAAATTCAGATAAAAAAACTGGAAATCTGTATCACAGGATCTCTGCTTTCAAAATGAGGGTTTATACATCTAAAATTTCAGACAGGAACAATTATGTAAATATCCACTGAATTTTATTGCTTAAGGTCTAAGCAGATGTTGTGAAGTTTAAATCATTGATTATAGTCTCTAATCATCAGTTGGCTCCCAGGGGAAAGTTGGTGTTTCTGAGGACTTTTCAGACGTGTAAAGAAATAAAATTTAGGTAAACTAAAAGGTTAAAGCAGAATGTTTTGGCTTCAGGGTTTGAAGCGGGCCCCAACAGAGACGTGACAGAGGGAGACCGGATGGGGCCCCTGTCCAGCGTCCCGGTGAGAGGCATCGACTGGCTCCTCGTCTTCTCCATCCTCTTCATCACAGCCTTCATCGTCTACGCCATCCTGCGGGCGGACAGCCTGCGATGGGTCGTACCGGGACAGGAGCACGAACACCAGGACTGAAAACACAATAATCATACTGCAAAGTTTTTCATTCAAAAATGTTTCAGATTCAAATAAAATATGCAAAATGTTGTGGTTTATGTTTTAAAAAATGGAAATATTTCATAGTTTTTTGAGTTGGTTTTCTCTCAGTAGAGGGCAATAATCTTAGAGTTCAAAGTTCAAATCACAGAAAGCAAATGTGACGCATGTTAGTCACACCTCAATTTCTTTACAAACAAAAAAATAAAGTGGAATTATTGTACATGAATGCCTTCTTATGTATTCAAGAAAGAAACTCCATTTTCTAAGAATAATTTCATAAGTCAGGATTTTAGCAACAAAACAGACCAGAAATTAACTTAATATGCTTTTATTGTTTTCTGATCTGGATAAATTATATATATAATTTATATATATATATATATATATATATATATATATATATATATATATATATATATATATATATATAAACTATACTGATATTTTTAACCTCCCTTACATCCTCATTTCCTGGCAGTTTTGTTGCTGAAATGGATTACTAATACACCTAGAAAATAAAATATACTTTATTGATCCCCTAGAATATTGCTTATTTTTAGAGAAGCTACTCCCATCCACAATGTTATTGGTGAATATAAATATACCATTAGTAATATAACAACACTAGTGTGAAATAAGTAAGTTAAATATGAATAAATAAAGTAAATTAATTGACTTAAGTGTAAATAAATAAAATTATTTGGTGACCATTAGTTGTTCCCCTTGTGAGAATGAATATTCTGAAATTAAAGGTCAGATGTAAAAGTAAAAAAAAAGTCAATTAAATGTTTCTATTGCTATACACAAATGATTTTAATAACTACGTGTATACATTTAGTTTGTTATTTTTATTTTTTACTAGTTTTTGTGTAGGCTGACTCCTTTCGGGTGATTTTCATCAGGCAGTGAGGTGAACAGCTACGTTGAACGTGAGTCAGGACCTCGGAGGACGCACGTTTGCGCAGAACAGGTTGTAAAGGGTAAATGAAGTGAAACAGACATGTTTGCGTTAACGTCCGTCCTGAGGACGAGCAGCTTTCGGTCCTGCAGCCGGCTGAGCTGCCTAAGGAAACCTCCACTCCACAGAATCTCCTCTAAAATGGTGAGAGCAACAGCCGCGGTTTTCTGTTAGCATTTATGCTAATTAGCGTCTTTAAGCTTCTTTAAAAGACGAGCGGGACGCCAGAGTTGTTGTCCCGACGGTGTTCCTTCATGGGGAAAGTTTGTAGAAGCAGCGGCGTATGTCGCATTCAGTTTGTGTCATGACGAAAGAACACATCCTTTTAATTACTCTAAATTTATTTTATTATTTTCTGTCATGTTAGTTTAACATTTATTTAAAATCTCTCCGGGCTTCTGTTAATTTTATAATATCGCGGAAGAGTTTGGGAATAAGGAACTAAATACACAATTTAAGAAACTTAGAGCGCGGTGACAAAGACATTTAAAATCGCCACATTAGGAGTTTATCACAATAAAATACAGAGAAACATGCATGACAAAGTAAATGCACTGTAACTGAAATAGTAGCTCAGATTTTATTAGAAAATGTGACCAGCAGCATCGACAGGTGCATATTTACAGGGAAACAGCGCCACCTGCTGGAGACCAAACAAACTGCACTCAGGTGTCCACAAAATAAAACACGAATGGATCAAACAGGACAACAATATTACAATACATTTTTACTAATAACTGACACTTTAAAAAATAATCCATCGTTTAGGTTGGTGTTACAACATATCTAATAAGATCTCATGATGCAGCAGCTTCCAATTTATCAAAGGTGACTCACTGTTGATCATAAATCTGTGCACTTTACTTAATTAATTTAAAGAATTACATTATCTTCTGTATCTAAAGATGCACATATACTGTAGAAAACTGCTATAGCTTTCTCTTATAATGAGAAATCAGATTATTGTAATCTAATAATCTGATTAACATTAAGGTTGAATCCAATTCCTTGCTATTTATTTTTGTTTTAGTTTGGTGAGCAAATTATAAAATTTGCACCAGTACATCTGCCAGATCCTAATTGTTTTATTATGATCCTTGTAGCCAGATTGGTTTAAATATATGCTACTGATACAAAAAATATAAAAAAGAAATATTATTTAGACAAGTCATTTTAAATAAGTCCTGTAAATTTACCCTTTTATTGCAGTAATTTTAACCAAAACAGCATATATGTTATGTTTTATTTACAGAATAACTTAAGAGTAGCTAGTGCATTAGGAGTCTCACATAACAAATATCCTAAAAAATTCAGATATTATTTGTGCAAACATTTCCTCATCACAAAAGCCTAAACAATATATCTTAACATGAAAAAAAATGTCTAAAATGAACTTCTTTTATTTATTTTGGAAAGCACTGTAAACTGCAGAGGAAATCCCAAAATGAGCAGTGTTACTCTGACAGCTGCCACCAGGCTTTTGCTGCTCTGCAGTTATAATTCTGAAGGAAATCCAGTAAAACTGAGCCCGAACTTGGTGGTCAAAATGTTTGATTTTAATAACTTGGAGTGGCTTGTTGTGTCCAGTCGTCAGACTCTCATTGGCTGAGCCCGACGGACCGGGATCAGCTGGTGATGGAGCTCCGGGCGACGGGCTGGATGGAGGTGGAGGACCGCGACGCCATCTTCAAGGAGCTGCACTTTAAAACGTTTAATCAGGTCTGTGGCTTTATGCTTGTTTTCATATTAATGTTGTTTTCATAATGTTTTTATTTGAATTTTTTACTAAAATGTTGAGTCAGAGGGCTGCAAACTCAAAAATCTGACATTTTTCTGATCAGTTAATGCACCATCACAGCGACACTCACTGAGTACAGAAGCCGAATGGATCAACTGTGAGGGATTGTTTTAATAAAATGTATTTTATTTGTTAGGAACAATGCGTTCATGTGCAAAAATTAGCCAAAATGCTTTTTTCATCTGTTGTCTCTTAATAATCCTAAATTTGTCCTGCTAAAAACAAATAAAGGCTATAAAATAACTTAACTACACTAGTTTTGTCAATAAATACAAAAACTACAATCAAAGCAATGAACTATAACATCATAGTTATCATAGGAAGTGTAATAAGTACAATTATACTTATCAAAGGTTAAAAAAGTAAAAAAAAAAAAATGGTGGTTTTACTTCTGTAAATCGTCGTCATTTTGCTGTTTTTAAAAAATTTTTTTTGCACTTTTGGCAATCCATACCTATATTTGTGCATTCATGTGAGTCGCGGAGAGATTTCTGTCAGCAGAAAACATGAAGGCTGAACATTAAACCACAAAGTTTAATCCGTTTCCACCTTGTGTCTGCATCAGGGCTGAAACGATTGGTCAAATTAATTGTGATTAATCAATAATTTAAGTAATCGTCAACTAATTTTGTAATCAATTAATTGTTAATGGAGTATACAAACTAAGAAAAAGACCGTTTGCTAAAAGAAAAACACACTCATAGCCAATATTATGTCAAAACTACAAAAAATATACATTTTGCATTTAAGATAAAAACATTTTCTGTAATTTGTACTTGAGGAGTTTTGGGTGGAACAGATTTATAAACGATTTTGTAACTTTAAATGTAAAATGTGAATACTTTTTGCACAGTTTTGTCTTTATCTCCTCTGAATGTTTTGTTTTTTCAGCAAATGGTCTTTTTAAAAAAAATCTGTATACTCCAGTTAATTAATCGATTACTAAATTAGTCGATAATTATTTCAGTAATCGATTAATCGTTTCAGCCCTACTTTGGCCAGTAAAACATTTATATTTGGAGTCCTGCTGCATGCCTCTTGCAGTAAAATAAACAGAAAGTCTAACATAACTTTCTTGTTTTCTTTTTGATCAACCTCTCGTTTAAAATCGTTTTTTAATTCATCTCAGGGCCACTTAGTGGACTTCCTCTAATCCGCCGTTAGCTGCTTCAGCCACTAACGCCGCCTGGTTTTACACTTCCTGCCGTTTGAAGTCGGAGGCGCGTACGGCCGTCCTCCCCCTCCGGATCCTCTTACCCGACACGTCAGGCCGCATTAGGCGGAGACTCGCCAGGCGGCCAGTTGGCAGCAATTTTGGTTTTGATCAGAATGATTTCTTTCACAAACAATGAAATTAGTTAAAATGTCTCATCTGGTTTGCAAACCACTAACAACCCGTCAGCCTGCAGTGGATGTCCCTCTCCTCTCCCTGTCGCTGCCTCTTCTCGTCTCTTGTTTCCTTCTGGAAGATGAGCTCATGTTGTTCCAATTTTGGTTGTTGGCGTCTCTCTGTTTTGTCTTGTGGGCCGTGTTTCGGTCCGGGGTGTTTTCACTCTCATGGCTGCACTTAAAGGGCTTTTAAAATGACGAGCGCTGACGAGGAGCGACATGCTGGCTGATTTCCATTCGCCACTTATCTGAAGACATCAAGTCCATGAAATCAGATCCCAGAAGAATTTAGAATGGAAATAACAAACCTCCTTTTCTGCTTTGAAGCGCCTCCCTATGTGATCACCAGGGGGCGCCAGAGCTGCAGTTAAAAAAAGCAACACGACATCTGTGCTCGTTTTTTAAACTGAAGTTGCTCAGATTATTGCAAATGGAAAGTGTCATAATGTTTGTTGGTGGCAGTGAATTTGAGAAGGGATTTTTTTTGTATTTTTCTTGCATCAAATTCCTGTTTAAGCAGGTTTGGGTGGTGAGGAGAATCCCTGCAACCACATGTGATTCTGCTCAGAAACATGCATGTTTTTCTGTTTTTGTTGTTTTAAGTTGCAGCCGCTGATGCTGTTTACACACAATTTAAAGATCGGCCATCTGCTCGACGTTTCTGTGAATAAAGCAGAAACAGTCATGTGAAACGGCGGAGGTGAACTGTGAATGCTCAACTGTTGTTACCTTAGCTGAGGTTGACAACAATGGCATTCCTTCATTTTCCCACATAAACTCACTCCTGCAGCAGCTGCTGAAGCTGCTGCAGCTGCTGAAGCTGCTGCAGCTGCTGAAGCTGCTGCAGCTGCTGAAGCTGCTGCAGCTGCTGAAGCTGCTGCAGCTGCTGAAGCTGCTGCAGCTGCTGAAGCTGCTGCAGCTGCTGAAGCTGCTGCAGCTGCTGAAGCTGCTGCAGCTGCTGCTGTGTTTCAAGTTTAACCTGTAAAGTCAACAAGGAAACTGAGGGATGTAAAAATCCACAATAACAAAAACTAAATGAAGTTTTTCTCCCAAGTCAAATCGAACTTTTTTTTTTTTTTTTTTTACATAAAAAGTCAGATAAATATTAATAAGAACATATAATTAAAGAGTTGAACAGCTTTCTTTAATGATTGCTTTGGTAATTTTTCTAAAAACATTTAATTTATTTAATTACATGTGTAATGAGGAAATTTATTGCTAATCTAATTTTCATAAAGCTGCACACAAAGGAAGAGTTAAAATTTAATACCTCAGACGTCCCAGTCGCAAAATTTTCTTACATTATTCATGAATCTATTTTATTTATTGTTTATGAAGCAAATCTAAAATATTTGAAAGGAAATGAAAAGCTGAAATAACTTGTGCAATGCTACCTGACACGCTATTGGCTGTTGTCTAGACAGGAGCCAATCCAGGAGCAGCTTTTTCCCCTCGGCTCTGATTGGCTGAGATGAGGAAGGCTGCAGACGTTAGCTTCTGCGCTAGCGCTGAAACGCTTTCAGCTTATTGCTGAATATTCAGGTAGATTTGGAGTCTGAATTATTAGAATCAACGTTTTAATTTTTTTAGAATCCCCACAGCATGATTCTTCCTCCACCATGTTTCTATTATTTTAATCTTTTACATAACATTGAGACCTTTTGGTTCATTAAACTGTGTTTTATTGATATTAGGCCTTTAGGGGGCGCTGTTTAGTTCAAGAGGTTAAAAATGGAAAGCGATGACCTTCGACCTTCAGCTCTGTTTGGACATTTCGTCTCAATTTGTTTTAAATTTTGTTGCTTAAAATAAAATAATTCCTGAAGCTTTGTTGCCTTTTTATATTTATTAAGACAATCTGTTTGTTAGTTTAAAAGTTGTACAATAATTTCCATTTCTATTTTCTGTTTGTTTCCACAATTCTCAGAATATTATTTATGTATTCAATGAAATGTGGAGAATTTTAGTTTTCAATTATAGAAAAACTTAAAATAAAAAGTAAAAGAAAATAATCTTTGCATTAGTGTGATCCTAGATATTTGTTGTTTTTTAATTAATTAAGTTTTTAGTAAACAACCACACTGGCCTATTATTTTTTATCAGAACTCCTTTAAAATGTGACATTAATCTGCATCTCCAGCGTCTGTTTTATAATAAAAACTGTTTAGTGCAAACAGTAAAACAAAAACGCACCAACTGATTAATGTGAGGTGGAAACTTTGTCAACATCAGAACCAACTCATTTTCCTGGAAAACAGGAAAAATAAAACACATTTTCTGCATGTTTCTTCAAGATCATAATTTGCAGTTATTATGTGAAAGTGAAAATCAAACCATCATTTGAAACCCTGAAGCAACATGTTCACACTTTGGTTCACCACAGACAACGACCGCATGAAGAGCAGCCAGAAAACTTTCTGTTCGTCCTGAGACTCTCGGGACATCCGACCTCCTCTTCCTCTTCCTCCTCCTCCTTTTCCTCCTCTTTCTCCTACTCTTCCTCCTCCTCCTTTTTCTCCTCCTCCTCCTCCTCTTCATCCTCCGATTCTCCCTGCAGCCTCCGTCTCGTTCTGCGGCAGTCGAATCCGTTTTCTGAGACGCTCCCGTTCGTGAATCTGATTCAGATTATTACTGAAACCTCAGATTACAAACGATAAATCAGTTTGAATAATTTCACAATGAGAAATTAAACATGTTAATGTGATTGTAGCTCAGTTCAACAATAAAATAGATAAATTTGGTTTTTATCAGCTTCCAGTCTCTGTGTGTGAAACTTAATCTTTCTACATATTTTTCAGTTTATTTAATGTAACTTAGAGTTTTAGTTACTTTGTTGTTTCATCCTTTTAGTTTTTCTCATTATTTTGGGTTAAAATTATTTTTAAAAATCTGGAATGAACAAATATAAATATAAAAGAATATTACTGTAACTCAATGAAAATATAATCTAAAATACATTTGAATAAAATATAAAAAAGTAGATGAATAAAACTAAAATATTTAAAATGGTCAAATAGTGAAAGTATTTAAGTTCACAAAAATACTAAAATTATATAAAAACAAATTAACCAATACAAAATTTAAATATTAAAAAACATAAAAGTTAGGAACATGAAATATTAATAAATATAAAAGTTCTAATAAGTTCAGATTTAAATACTGAAACAGATGAATCAATATTTAGTAAATTGTCTGAATTCTTTAAAAATTCTGCAGATTTTTGATGATTTGCTGAACTGAACTTTATTCTCATGTGAGAGAAAAACGGCTCGTTGTTTTCCGAGTCGGTAAAACTTTACGTTTCCTGCAGATTGAAACTGATTTCTTTCTCTCTGACTTCGTCTCATTTTGTCTTTAAATATCCAGAGAAATCCATTTGTTTCTTTTTTACTTTTAATTGTAGTTTAGCGCTTAATGATGACTTTCCTCTTTAGCTCTGAGAATCGGCTTTGAGAAGCAAAATGCTCTTTATGTGGTTCTGTTTAGAAAAATAAACATCCAATAAACTCCTGAAGTTTCACAATGTTTGATTTTATTTTTTATCAAATTATTTAAAAAATTATCCTTTATGTTATGGAAAGACGGTCGGCCCTTTTCATAGAAGAACTTTAAAAACTGTCAGGTTTTAAAATTTTCTTAGAAAAACAGAACACCTTCAGTCAGAGGCTTCTTCAAATTGACTGTAACACAGACTGCTACAGGAAATTGCTACAGGAAATTCTGGTTGTTCTGCCAACAACCAGAATTAATATGAGTTGCATTTAATTTCTCTTTGGGATCAATAAAGTACCTTTGAATTTTACTTTGAATTTGGATTGAAGGTTTTTATTTTTCAAAAGCTGAAAATTTTCAACTTTTGAAACTGAAAAACTGAAAGTTTTTTCTACAAAATTCCTGAGATTAAATATTCAAAATTTCCACGTTTTTTTCATGCACATTTTCCACTTTTGGAGCTCAGAAATTTCCATGTTTTTTCTAGAAAATCTCTGAAATAAATTTTAAAGAGTGTTGGTGGAGATTTGCTCCTATTTTCGGTCTGCCTGTCGTTAGCTGTCCGTCGCCGAGGTCCTGCTCAGCCAGCTGGCGGACGCTGGAAGCTTATTTGGGGAGTGAAACATCAGAGGTGTGGTCATCATCCTCATCATGGGCGCAGCGTTCTCCCGTTTCGCGCTACAGAGCGAAGGCGATGTGTGTAATGCGGCGGCGTAGGCCTGAGTGCGCGGTGTGAACGTGTCTGCTGGGGTTGGCTGGAGTCTGCAGCCACTTAGCCTGGCGAGGCGTTCCTAAGCCTCTGCAGCGCGCCGGGCGGCCGAAAGCCGATCTGTAAATGACAGACATGTGTTTGAAACCGAGTCCGCTGCCGCAACCAGAGCGAGAACAGCACCTCGCTCCGACGTCAAATTATTTCATCCAGTGTTGTATGACAATCACGCTGTAATAGCTCCAAAACGGCGGCTGGTTCTGATTATTGGGGATGGAGGCTCTGCGTAACCTCACGTCAAATTATCTGAGTCTGACAGCTGCAGCTGCTGGAGACGGCCGAGGGACGGCCGCCTCGCCAGCTGACCCGCCGCCTGCCCAAGAGTGGCCCAAACAATACAAACGGCCTAAACAAAGCACTTTAAGAGGGAGAGCCCTTGACCTCTGTTTACTTGCTGGCTGGGAGTGGAGAGGCGGTTTTCATTTTCATCGGGGTCCAAGTGGAGGATGTTGAGACGCTTACTGGGCCTGAGGGACCGCCGCCCGTCAGAACAAACGCTCCATTTTCACAGCATTCTGCTTTTTCAAAACTAATTTTAATCTTTTTCTATCTGTAGGGAGAGATTACAAGTGATTTTATTCTCATGAACTTTAAAATGTTTAAAATATTTTTCTCTGCAGAAAATTCACTTCCTGTAGTTTGTGCCTCAGCAGGCCTACAAATGTTTATGATAGAAATAATTGACATTTAATTTAGTGATCAATTAATCATTAATACAGACCAAAAAACACTCAGAGCCGTAACTAAGACAGAACTGGACAACTTATTTAATCATTTGCATTTAAGATAAAAAGAATCTTGTTTGTAAAAATGTTCAAATCTCATAGTTTTAGTTTTACAACACAAGGAATAAAAATAGTTTTTCAATATTTTTGTTTCAGTCCCTGAAGTCAAAACTTTGCAGAACCAAATTTATCTGGGATGTTTCAGTTTTTCACATCTGAAACTTTTCATCAATTCTTTGATCAAGATCAGAATAAACACTTGAACTGACTTTCAGTTCAGAGAACCCAAAAGTTTTCCTCCTTCAGTCCGGTCGACCCGGTTCTACTGGAACCAGAACTCCATCACCTGCTCCACCTCCAGCTGCTGTGGTTCTGAGTCAAACCAACCTGTTCCCCTCCTGGCCTGTGGGGGCGCTGCACCAAGAACCACTGAAGGAAACGACACAAAAACCTCTGAAGACGCTGAGAGCAACTTCCTTCTTCACCAGATGGAAACAAGATGGAGGCGTCAGATTTTATTGTTGGAGGATTTCTCTTTAGTCTTTGGCTGAAGACCAGGAGCCATTTCTGCTGCTAGCACTAGGCTAACACGTTAGCTTTATTTGTATTTACCCAGAATCCCCTGCGCTGTAGTCCACTTCCTGCTTTTGGAGCGGGCTCCACTCCGCTTGGTGTTTCACATTCAAACCGAACCAGACCTGGAGGACCGGAGGTCAGAGGTCGATTATCGTTCACACCTCCAAACCAGCCGGACTCGACTGGATTAAGTTGAAACTTAAAGAGCTTTTCAAGTTTTTAGAAACATTTTACTGTTGGACCATTTCTGGTGAAAACCTAAACGGACATTTTTACTCAGAAAATCTTCTGAATCTGAAATAATTGTGAGAAAGGCAGTAACGTTTTTTATTTTATTGAGCTGGTTCAGTTCGAGTCCAACCGTTCCGGAGAGTCGAATGCGATGTGTCGGAGTCCAGAACTACAGAGCTGCTGGTGTTCTGAAGTGGGCCGGCGTGCAGGAGCCCGACCTGGTACCGCCGAACCGTTTCCTGTCACCCGGCTCCCAGCGGCCGTTCAGCCTGAGATCGGCCCAGAGACACCAGACAAGTTTGGGCAACACCTGACTCAGCCTGCTCCGCCGCCTCCATTAGAGCCAATGAGCGCTGAGGGAAAGCAGAACGCCTCGCTCTGCAAATTGGAGCCTCTGGGGTCAAGTTGCAGGAATATGTCAATTACTTAAATTGATCAGGAGACGGTTTCCTTGATAACCAATTTGATCGAGCTGCCGATCGAGTTACACGCATAGCGGCACAAGGGAACCAAACAGGGCGTCTCAAAAATTGGTCCTCCACGCTAAAAACACTAAACCCAATTTCCTTTGTGAAGGTAATTCTGTTTGGTCCTGTCAGGTGGCGGATGGGGCCGCGGCCCGGCCCGTAAACAATGGCATTTCAGTTGATTTAATTAGGCACAGAGGAAGCATTTAGGGGCTTAATTGAGATTGCAGTGGGAAATTGCTCTGAAATAAGGCCTACCTGCGTTTCTTCCCCCTCTCTCTCTGGTCGGGGCGAGTAAGACGAGGGATTTCTCTCTCCTCTTTGTAGATAATTAGAATTACGGTAATCACTCCCTGGATGACCTGTGATTGGAGGGAGCCGCATACCGAAGCCTGAGGACAGAGGCTACAGTAGGTTTTATTCAGAGGCCGCTGTGCTACGCCGCGCTGTGCTACGCCGCGCCGTGCTGCGCCGCGCCGTGCTGCGCCGCGCTGTGCTACACCACGCCACGCCGCTCTGTTCTGTGCTACGCCGCGCTGTGCTACGCCGCACCGCTCTGCTCTGTGCTACGCCGCGCTGTGCTACGCCGCGCTGTGCTACGCCGCGCCGTGCTGCGCTGCGCTGTGCTACACCACGCCACGCCGCTCTGTTCTGTGCTACGCCGCGCTGTGCTACGCCGTGCTGCGCTGCGCCGTGCTACACCACGCCGCGCTGCTCAGCTTTCACATTTTAAATCATCCAGACGTCGCCCAATTGGTCAGAAACCTGCAGAAATAAAGTTTCAGCTTCAGGATGTTTCTGTTCTGACAGGAAATGGATTAATTAGTTTGAACAAAACTCATTTTTATGGTTTTTTTATAACAATTTAGAGCGGCAACAAATGATTAATTCAAACCTTTATAATACAATACTAGAAATATATTACAAAAATGCAAATAAACATTTTAAAATAAGAAAATAAACAGTTTTATTGCCTAAAATGAAATGATAAACGCAGCTTTCCCTTAGTGAATGTTTGAATCTGCAGCTAAAACCACATTTTTAACCTCAACGTGAGAAAACGCCGTGTAAATCTGATCGGTTTGTCATTTTGGGGATTCAATTATTGATTAATGGATAGGAAAATAAAAAATCTGAGATTTTTTAGGAGTTTTGTGATGCACATATTTACAGGCAGTTTTGTTATTATTTAAATACAAAATGTTTATTTCTGGCTCAGTTTCTGCTCAGCAGACGGTCTTTTCTTTTTCTCCACTTATTGATTAATTGATTACTAGATTAGTTGACAGTTGTGTTAATGATTGATTAATTTTTTTTTTTTTTTTACCCCTCCAGGGGGTATTTTGTGGCTCTAGTGTCCCTTATATGACAGCAGGCTGACAGGAAACAGGGAAGGAGAGGAGGGAAGACATGCGGCAAATGTCGTCGGGTCCGGGAGTCGAACCCGCGACGGCCGCGTCGAGGACTCAAGGCCTCCAAATACGGGTTGCACTAACCGCTACGCCACCACGGCACGCCAATGATTGATTAATTTTAATGTAATTTTAGCTTTGCTGAGAATTTAAATCAGACATATTTTTGTTTCTTTTTTTAAGTGTCCTGGTGGAAATATTTGGTTTTGCTGCTGAAGGGTTTATTTTCCAGAGGAACAGGAACGGTGCCGTTCTTCCAGCCCACTGTCGCCTCGTGCTTCAGTTAACGATCTATTGGACCAGAAACATTTTACTGATCAGAACATGATGGTTGGATTTAACTAAATGATATAATTTTATTGACTGTTATTAAATCTCAGATTAGGATTATTATTGGCTTGTTTGGGATTATTTGATATAATTTGAACCTTTTTGTCCTGTAAAAAGTGACTGGTGCTACATAATTAATCTACACTGAAAGAAATTAAAGTTTCCAAACTGGGATTCATATTTTTACTGTCAAAATTAAAAATGGATATTTTAACAAGCTGTAGTTATGTTTTATACTCGGATTATAACATTTCAATCTCTGTTTACCAATTATGACTTTTAAAGACAAAAAATATGCAGAACACATTTTTAGGATATTTTTATTTATGAAAATAAATTAATTTCCTCATACTTGTTATTTATGTTGGCCTAGTTCATACATTTAAATGTGCTTCAGTTTGTCTAAATGTGAAAGTTGATTTTTGCAGGAAGTTGCAGGGAGTTTTAAAAATCTGCTGAGGAAACTGTACTATTCTCTGTTGTCCTTCCACTTAACTTTCTGTTAATGTGCTTAGACATTAGCAGTCAGCTGTTGTGGTTAGGTGGTCTGCTGGGCATGACTGCATAGATTTCTGTTAAAAATCCGTTTATGTCACATGATCATCTAGAAATATGAGTTTATATTTTTATTTTATATGAAATCCATGATTATCAAAATGAACAAAAACAGTGAAAACATAAAACTTTAACAGATCTTTCTGTAGAATTACTCCAGTGTACTTTTCAATCTTTTACTTTAGATGATAAACCAGTAAAAAGTACATAATTTAGATTTTTATTAGTATTTTATGAACATAAAAGGCATTATAAAGTATAAAGCCATAAAGTTTATTTTTCCCTCCAGGCGTTTGGCTTCATGTCTCGAGTCGCTCTGCAGGCGGAGAAGATGAACCATCATCCAGAGTGGTTCAACGTTTATAATAAGGTAAAACATTTAAAACCCAAACATTTGGTTTAGGATCAGTTACAGAACAAGACATTTTCTCTCTTGCTTTTGCTGTTGATCCTGTTTGGTTCTGTACAAATCGCAGAAACTCTGAGATGATCAACAGATTTTAAAAAACTAAAAAAACTAACCCTTTTTTGAGAAAACGTTCCATCCAAACTCCTAAAATATTCTAAAGGTCAGAAATAAAAACATAAAAAAACTAGTTTCACCTGCAATCCTTTAGTTTTTCTCTTGAAACCTTTGCAGATATCCAGGGCTGAAACGATTAATCAGATTACTCGATTATTGGAATACTCATCTGATTTAGTAATTGATCGATCGCTTGCTAAAAAGAGAAACACACTCAGGGCAGCAATTAAGACAAAATTGTATAAACTTATATACATTTTGGATTTAAGGTGGGAAAAAAACTTTTTTTATTTTTTTCACGTTATGTTTATTTTTAGCTGTTATTGCATTTTAGGATTTATTATAAAGTATTTCTGCTTTTACTTGAGTGAAATTTCTGGATTTTCTTCCCACTGAATGAAAATCAAACATGTTTTAACCAGACAGACTCAGACACAAACCTGCAGCTTCTGTTAAAGTTTAACAACTGATTTTAAACATTTTATTTTATTTTTTGGTCCTCATATGAATTATTGTCGTTTTGGTTCTTAAAATACCAAAATTTCCTTTACATTTTGGTCCGTCTGATGACGTAATTTTTAAATATTAGATGATAATCTGACCAGTTACTCAGTACTAGAGTGGACTTTCTACAGAATACTTTTTACCTTTAGTTGAGTATAATTTTCCAGAGCTCTTCCCGCCTCGTCAGTGATTTTTCCTCGGAGGTAGAGAAGTGCGTGACGCAGCCGGTCGGTGAAAATCTCTGGGCATTAGGCTGAAGCCGCTGAATTACCGTGCGGTGCAGCGCGGCTCTTTAGGAGGAATGCTGCTCCTAATCCACTCTTTATTAAAGCGGCTGCAGGTCTCTGCGCTCTGCACCAGGCACTGGGAGGCAAACCTGAACAAAATACTTGATCCATTCTGAATTCATACTGAACATAAATAATGTTCTGCTCGGTTTTCATGATTCGCTGAAGTGTGAAGAAAAATCTCACTGGTTTAAGTTGCTCAGCTGATCTGGGGTGTACTTACTTTTCCACGGCTCCTCCAAACCTTCATACAATCTCTAAAAACCTCAAAGCCCCCAGGATTTTCTGACGTGTGTTTAAAATAACAAACCCAAGTCTAGTTGAGTTTTTCTCAGCAGTTACAAACTCTGTTTCAGTAATCTTAGTATCAAAATAAAGCTAAAACTTTGGAGACTCAACCAGAAACGTAAATATCACTGCAGAATGTAAACCTTTTAGAAATATCATGAATAAAGAGACAAACACTTTGGAAACCAAAGATCCACATTACTTTGCTAAAATAAACTCGGTAACATTTTATTTGATGGGTTGTGAGTAAGATTGTCGTGACTCCGTCATAAACATGACATAACACCTTCATGAATATTTAAACTTTAAAATTATGTAGCTTTATGTTATTAAAGCTAAAGTTTAATCAGTAATACTTTTATAACAAATTTATGTCGGATCATGATTTATTAGTTAATATCAAGTTATAATAACAAAGACATTTTGAATAAAGTCAACTTTGTATTAAAAGTGTCATGATTTACCGAATGACACTTTATGACAACAGTCATAAATATTCATGAAGACTTCCTCATGTTCATCAGTTCAGGTGTTATGTTTATGACGGAGTCGTGTCTCTTATTCACAACCCGTCAATAAAGTGTTGCCATAAACTCAAACGCATTTAGATGTTTAATTAAAAATACCTAAACATTTTGCCTTTGGCACATTTATAAAAACATCGATGCACCAATCCGATGTCAATATCTGTATTGATCCTGATAATGAAAATTATAGAGTATCCTGACGGTGTCAGCAGCTCTGACTGAACAAGTTAAAGTTGTTTTTATATGTTTGACCAAAATGGTGAATCTGTTGGTGTATTTAACTTATCAAACAAATTTGTAGTTCAGTGCATTTATGTCTGTGTAAAAAAATAAATAAATAAATAAAAAAGTTCTGTATCAGTTGGTACTGAACCTCAGATATCTGTATGGAGAGAGAAAAAAACTTTTTAAAATACCCACATTTGTTTTTTATTCAAACCCTAACCCTATAAAATATTAAGAGATTGAAGTGTATTTTTTGTAATCCAGTGTAAAACAATAAAATAAAAGTTACTACAAATTTTGTCACATTTTAGGGAAAAAACACAAATTAAGCCACTAAAATATATATATTTATTTTTGGCACTGCCTGAGCTCCATATGGTGTCTTTTTGTTGAAGATTTCTGCAGAACTTTGGACTTAAACTCAAACTCAAATACTTTTTATCAGCTTCTAGAAGAGTCTCGCGTTTCCATGGAAACTAAATGTGTTTATGTTTAACTGAGAGGAGGAGCAATAATGAAGGAAGAGAAGTTTAAGGCCTTGTTAACACGACACAATCTAACGAAAATGGAATTTTTGTTCCGTTTCTGTTATTACATTTACATGAAGACGTTCTAATTACAATCTTTGTTCACACAGTAACGATACATCGGAAACGTGTAATGCTCTCGCCACGCCACTAGGCGGTGCTAGGTTCTTTGAAACTACGTGGCATGTGTTTAAAAAAAAAGTTCTACTTGAAGGCACGTCAGTTCCCGTTCCCCCATCAGTTCCCGTTCCCCCATCAGGTCTCGTTCCCCCCATCGGGTCCCCTTCCCCTCATCAGTTCCCGTTCCCCCATCGGGTCCCGTTCCCCATCAGGTCCCGTTCCCCCATCTGGTCCCGTCCCCCCATCGGGTCCCGTTCCCCCATCTGGTCCCGTTCCCCCATCTGGTCCCGTTCCCCCATCTGGTCCCGTTCCCCCATCGGGTCCCGTCCCCCCATCGGGTCCCGTTCCCCATCAGGTCCCGTTCCCCCATCGGGTCCCCTTTCCCCATCGGGTCCCGTTCCCCCCATCGGGTCCCGTTCCCCCATCTGGTCCCGTTCCCCCATCGGGTCCCGTTCCCCCAGATTTTGGGGGAAACACTGTGTGTGTCTGATTAGGGCGCAGTTGTAAAAAAGTGGGCTAACTTCTCTGAAACCCGTTGTGTGAGTTTTCACGGTGTCTGTAGTTCTCTAGATAAGAGCTGAACAAGCAGGCGTGTATTTTGCCGCCTTGGTGATGCGGAGCGATGAAGAGACGCTGAGGGAACCGTATCTGATGGGGGAACATGAACTGTAGCAACAGCAGCATTGTCAGCAGTTTCTTCTTCTTCTGTGGATGGTAGGAAGCAGCTGTTTTGCGTCATGCTATGCATTAGCTAGAGATTCCCTGACAGAAAAGATCCATTTATTCTGTTTACAAGACAACGGTACCGGTACGTTCAGAACCACTGGACTCTGGAACCCGATTTCAATCTGTGCCGTTTCAGAGGAAACATTCGGTGGTTTCATGTAAATGTAGAGAACAAACCCAACAAAACGTCCATTTTCACCAGAAACTGTTGTCCTGTAAACAGGGCATAAATCTGCCCCGGTTCTGCCCCCGTTGTGCCCCGGTTCTGCCCTGGTTCTACCCCAGTTCTGCCCTGGTTCTGCCCCCGTTGTGCCCCCGTTGTGCCCCGGTTCTGCCCCCGTTGTGCCCCGGTTCTGCCCCCGTTGTGCCCCGGTTCTGCCCCCGTTCTGCCCTGGTTCTACCCCGGTTCTGCCCTGGTTCTGCCCCGGTTCTGCCCTGGTTCTGCCCCCGTTGTGCCCTGGTTCTGCCCTGGTTCTGCCCCGGTTCTGCCCCCGTTGTGCCCTGGTTCTGCCCCGGTTCTACCCTGGTTCTGCCCTCGTTGTGCCCCGGTTCTGGGCTTAAAGAAGTGGGTTTCTGAAGGTCTTTGAAAGATTTTCTTTTAATGTTTTCTGCTTATTTAGTGTTTTTGTTCCATCAAGGTTTTCAGAGGAAAGTTTGTTTTAATAGCTGCTTCACTGCTAACATTTTATTTACAAAAATGTCATGAAATGAAGAATAAAAACAGAAACCTGGTGGTTGAGTTTATTTAAAACTGGCATTTTATAAATAAATATAAAATTAAGAAGCGGTTTGAACAAAAGGTTTTTATTCTGTGTAGTAAATAACAGTTGGATGTTCTTTGACCCAATAAACATGTTTCCTGGTGTATAAATGTAAATATTGCGGCGCATTTATGTAAAAGCTGCAGAAACAAAGAGCCATTTTGAACATGTTTGTAACTGAAACCAGTGTGCTTCTGTTTCCTCAGGTCCAAATTACTCTGACCACTCATGACTGTGGAGGGATTTCTAAACGGGACGTCAAAATGGCCAAATTTATTGACAAAATTGCTCTTTCAATGTAATGTCTTCAGACGTTGTCCTGAAGTGTAATTTTTAGTAAGTCAGAGTTTTTCCACATCATTCTTTTGTTTACTATCAATAAAATGTGTGAAAATGGACCAAAATGAGGTTTTTCCTTCAGAGGCCTGATTCTGGTTTTTCGGGTGGAAAGATTGTAGATTTGATCCATTTTATCACCGACTGCCTGATTTTGGCAGCATTTTTCCTTGCAGAAGGTAATAAAATAAATTGCGAATACTTTTTCTGCGTAGGACTTGGCAGGAAACGACTTGTTCCTGACTCCGTCCTCCTACAGTCGTATTTTTTTATTTTGGCTTCGCAGGTTGGAGCAAAGCGAAGGACCCCTTGAACTTTTCCCTCTTTTTATGTATTTATTGGGATTCATTGATAGACCAACACAAAGTGGTGCAGAACTGCGAAGTGGAAAAAAAAATGATTTTTCATTTTTGATTTTTACATTTGCATTCAATCACTTTCACTTCTATTCCTGTAAATAATTTCTGGGGCAAACAATTGGATAAACTGCATGAAACATCATTTTAAACTGTTATTCTGCTGGTTGGGAAAAAGTCTGACTTTAGAAAATAAAATTTGAGTCTTTTTAGGATTAAATCTGGATTAAAGCAGCTTTTCACTCATTTTATTCACCAACCTGGTTTCATCACATGCAGATGAAACTGGAACAACTTGGAGAAAAATGTTTTCAAAACTTTAATCACATTTTTTAACAGATTTCATTTAAACATTTCAAACACGAATGTTCCAGATTTTATCATTTATGTTTTAACGTATCGTAGAAATTTACAGCTGATATTTTACACTCATTTTTTAAAACTTGCTTAAGTTGAAAAGAAGAAGAAATTTTTTTATTTGTTTCATGTTTTGATCTTGGAGTTTAACTTCAGGATGGCAGGAAAATGTCCATGAAAAAGATCCACGTGTTTGAGTTTTTCTTTATTATGAAGCCAAATGTTTTTTATTTATGTCTTGGAAACAAAAAGATAAACTAACTGCAGCGTTTCACGTTTGGCACAACATCTACTTGCTGCTTGTTTTCCTTAATCTCGCTCCTGTCCCTCCGGCCAAAAGGCAGCAACAATTTATCTTTACTACTAGAAACACAAAAATAAAGAAATGGTTTTAAATGAGTTCATCAGTCACAGATAATTATTTAAAAAGCCAAATCCAGATTTGAATCTGAGAAAATTGGATTTACGATTACAGTACGAAACATTTAAACTTTCTGCTTTTGTTGATCTAAACACTGAAAGCAGATTTAATTCTTTCACCCCCTCCATCAGTTATGAGCCACAAAATAACTCGGACTTTTCAGTCCTTTATTTTGGGAAGGTGATCAACGTTACGGCGGCGGCAGCAGATTACCTGGTGCTGTTTACAGTAACCAGAGTAAAAGATGAACGTTAGCATTAGGCTAACAGGCCGGCAATAGACAGGAATTCTTAAACATTGTGAGTATTTAGCAGTAAAATAAACTTACATGAACGGACAATACTGAAGCCTGATTAGATCCGTGTGTCGCATCTAAATACGTCCGGGTGGAAAGCAGACATCCACCCACAAATCCCAGTTTTTCTGAGATTGGAGTGAAGACCTGAGCATCATCTGCATAATTATCATATCTGATCTTATTCCTGTCAGTAATCCGAGCTGGTCGGAGCTTCTAGATATTAAATAACATGGACTCCAGGACAGAACCCTGAGGAACCCCACATGTGATTTCTGTCAGAAGTTACTTATAAACACGAAGAACTTCCTGTTCTTCAGGTTCTGTTAGGAATCAGACTTTCTGAATATTTACATAAATTATGTAATTTGTATGGTCACAAAATGTTCTGCTTTTTCCCTCATTGTTTCATCGGTTGGTGTACATGTTGGCTCATCTGTGAACATTTTCATTTATTTTTGTGAACAGAAATCAGACAAATGTTGTTTTAGTTCTTCCCAAGCCGACGCTCCTTCATGAAAACAGAACCAGTGAGTTCAGGTGTTTTTAATGGTTTCCAGCTCTTGCAGCTCATCTGTATTGTTTCAACTGAACACATGTTCTTCTTGTCCCTAATTCAAACAGAAGAGCCAAATGTTCACTGGTTGCCAGTTAAAATGCTGGTTTCCATAATGATGATACCAGGATGGGAAAGAAGAGATCAGAGTTCTGTTACGATGGAAAATCTGCAACATTTTCAGATCTATTATATCTATGTGCAATTATTAATTATGTTACATCAGGTTTTTATTGTCTTCTAGCCTACGTCATGTTGTCAGACATGTTCTATTAAAATGAAGAGAAACTAAACCGTCTCAAAAAATTAATCACATTTAAGTCATTATTTAATAAAGAAGTTTGGATTTATACACAGCAAACAGTGTTTGGATTGTTTATTGTGTTGAAAGACACATTTTTTATTTCCTCATTTAGTGAAAATCTGAGAGAGAGAACACTGACAGCAGCATGTTAAAGAGGAAGAGTCACATTTTGGACATTTTCCTATTTCCATTTCAGTCTGTGATTAAAAACACTGTTTCTTGGCAATAAGTTTGTCGTGATTTTTGGTGTCTGGAAAACAAGCCGTTTCTAAAACTTCCAGAGTGTAGCAATCCCTGGTTTTCCTTTGTACAATGGCTGCTGGAAAAGACAAGAGTTTAGTTGTTGACTTGCTGCAGTCTGGTTGGTTGTGCAGGAGGCTCCACCAATGCTTCTCAAAGATGTACAGTTTTATAACTGCCCACCTGTTTGCCGCCATTTTCATGTGAGTGTAAACTTTGTGTTGGGGGCGTGGCCAGCAGCAGCTTGTCTAGATTTAAAGCGACAGAGACCCTAAAACGGCTCAGACTGAAATCTTAGAATGATTTGGTGCTACAAATGTAGTAATGTACCTGGTTAGGAAGCAGAAAGAATCACCTTTAAATCTGAAGCTGATTATTAAAGTCTTACTGCGTTTCTTCATTGTTTAGCAACAGAAACATTTAATTTACAGTTTTTATTTCTCTCTCACTTTATTTTTTTAAACTTCTTCAGCAAACTTTTTCACAATGAAAGAGTTAAATATTCTGCACATGTAATTTGTAAGTTATCCCCGTTCGACTGGTTCTGTATATTATAAGTAACTTTAGGTAAGTGAAGCTGTTTTCATCATTATATTTCCTTCACTTCTCTTAGAAACTTCACTTCTCGCTCCAAAGCGAAGAAGCTCTGGATCTAAAGAGACGTCAGGTCAGTTTGAATTTGATGTTTTTTATTTGTAATCATTGATGCTGATCTGACTGTAAAACTTTAACATGTAACTTTTTACCAGAACAGAAAATTACAGCTTCATATGTTTGGAAACATTTTCCTTTAAACATGATGAGTCGTTAATTTCATGTTACTGAAATAAAGCAGAGTTGCCAGAGTTACCGGACCGAGCTGAGCCTGACCGAGCTGAGCAGGACCGAGCTGAGCCGGACCGAGCTGAGCCGGACCGAGCTGAGCCGGACCGGTCCAGATGAGGCTCCTTCATGTAATTGGCCTCAGCTGATGGCCAGAAGCTGCTACTGGCCAAGTCAGTTCTCCATTAGTGAGCTCCCTGCTTTCTGCCCCCTTAATCCAGTTTGGGCTCCAGCTACTAATTCTGCAACGCCAGCAGTCCGGCTAACACACACACACACACACACACACACACACACACACACACACACACACACACAGTGAGAGCAGAGCGACTGCAGGAGCAGAGGGGAGGAAACGACACGCTGTGATTTGTTTTGTCTTTAGGATGAGTAAAATAATTCTCGTCAGCATAAATGTCCAGCCGGCCCGCGGAGCAGGAACTGCAGGGAGTTATTTACACCAGAGAGCAGAAACCACAAGCACATTAGAGGCTCTCTGGGTTCCTTCCAAGCGGCCGCGGAGCCAGATGGCCGCCATATATCTGCTGCTCCAGGGTCCGGCCTCCGCCACCGCCGGACGGCTGAAGTGTCTGCGATGTGACGGCAAGGCTTTCTGAATCCACCTGGACTGAGGTCCGTTTGGAGCCTGCAGGGCAGCAGCGGCCGGCGCTGAGCGCGGAGCTCTGGCTGTTTCTGCTGCTGGAGGTCGCTGAGCGCCAAGCGTCCAGAAAGCTGCAGCCTGATGTTCAGCTCTGAATTTACAGCCTTTCAAAGGTTTTTATGTTTTCCTCTCATTACGGCCAAAAACATGAATCTATTAAACTGAGATTTTAGTTGAGAACATGAAAATAAAAAATGCATTTTACTTTTTAATTTACGATTAGAGATCTGTAAAGTGTGGTGTGCATTTGAATTCAGCCTTTAATTTGGACGTTTTATGCAAAATTCACATTTTGAACATTTTTATTTTTCCATTTTGGTCTCAACTGTTTCCAAAAACAGAACAAGAGATTAAAATAAAAACCCAGTGGGTTTTTGGCAATACTTTCATGATTTTTGGTGTCTGGAAAATGAGCCGTTTCAAAAACCTCCAGATTGTTGAGTCACATTGAAGGGCACTGAGCTGTTACCTAGCAACCACAACCCAGCCTGCTGCCTAGCAACCCCAGCTGATCTACAGTGTTTGGCCATATAGTTTTCCCACCGTACAATGGCTGCTGGAGGAGACAAGAGTTTAGCTGTTGACTTGCTGCATTCTGGTTGGTTGTGCAGGAGGCTGCACTAATGCTTTTCAAACATGTTCGATTGTATAATAGCATATCTGTTTGCAGCCATTTTCATGTGAGTGTAAACTTTGTGTTGGGGGCGTGGCCAACAGCAGCTTGTCTGGATTTAAAGCAACAGAGACCCTAAAACAGCTCAGACTGAAATCTGACTATCTGAGAATAATTTAGTGAAGTGAATGTAATGAACATGTTTTGTGTCGACCTTAGAGTGATCCTGACCAGTTAAAGGAAGCGCAGACCTGGTGTTCTGCTGCCTGAAGGACTCAGAGGTTTCTTAGGTAGCATGAAAAACAGTAGAGGTCAGGGTCAAAGTTCAAACCAGAGTTAGTTCATAAAACAATTCCCCAAGCTTTGAAGATTTCACAGATCACTGTTCCTCTGGTGGAAATGGAAAGACTGCAGCACAAATGCAAACCTTGTAGCTGAATGAAAGAAGAGCGATAACTAGAGAAACATCCCAGAGGCCGAAGGTCACTGAGGACGAGCTGCAGAAATCAGACGGAGGAACAGCTGCTGGTTCTGCTCTGGTGTGGAGCCTCACTCACAGTGTTTGGGTCGCTGTTGGCTGACAGTCCCAACATGGCGGGTCGTGTTGGTCACGTGACCCCAGGTGTGAATCGCTGAGGAGACGAGTTGATGCTGCTGAGTTAGAAAGAAAATCTGAGATCAGATCCTGTTCAGCGTCTTCAAGAGACTTTCTGTTGTCCTTCAGACGCTCAGATCTGATCTCTGGAACACAGCTTCAGTGGAAACTAGAGATCAGACTGACCTCTGACCTCTGACCTGACCTTTGGGTTCCAGAGTGGGCCTTCTAGCAGCTGCAGAACATTTCCAGGACCAGAGGACTAAAGTCTCAGATCAGAGAAACTCATCCAGGTTTTAGTTTGTCTTTAGTGGCTTTGATTCCTGCAGCAGCGTCTTCACAGGTCTGATTGACAACCCAACGGTCCAGAACGCTGCTGCTGGAGTTCTGACTAGAACCAGGAGGATAGAGACACCACCCAGTTCTACACCACTCAGTTCTACACCACCTAGCTCTACACCACCTGGTTCTAAGGTTGATCAGATTCTCTTTGCTGCATTTTACTGATAAAAACTGAGATAAATGTAACTTTTCTATATCAAAGCTAAATGCACGTTGACGTTGCCGTTGCCGTTACTGGAAACAGCAACAGCTGGTTCTACAAATTATTGACCTGCTGAACATTGTATTTTTTTGTGAAAAATGTTGAGTTTTGTGTATTTTCTTCCAGTTTCATGTGTGCTTGTTGTTTGTGCTGCAGCAGCTGCATCTTATCTCACAGTAAGTAGATCAATAAATCCTGTTGCTCTTTACTGCTCCAGTTTTCAGCCTGTTGCGTCTGCAGGAATGTGCTGAACAATAAGTTGATGCTGCTCCTCTGGAGAAAACGCCCTGAAAGCCGCTGGCTCGGCGCCGTCACAGGATGACAGAATCAAATATTCGGCACAACGCCGCCGCTCACTGAGCTGCAGCCGGCAGCCACTGCACTCGTCCCACAAACTCGTTTTACTCACTCGTGGAAAAGTTTTGATCTGCTGGAGGAAAACGGAAATGAGACAAAAAAGATGATTTTTCCCAGTAAACTGAGTAACCCAGTAACGGTGCCTTTTAACTGGTTTATCATTTTCTAATGATGTTTTATTTTGGGAAATTCCTCCAACATGTTCAGCGCTGAGCCAGCAGTAAAACTTTCCCTCTGATAAATCAATCTTAATGTTTTACTTCCTTATAATATCACTTTCTTTAAATTTCTACATTTATCTGCAGTTTTCTGATTCGCTGGTTGAATCTGTGATATTTTTCATCTCATAATGATCTTGTGTTGAATAAAGGTAATAAAACCAGATCAGCTCTCTGCTGCCTCTGATCCCTAAATGACGGTCATGTCAGCTTCGTCAGGTGCTGCAGCTCAAACACAGAGCTGCATGGAGTCACAACATTATGACTCATATAATTACAGTGATTCATGCTGCTGGACTCGGGTTCTGAACGGCAAACTTCTGTTTTCAAACAGAACCATCAGATTCATAAATTAGAGGGTAAAATAGCTGCACAGGCTAAATGTTGGTTCATTAAATCATCTAATGCTGTTATCATGTCAACTGAGGGAACAACCATAATAAAACATAACACCATCCAATTACTCTGGATTCATTCATTCACTTTGTGCAACAACTCAGACCTGAAACTTTCATGGAGGAAAATTACATCTTCTAATCACCTGAGAAGATTAATTTCTGTTTGGATTAGGAATAAATCTGTGGAGCTTCTATTCAGATTACACTGCAAAAACTCAAAACCTCACCAAGTAGTTTGGTTTAGTTTCTACCTCAGTTCACTTGACATAAAACAAAAATAACTTAAGTAACTTTTTTGTAAGTAAATAGATTTAGATTAAATATTGATTTAGCAGATTTTTCACTTATAACAAGATATTTGTTTCATTTTATAAGTGAAATAATCTACCAGTGGAACTGGTATATTTTAAATCAATATTAAGGGATTATTGACTTTATGTTGATGAAAAATTAATGTGAGTTAAATTTGTCTTATTTCAAGTGAACCAAGATATTTACAGTAGAAACAAGATTTAAAATACTTGGTAGGATTTAGTTTTTATAGTGTAGATACAATTATTGGGTTTCCCCAATGCAACTTTTTCACTTCTGATCCGATATCAGTATCATACATTTATTACTTATTTTGTAAAGGAGTGTAAGGAAAGCTTAATCAGTTTTTATTATAAACTTAGTCTGTGTGGGATAGAAATCCTGGGCCGGACTAAATGCTGGAGCGGACTGATTCCATCAGAGATTTAAGATGCAGGTCGATATCCGATATTTGATATCAATATCAGATCGATACTCTTGGTTATTGCTTCCAGATGTCCCAGTTGTGGCGCCCCCTGCTGGTACACCTTTAAGTAAAAAATGAGCTGAAATCTTTTAGCTTCGGTTTAAATCGGTTTGTTTCAGTTCAACGTTGGTTCAAGGAAAATGGAAATGATCTGAATCTGGAAACAGAATGAATTCTGTAAGCAGAACGCTCGGCTGGGTTCTGTCTGGGTTCTGGATGCAGAGACCGCGTTAGGCGGCGCTGCAGCAGCAGCAACAGCTGCAGCAGCTGTGGGATGCCTTAATTTGTAACTTTTAGGCAAAATGATGTTATAATTACACCAAATGATTTTCAGGAGTTCTCTTTAGAGCTGCAATGTGTAACTTTCGTAAAAATATGTTTTAAATATTTTTTATATCTGTTGGGACAGTTTGAGACAGAATCTATGAAAAAATCAATCTTCCATGTTTTCTCTCAGTGCTACCTAGAAACAGCCAATCAGGGCCAGGAGGCGGGTCTTAGCGCTGTCAATCACTCTCCTTTTGCTCTCTGCTAGGCTGCAGCTAGCATAGCCTGCTGTAAATTGTAAAGCTAGTTAGCATAGCCACTGATGATGGCAGATAAACTGTTTTCTTTTAATGGTAAGCTGTTTCTCCTCCATTAGCACATTTAGCAGCGAGTTCATGAGCCTGTTTGACAGCGCTAAGCCCCGCCTCCTGGCTCTGATTGGTTGTTTTTGGTTAATTTCTTCAGACAGTAATATTAGCTCATGGAGGAGATCCATCTGCTCACAGATTATCTGTCTTATAACAAACTTTTATAGCACTGTTTGGTGCTTTTATTTTGAAAAGGCACTAAAGTTTACTTGCAGCTGAAAGATTATTCTGTAAAAACATGGCGGATGCAGCGTCAGCTCCGTCTCAGGTAAAGGAAACTGTCAGTCCCAGTGTGATGATTATGCTACATGCTAAGTGGCTAGCAAAGCTAACAGTCACAACTTCAGTGAATCCCTTCTGTTCACGTTATTTTCAGAAAACCTGCAGATTTTAAACGCAGCCTATCTAAAATATTCAGAAAACAATGCATCATGGGAAACTGAAATATTTATGACATTGGCTAGCCAATCAGTGCTCATGTTGCTTTGTGCTGATTGGCTAGCTGAAATGAATATAGTAAATATAGATATTATATCTACCTGTATAGATCAAACACACATAGATAGTTTGATCTATGTGTGTTTTCAGAAGGAAAGGTTTGAAGTTGATTGTTTCTCAGTAATTGATTCTGACCTGCTGAGTTAAACCAAAGGCTGAACTGGTCAATGTTTGACCCAGTACTGGGTTAGCTAACTTCCAGACTGACTTGTTTTAACCGTGCCGTTTTTACAGTGTCACCCAGGTAACGCATCCAGTGACCAATCCTGTTCCTCCAGATTCCCTGCGTGTTTTAGATATTATATTTACCTCACCTGATCCAAAGGAATTAATTAATAAATTACTTTTAATTTTATCCTCGGTTTCCCAGAAGAGTTTGAACTGGAACATGTGACACTTTCTGATTGATGTATGTTTGATTTTAGTTTTATTTGGGTTTATTTTTTTGTTGTTAGTTCAGCTTAGAATTGCGCTAATATTTTTAGCCATAAATGCGCAGTTTTTGCACCATTACAATTCTATTTTCTTCCATTCTATGCTCCGGGGTTTGTGGAGATTAAAACCAGAGAAAAACTGTTCAAATATTTACCAGGTATAAAGCAGCGCTGAACTTTGCCCTGCATGTGCGCGTGCGCGTGCGCGTCCGCGCCTCGTTTACAGCCGCAATCAGGGAAACTATTGGAGACGTTTTACGACAGTTTGCGCGATTTGTTTTTGTTGCGAATCACCGCGGCGCGGCGCGGCGCGGCGCGTCCTGCTGCCAGAGGATTAATAATCAAAGCCAAGAGCTGCAATTACAAGCAATGCGCGTGCGCGCCTTAAATAAACGCGGCGCGGGCACGCGTGATGGCGCAGACCACCATGCGCGCCGCCGATGGTCTGAACAGATGAAGATTCATATTTACAAAACTTTAATAAATACCAGATAATCAGAAACGGTCCAGTTTAGACTTTCTCGCTAAATTATGACGAATAAATAAATAAAATGATATGAAAGTTTGAAATGAGGAAACGCGGCCATCGTTTGATCCGTTCAAACAAAATCAAAGGAAACTTTGAGTGAAAAGAAACGAGGTGGAAAATCAGAAGGAAACAATTTCCTGCTGTTTCTGAATAAAAAGGTTATAAATTAAATGAATGTTTGAGGTCAAAATTAATAGGAAAAGATTGTAATCTGATCAACAAGGAAAATAAAAGTTAATTCTTAGGATTAGAAATATTACTCCCAATGTTTGATTAAAAGTTTTAATAATAAAGCAAAATGTATTTTATAAACAGTCACGCTCTAATCTATAAATGACATTTTAAATCATTTGTGTTTAATAATTAATTCTGATCATGTTTCAGTGTTTTATTAACGGCTGCCTCTAATCCTAATCCTGCAGATTACCTATCAGGTTCAACACTAATATCAGTCTAGTGGCAGTAATATAGATAATACAGATATGAGGATTTCTGCAGGTGTCAGAACAGCAGATATGATGTTGACTGAATAAACTGAGCGCTTCTGGCCGGAAGGAGAACATGAGAGAGATTATAATCAGATTTACTGATTTATTAAAACCCGCCGTTTTCTGTGATTTGGTGGATCATAAATAACCGCCTGAGTTTTTAACTAACATTCATCCTTCGGCCTCGATGAGGAGGAAGACTGAAAGTAAATCAAATAAGAATTAATAGATTATGAATGTCATTATTTTAAAGTGTAAAACGTTCCGTTGAAGTTAAATATTTAAATGAACCTTTTTAGTTTTCTGTGGATTTATTCAGACACACACGTTACATTAAACACGAGAACTTTGGATCATTTATAAACAGTTCAGGTTAAACAGTTTTACATTAAATCACGTCAAGTTAAACATTGTTGAGTTTTTTTTTTTTCGTTCATTTGAGCAAATAAAAATGAGAAGCAGTCGGTGGCAAAAAGCACAAAGAAGCGTTTATAAAATATGTACAATAAAGTCAAGAGTTCTTCTTTTTTCACCTTTCTGGTTTCAGTATCTTAACATTAATTATTTATGTTTTTTAGTCATTATTAATAATCCCTCTTCCGGTCATTTTCCGCCATTTTCTGTCATTGTATTTGTTTTCTTAACTGAAAATCTCGGCACAAAAACGAAACAAGAGCAAAACTTGTGGCTCCATTTCGTACCTGTCATTTCGAAATGAATTATGGGTATTTTGCTCCTTCATCGTTTCCTACGAAATTGAGCCGCAAAGGATGCCGGTCATTTCGCGGTTTTAATTAGTTTTATTTTTTTTATTAGTTTCGATGATTTGGGCGCCATTAGTTGTTGTTTTTTTTCAGGTACGAAATGGAACCACCTGCGGATCAGTTTCTGCTCATCAGAAACGAAACGGATGAAAAAAATGTTCAGAAAAATATCAAATGAAATAATTAGAGTATTTTTATGATTTTTTGATTTTGAATAGTTTAAGTGCGTCGCTACGAAATGGAAGTAAGGAGAAGCGAAATGGAGCCACCAAGCAGCCCAACCAGTACCGGAACCAGAATCCCAGTGTGGTTTGTATTTACAGTTAAATATGTACAGTGCAGTAATGTAACACGTCTTCATTGTCTAGAAAAGCTCCAGATGTTTCGTGGTAAACTTGTAACCCGCATAATCCATTTTTTCTCTTACGGAAAAAATGACCGCAGGGATCCAGGTCGGTTCGGTTGCTGGTTCGGGGTGAGATGCGGATCCTGCGGGTCGGTTCGGGGCCCCGCGGCCCGTCAGCTGTTGTACTGGCAGGCGTTGAGGCTGGAGCCGGGGCTCTGCAGGCCGCTGTATCCGAACGTGGGGTGCTGTTTGGACTTGAGTCTTAGGGTGGCCAGGCTGGAGTTACACGTGTCCCGGTAAACGCTGTACGGCGAGCCGGGAGGGCCGTACGGACACGCGGAGGACGACATGGCCGAGTTGATGCCGGAGGTTCCGATGCCGTTCAGGTTGCTGATGTTGTTGAGGCCCGGGGCCGGCATGCCGGGCACGGCGGAGTGGCCCATGCCGGACGCCATACTCATGGAGGAGATGGAGTTCGGGGCGGAGAACATGGACTGCGAGGTGAGCGGACTCATGGAGTTGAAGAAGGTGAAGTTCTTGGTGGAGAGCGGCGCCGGGGCCAGGCCCTTGTTGGTCCAGTTGTTGTAGGTGTAGGTCGGGTACATGTCTTCGTAGGGCTGCATGAGGCCGCTGAACTGCGGCAGGTAGCTGTTCTTACACAGGTCCATCTGCTGGTTCCGCTCCCGCTTCCTCCACTTGGCCCGGCGGTTTTTGAACCACACCTGGAAGGTAAACACTGCGTCACTACGGGACACCCGGAGGCTGCCAGCCACACTATTCAGCTCCAGTCTGGTCACCAACATGGCGCCAAACCACATTTAGATTAGAAAATCCTGATTCGCGTCAGCAACCGAATCTAATTCTAATCCAGATTAAGGATTCATGCAGATTATAGTTTATGATCTTTGATCAGGAAAATAATTTAATGCTTTCAGTTTTTAGAAACGTTTATTCATTTTTTAAAATAAAATATCAGTTTATTTTGTATTATTGTGAAGAGTGCAGAAAAAAATCACTGTAGTAAATTAATAATAATAATAATAATAATAATAATGTTTTCTCGTCAGTTTGTCTTCCTTTCCTTATCGTGGGTTTTCCACGGAGCTGCTTTAACTCCCGTGGTTCCGTGAACGTTACATGAAGCATTAAAACTGCAGAACATTTTTTAGATAGTTTTCTATTTTATTGAGTTTTTATCTGTTTTTTAAGTGTAAAGCTCTTTAATAAATAAATATGACGTATGCGCTGAACTTTTTAAAATCGCTTTGCAATAATTTATTTCTGAACATAAAATAATTTGTCGTTATTTTAAATTAATTTTGGTTAATATTCCACAGGTAGAATAAAAAAAATTAATCTGTTTAATACATAAATACTGAAGTTATTCTAAGTCATTTTAATGCTTTTTACTCTGAAACGCAAAACATCCAATTATATATATATAAATATAGATATATACATATAGATAGATATCGCATCAAACTGGATTAGAGAAAACAAAGTTAAAAATCTAATCACATAAAATCAAAACGATCGAAACTAAAACAGTCTGAATGAAAACTCGCAGTTTGATCCGCAGCTGTTTGCGCCATTTAACTTTTATTTGAAGCTCCGACGGAGAAACTGTTTACATTCAATATCAGACATGAAAACGTTACTAATATGATCTTTGCGTGAGTTTGGTGATTTGAATAAAACCAGCAGGTGGGAGCGGACCGGACCGGACCGGACCGGGCCGGGCCGCGCCGCCACTTTGCGGAATCGTTTTTTAATTCATAACTGAAACAGTTGAAGTTTCGTCCGATGAAGATGATTTATAACCTAAATAATCTCCAGAAGCTGCAACAGGAAAATGAAGGAAAACAAATCGACCAGAAGCGATTAAAATAAATTCCGTTTGTTTTTTTTAATCTGCAGCCACTTAGTGCTGCAATAATTCAAAATGTCACTTTTAACACTAACAGAAATATCTTTGATTTTTTATAAAGTGCATAACAGAAAAGCTGCTTCTCCTCCTTCAAAACCAGCGAGTCTGGACTCCGCAGGAAACCCGAACCAAATGGGACCGGTTGCTTTTCCACGCACAAAACCGACTCGTTGATTTCCAGAGAAACGCGCGTGGCTGCGCGGGAAAACGGCTCCAAGTCCGACAGGAGAAAACGATGAAAAGGAAATGTTCGGTTTCTGGTGTCGTTTAGTCTGAAGTTTGTGATTAAACGGAAACAAAGATCCAAACCGGATCTGATAAATATTTACAAAAAGTCAACAAGCTTCGTTTTTAAGTTTAATGTTTCGTCCTGATGTTTATCATTAAAATCATTTTAATATTTGCGGGTTTTCATTAAATCTCGTTTGATGCGAAACATTTGATCGTTCAGAGCCGCAAACCCTTCAGAAAAAAGCGGAACAATAAAATCCTTCAGCCTCATAAAAGGTCAAACTATTTGACCCGGAATATAAATAACAGAGCAGAAACTTCACTGCTGCTGCCGCCGTAAAAATAGAAGGAAAAACATTCAACCCTGACAAAAACACAGTTTCTAGTTGGTTTGTGATTGAAAATAAATCAGATTGATTAATGAAGTATTTGGACGTGTTTCCAACATGGCGCCGGGCCTCTTACCCGAACTCTGGCCTCCGTCAGGTTGGTCCAGACGGCGATCTCCTCCCTGGTGCTCATGTCCGGGTAGCGGTTCCTCTGGAAGGTGGCCTCCAGCTCCTGCAGCTGCTGGCTGGTGAAGTGAGTCCGCTGCCGCCGCTGCTTCTTCTTCTTCGGGTCGTCGGCGCTGCCGTCATCGCTGCGGTGCTCCGCGCTGCGCTCCTTCTCTGCGGGGAACAGAAAGCGGCGGAGCGGTGAAGACGTGCGGCGCGGCGCGGCGCGGCGCGGCTCACGCAGCTCACGCGACCTGCTCAACATTTCACACGCGGATTCAGTTTCCAACTTGCAAAACAGCGAAAGGTTTTAACCGAGCGGGGAGCGGAGAGCCTGAGGTCAGACATTTGCAAGTATTTTCATAAAATCCCTGAGCAGAGAAAGAAAAGCAAATATTCTCACACATTTACAACCGATTCTGTTCTCACTGATCGAAATCTTTAGGCTGCTCTTATCTGAGGCTGAGATCTGATGGAGGAAAGTTTAGCCAAAGTTAAACTCGTGAATAAAGCAGGTGAACTGCAGCTGATTCTGCTTCTGGGTTCAGATTGATGGTATTTCTAGTTTGTTTAACTGTCTGACTGCAGGCCAGGCTCCGCGCATTTTTCCGTGACCCAGTCTGGGATCCGGCCCGGTGATTGGCTCAGGCGGCGCAGAACCAGAACAGAACAGATCTGGGTGAAGCTGAACCTCTGAGTTCTGCTGGTGCGTAAATGAACGTCCCGCTGCGGATTTCTCTGCTTTTTACGCACCAACATGATTTCCGCTCAATAAAAAGTGGATTTTACAGGAAGAGTCTGGTTCCGTCCGGCGGTATCTACCTGCCAGCTCTGCGTCTGAGGACTCGCTGCTTGAGTTCTCTAAAGCCTCCCTGCCGGCCTCCGCTGGTCTCTGTAAATGAAACGCGGCGGCCACGTCACGGGGCGGCGCGGCTCTGACGGCCTCCGAGATTCTGTCCAAATTCATGCCACCTTAAAGAGAAGGATGCGGGACAGTGAGAAAGTGGGTCCTGCTCTGCAGCAGCTGCGACAGCGAAGATCCAGAATCACACCGCGACATGAGCGGCGCGGCCACGCGGAGGATTTCCACCAGAGGTTCGGTTTCCCCAAAACCCACAAAGTTTCTGTAGAGGCGAAGCAACGCGAGGCATCGGGCAGCGGTCCGGTCCGGTCCGGTCTGCAGCAGCGCGGCTCTGCTGTGCGCTCTGACCGACTCGGAGCTCCGACTGTCAGGCAGCAGATCCTCCTCCTGCCGCTCGGAACCTCCCAGAGCGACAGTCCAACCCACCGAACCTGCGCCGCGACGCACCCCCACCGCCCCGGGACTATGACGTCACGGTGACCCGACCGGCGTCCCGCTGATGTAAAAGTCCAAACTGCTCGGCTGGTTGTTGGAAAATATTCCGGAGAATCTTGGCAACAGATTCGGTTTGGTTTTATTTTTGCTCCAATAGAAAGTTTATGGATTAAAAAAGGGGCGTGGCCACATGAATAAAATGATTTATGGATCAGTTTTACAAAGTGGCGACATTAATATCACAAATAACAAATAAATGTTGCGACTTGTTGCTTCTCTTTTCATAAATTCATAAATATTTGATGTTGGTATTATTAATATTTCTGCGGTGGGATTCAGGAGGCGCAATAAAAACAGGCGCTTTAATTCATGTGCCTCATCCTTCACGTTCCTTTACACACACAGAGACCGGTGTGTGTGTGTGTGTGTGTGTGTGTGTGTGTGTGTGTGTGTGTGTGTGTGTGTGAGCTGGATAAACATTTCCATTGTGTCCGGATGAACGATGCGCTGATGGATGAAACATGAAATAATCAGAAAACCCGCTGAGATTCTGACAGCTGCTGATTATCTAAACAACACACACACACACACACACACACACACACACACACACACACACACACACACACACACACACACACACACCAGCTGCTGCTCTCTCACCTTTAGATATTTACACAGAAAAACAGCAAAACGCATAAATAAATTTCAATCTCCATATTTTGAATGAGGATTTTATTATTTTATTTTACTAAAATTATATTATACTGAAGAAAACTGGAAGCCAAAACATAAACAATGAAAACATGTCGGCATGTTTTCATTGTTTATGTTTACATGTTGAAGTGAATGAATAGAAAATTATAATTATGTAAATTAGTTAGATAATAACTAGTTAAAATTACTGAGTAACTTTTGAAAAAACATATTTTTACTGTGCTGTTACTTTTGACTTGAGACATTTTATTATAGCAATAAACTGAATGAAAGTCAAACCTGTTAAAGGTTCTGAAGTTTTATTGAAATAATATTTTTATTTTTCTTAACTTTGTTATGTTTTGGTTACTTATATGAATTAATGTCATTTTATTCCTTATAATAACAAAATTTCTACTTAACTTTATATTTTGGTTTGTCTGATGATGTAATTAGCATGATGCTAATGTTTAGCATCATGCTAATTAGCATCATGCTAAAGGATTTGTTCTCTTCAAAATTAAAATCTGCCCAGAATCGATAAAGAAATGAATAAAGCTATTATATAAAATATAAAGTAGAATAATTTTGACAGTCATTTAAAGTTTTAAAGTTTTTTTAGTTTTAAAGTTTTTATTGCTTCATTCTGTGTGATGAGTCCGCTGCTCTTGGACGCCCCCTGCTGGCCTGGGTGTCCTAACCTTCAGCTCATATCATTCATCTTCCTACTTTAATCTATATAAAAAACTAATTTCTTTCATAAAGTTTTAAATGTTAAAGCTTCACACATTCAACACGACCTTAATATTACAGCTTATAACAGAAAACTTCACAATAATCAAATGTTTGTTTCCAGAATCTGAATTTTTTCAGGTTTTATGTAAAATGTGAATATTTGTTCTAGAGCTCAGATAAAATCCGACTGAGGATGAAAAATATTTTCCATCTAATCCAGATTATTTCTAGAGAAAAATAATAATTGATGTCGATTCTAGTTTATTGTGTCAAATGGAGCAAAAAAGAAATTAATTTCTAAAATGTTTCACTCAATGAAATGATTTACATTTTTCCTTTTGAATATCAAAAATTATGATTTTCATTTTGCACAATTACAACAAATTAATGAAAAAGAAAAATCAGTGAAACCTGAGTTGTAGTTGCTGAGTTTGCTTATGCATCAGGCCGGCTTTTTGTTCAAAATAACCAAACCAGAAAAAACTTTTTTTTCACTTGAGACTCTTTAAAGTTTATGAAATTCATAATTTTATGAGTCTTACCAACATATTCAACAGATTATTTATATAAAGATTCTCTATTTCTGGTTCCTGCCATCTTCAATTCATTTCATTTTTCACACTCATACCGATATGATCAAACTTTTCTGACTCGTTTCTCTGAGTAGATCTGGAGGTCAAAGGTCAAGTCCTTCCTGCTGCTGCGGTTAAAACATTTCAACAGAGTCGGCTTCGTTCGAGTCCAGAAAAAATGACATCTTCAGAATTTATTTCAGCTAAATTAATAAAAGACTTTCCAGCGTTTAATATCTGTAATGATACTCAGCAGAGAGTCTGACGGTCAGTCTGGGTTCTGGGTTCTGGACTCTGGACTCTGGACTCTTGGTTCTGGATGTTTTGGGGTTTTTACGTTCCTTGCCCGCAGCAGGTCAGTCCATGTTTTCAGGCTTCGGTTAGTTTCTGATTTAACGTTCAGGCGAGTCGAAGCGAACGGAGCGAGTTCGTCCTGCAGGTCAAGCAGAGCCGGCCTGAGTCATAACGGACCCGAGCCGTCCCCCATAAGGAACCATTGACTTTAAAACAGAGGTTCACAGATTTGTGTTGTTTGTATTTAGTTTTATCTTCAGTTTAATTCCTTTACTCTGGAAAATGATCATTTAAAATAACTGGACAATCAAACCAATTCAGTTTAACTGGAGAAGCTTTCAGATAAAAACTCGACCTGCTGATGACTGAACATACGAGTCCTGCATGAACTGTTCCTGTGACTCTGCGTGTCGCCCTGTGTGTGAGCCTCCTGACATCAGATCCAGCCCGCAGCGCCCGGACCGGCCCGGTTACTCAACATCTGGGCTCAGAGCTGCGGCTGCTGCGTGTTTCTCTGACAGGAATCACGGCAGCGACCTGCGCAGGCCTGCCGGGACGCCGCCGCTTCAGAAACAGATTTGTTAGGTGAACCGGAGCGGAGCCTGGTTCTGGTCGCAGCAGAGGTTTAGTTGCCATGAGTTACAGTGACACGTTTCCACGGCGACAGAGCGTTTAACCCGGAGCACGACATGGATCCGTTTCCAGGTTTTACTTCAGAAAACAACTTTGTTACCAAAACAATGTTTAATAAAACTGAGAAATAAATATATACACTGCAAAACACAAAACCTGCCAAATCATTTAAAAGGAGACAAAAAGTAAATAAATTCATTAATAATGATGAAAAAGTTCTAGTTTCTCTGCAGATTATTTCACTTGTAGTAAAACATTTTTACCAAGTTGTAAGTGAAATAATCTAGAAGTTTTTCATCAACATTAATGACTGAAACTGTTTCTTCTCGCTGAACGTTTCCTGTAAGTTAGTTTACTGACATATTTGCTCTATAAACTTGCTAAGATTTAGTGTTTTGCAGTGTAAGAGGCCGAGTTGCAGGGTTAGTTAATATTGTAATTTTAATATCGCTCAGAGAAGATGCATCATCTCTACATCTGGAGCGTTGTGATGTTGTAAAGGAGACGAGTGGATCTGCTGTGCGGCTGATCGATGGCGGTTATCTAAATACTCCAGCCTCCATCTCGCCTGCGTCCTTCTGCTCCACTTCTGCGTGTGATGGATGAGTTAAAAAGCCTTTCCATCCGGCAGGACAGGTTAAAGGTCCAGCAGCAGCGCAAACATTCGTACTTTTTTCTCTCTCCTGTCCATGATGTAAAAATAAAGTGTGAGCCTCATTAATCACCAAGCAAACACACGGAGGGAATAAAAGTGCCGTTTTTTCCCCTGCAGCTGGAAAACAAAGCAGATTGAAAGCGAGACCAGCAGCGGAGATGTAACTGGAGCCGCTGGGTAACTGGAGAAGCGCTGGGCAGATTATCGCCGTGGTGACGGTTCCCCTGCGTGGGCCGAGGCCCGTTTGACCTCCGACTATGACATCCAAACAGCGCTTAAGAACGACGGCTAATGAGCAGAAAACACACAGAAATCCCCTTTGAGGCTGACGGAGCCGATAAAATCATCCTTCATCCAGAACCAGCAGAACGTCCACAACAAGCACGGCCGGCCTGAGGCATACGCAAGGTCGGCCTGAGGTATACGCAAGGTCGGCCTGAGGCATACGCAAGGTCGGCCTGAGGTATACGCAAGGTCGGCCTGAGGTATACGCAAGGTCGGCCTGAGGTATACGCAATGTCGGCCTGAGGCATACGCAAGGTCGGCCTGAGGAATACGCAAGGTCGGCCTGAGGTATACGCAAGGTCGGCCTGAGGCATACGCAAGGTCGGCCTGAGGAATACGCAAGGTCGGCCTGAGGTATACGCAATGTCGGCCTGAGGCATACGCAATGTCGGCCTGAGGCAACGCAAGGTCGGCCTGAGGTATACGCAATGTCGGCCTGAGGCATACGCAAGGTCGGCCTGAGGTATACGCAAGGTCGGCCTGAGGTATACGCAATGTCGGCCTGAGGCATACGCAATGTCGGCCTGAGGCAACGCAAGGTCGGCCTGAGGTATACGCAAGGTCGGCCTGAGGCATACGCAAGGTCGGCCTGAGGCATACGCAAGGTCGGCCTGAGGAATACGCAAGGTCGGCCTGAGGTATACGCAAGGTCGGCCTGAGGCATACGCAATGTCGGCCTGAGGCATACGCAAGGTCGGCCTGAGGCATACGCAAGGTCGGCCTGAGGCATACGCAAAGTCAGCAGCTGCTGCTGAGTTTCACCAGAAAACTGCAGAAAACTAAACTCTGTCAGATCTTCATGGTTAAAATTAGACGTTACATTTCATGGGGAAAGTTTAATAAAATCTGAACTTTATTTATCAGTTAAATCAATATTTCCACCAGACGTTTGTTTTCTGAAATATTCTGGAGTTCTCTGCAGAGCAGCCGTATATTTATTAGAAATAAAAACATTAACTGGAATGTTTGAGGGCAAAAATCTCTCCAATATTTGAAGTCTATAAAATCTATAAGAATTGTTTATAAATTTTTCTGAAAGGCAGCAAATTTTTAAATTTAAAATAAATGAAACTTTAAATGTTTTAGATTTTTGTGTGATTTTTTTCCAGATAATATTGCACGTTTTCTGCAGAACAGTAAAACGTTTCCCCAGAAAAACTTAGAAATAATTTTAACTTCTCCAGCTGATGACTGGGCAGAGCCGGCCCGAGGCATAAGTGATCTACATGTTGCTTTGGTTCCTCCAGGCCAGCAGGGGGAGCCCAAGGCTGCCCACATTTTATCACAGCATCTCCATGCTTTGTGTTCAAGTTCTTAAAATAAAAAATATTAAGTAGTTTCAAGCAGTAAAACCAGTAAAGTCATAAATTAATTTAATTGTTTTTGTTTAATATATATATATATATATATTTAATTAAAATCTACATAAACAATCATTTTTGGGGGTTTCTGTCATTTTTAGTTGAACCTTTAAACTAAACATCCCGGTTTGTAGTTTTATTGTGAACAAACCACCAGCTGTTCATTTATTAAATCTGATTTATGATTTTACAGTGAATGAGCCGCTTCACATTTAGACAAAACATCAAATGTTTTTCTTTTCATCTGCAGATTAAACCAGAAATTTTTACTTCAGGTTGTTTCAAACTAAATATTTTCCCGGTAGAAATGAAGCCGCGCACCACGTGACGTTTCCTGTCGTTTTTTAAAAAAAATTATTATTATTTAATTCAAAATAATTTTCTATCATTCTAACAATCCGCTGATGTCGGTCCAGTTATTCTGGTTGGATCGGATTTCATGGCATTAAATGACCATCAGGACGAAACGACGCGCAGCTTCACATGTAAAATTTAATTAGTTATTATTTTTCTCCGTAATGTAAGAAAAAATCAAAAGTGAAACAAGTCGGTGCGACTCCGTCCTTCATCTGTTAGAACCAAAATGTTTTATTCTTTATATGTTTTATAATTCAACAAAAATATTTAGAAATGAAACAAATATGATTACAGTTTGTGTTTTTAAACTTATTTAATATAGATTTTTAAATGTTTAAGCAAAAATTCATCAGTTAATTCCTTCACTTAAGTCATTTTCGCGCTCCTTTATTTGCACATGAACATTTAATAATTCCGCACATCTGCGCGTTTCTGTTCTCAGAAACTTATGAAGAATAAACTGCGACTAAACTCTGAGTTTGAATAAATGTAGATTTATGTGTGAAGTTTTTCCAGAATCTGTTGAGAGATGAAGATGAAGGTTCCGGTTCTTACCTGAGTCTCCGCATGAAATCACGTTCTTGGACAAATTCAGCTCCATTCCTGATCCCTGCGAACAACAAGCGTTTAGTCAAAGTTTATTAAACATATTCATCAAGTTTCTGAATCTGAACATTTCAACTGGAGAGAAAAAAGTGAAAACAAACAAACAGCAGAAAGAAAGAAAGAGAAAATATTTATTGATCCGCAGCGTCGCTTCAAACGGAACCTTCATCATTTATCCAGAACCATGAACACACACACACACACACACACACACACACACACACACACACACACACACACACACACACACACACACACACACACACACACACACACACACACACACACACACAGATAGTTATCTGCGGGAATCTCTCCTCTGTCCTTCAGCCGAGCTGAAATGTTCAAAATGTTTTCCTGATTTTCCGCACAGCCGTAAAATTCCGCTTTATTTGCGCCTCGTGTTGTTATTATAATTAAAATCAGAAAAGCTGATGAATGAATGAATCTATTCTTTCTGGTCTACTTGTTTTTTCTCGCAGCTCTAAAGTTTCCCAGTCAGAACCAGTTACTCACCAGTTGGTTCCCAGTAGAGCGAAGAGGTGAAGGGAGAAGCCTGACTGCGTCCCATGCAGGTGTCCAGTAAATCCAACAAAGCGCGGTGTGTGCGTGAGGCTGCGTGAGGCTGCGTGAGGCTGCGTGAGGCTGCGTGAGGCTGCGTGACGCTGCGTCCGCGGTGACCGCCGCTGTGGTTTCCTCCGCGCTGCGCTGCGTCGCTTTTCTCCTCCTCGCTGCGCTGCACGCCTCGCCGTGACGTCACCACGCCCCCACCCCGTCACCTTCCTCATCCTCCTGCATCTTCTTCACTCTTCATCCCGAAAACCAAAGATTGGGGATGAAAACATCAAACTGCTTTTACTATAATTACGAGAGAAACAAAAATAAATTTACATCTTCATGTTTTTTTTTTTTTTTTTACCGTTTTTAAACTTCTTATTAATTCTGGATAAACTAAATTGGCCCTCTACGATATCTGGTATTTTATGTATTTATTGTTTTTAAAATAAATTTGTTTTTGTTATTTTGATACTTTCCGATATCACATTTATTTTTGTTTTAACGTTATTTAACATTTTGTATTACTTATTATTATACTTTATATTTAATTTATTCCCGTTCATAGTTTTATGTTTAATACTCAGATTTAAATTAGATTTTTATTTTACATTTTCTCAAATATTATAACAGAAATTTATGTAAGCATGAATTATATATTAACTTTGACAAATGTTGTCTTAATGTAACATAAAAATAAATGTTTTACTCCCAGATTTACTAATAACTGGGTGAATTTGAACAAATGTTCAGCAATAAGAAAAAAGGTTTTGTGTGTTTTTAATAATTAACCAAACAGATTATCGTTTGATTATGTAGAATCGTTAAGAAAAACGATTTTTCTGTTTTTTGTCATTACAAGTTTAATATGTGAACAGTTTGATTTTTCAAATTAAACTCCGTTTCCTTTTCAATTATTGGTTCGTAACTTTTATCTGACTTCTGTTTCTTTTGAAAATTAATCAGATAAATACCAGAGGAAATGATTCATGTTTCCTAAAAAAGAAAAAGGTGACAAAACAGGTTTTCTTTTTCTCTTCATTTCCCGCCGCAGAAACACAGGAACCGGAAGCCGAGCGGCGGGATGATCCGGGTCAGAGGTGAAGCGAATCGGCCGCATCAACTCATTCATTAATAACGCAAATGAAATAAATATGTAAGAATTATTTACTTTAAAGATAAAATCTAAAAGCTGAATCGTGGGTCGAGCCCAGACATTCAGCCTGGCGCAGAAAAATGACCTTTAAATATTCAAACTCAGTTCATTTTGGCCCTGAAGACGCCAGAGAAAATGTGAAATTTGTCCCTTCTGGCCTCCTGTAGGTCCGAGCCAAGAACCGCGCAGGGAAACAGGATCCGGTTTCTACCTGCAGGTCCTTGAATCCACACAGAGGGGGCGCACTTCAGGTTTGGGGTTATTACAGCAGGTTTAGCTAAATTAACTGACTATAAAAGATAATACACATTATCACAACTATTGGCTTATAATTGATCAAAGTTCTGCATCTTTCCTGTTTGTTGCTCATGTACCGACCCAGAACAAAAATGAACTGAAAAATGAATTTCTAAAGTTTTTAAACATTCTTTTCTAAAGTAATTTTATTTCAATTGAACAGAACCGTTCATAAATGTAATGTTCAAAAATGATTAAATTAGTAAATCCTTCCTCAGCATGTAGATTAGATTTTGATTTATTTCTAATTATTCTTTTCGTGTTCAGTGCATAGAAAGTTGTGTTAATAATAAATGTCTCTATTCTGAGGCTATTAGCATAAAGCCGTCGGTGTTAGCTGCATGTTTTCTCAGCTTCCTGTCTGATAATCAGTAACAGCTACAATTTAAACACCAACACTTAAGATCTGCATTAAAAGTTATGGTACAAAAAGGTTTAAGGTTAGATTTAATCCAACTTTAGCTAATTTAGCGATGCTGCTAATGCTAAATTCAAACTTAATAGCAAACTCAGATTTTTAGTGCTGAGCATATTTACTTGACATTAGTACTCAGAAAAAACTATCAACCAGAATATTCTGATGGGATTTAAATTTTCATCCATCCATTCTGCATCTGGCTTTAGCTAACGTAGCATCTGAGCTAATTCTAAATTCTAACTTGCTATTTGGATAAGCTAGTCTCTGCTAATCATCAGCTGTCTTAGCAGTGTTTGTCCATGAAAAGGTTCACACGTTAAATAGTTAAAATAGATTTGAAAAGTTTGTATCTCCAGTTATTTTAGCATCAGCGCTAATGTTAAAGTCAGAGGCTACTTACCATCAAGGTGGCGCCGTTAAACCTGAGATGGTTGTTGACATGCTACCGTCAGAATTGAAAAAAACAAAGTTTGTATCCAGCTTCAGCTAGCTTAGCTTTAGCTGTAACACAAACGTCGCACATGCTAACAAGCATGTTGTGGCTAATCATTGTTGGATGTTGTTGTGAAGGAAAACTTTTAGCTGCCACTCTGTCCAAATTAATTAGTTTGTAGCCTGTCTAGCACTAACTAGTTCTACGGTGGCCCAGAAGGGTCAGCAAAATGAAAAGCCACACAGAAGAAGTTGCTGTTGTGCTGTGACTTTTACATATTGTTGACCCTTCTGGCCCACTGTTAGCGTTTAGCTTAGCGCTACGCAAAAGTCAGACCTGCCAGCAAGTTGAGCTTCTTAAGTTTGACGCAGCTGCTGCTTCTTAAAGGCACATCGTAGTTATTTGTTTACATGTCACTTTGTTAAAATACATCAATTATATTTTGTATCCAGCTTTAACTAGCTTAGCATCTGTGCTAATATTTGCTAGCAGGTTGAGCTTGAGGCTAATGAGCCGCTCATCAGGGAAACTTCTTTCTATTTCATTTTGCCTGTTTGAACAATTTTAAACATTTATAATATTTTTTCTTTTATTTTGCAAGTTTATTTTAGCATCTTCTGGCTGATTCAAAACAACTAAAATGAAACAAGTTTAATTAATTTGGTTGATTTAACTCTTACAGTTTGTTTATCAGTGTGTACTGGTAAAAATGCTTGTAATAGTCTCCATCAGAGTGTGTAATTGTCTACCTGTGAGGCCTGCATTGCTAGATAATGAGTCTGTGACACACACACACCCACACACACACACCCACACACACACACACACACAGAGGCAGGCAGGGAGCAGGCTGTAATTAGGCAGGCAGCAGAATGCTGTGATTACGGGACGAGTGACTGGAGGAGTTAAGTGTCACCCTGCAGGCCGTGGCCTCTTCTTCTCCTGTGTAAATAGGTGGGGGGATTATTCAGGTGTGTGTCTGTGGCCGGACCTGTCTGTCTGTCTGTCTGTCTGTCTGTCTGGTGGACGGCTCTGCACTGTAAATAGTTATTCCTAAATGACAGAACAGCTCTCATGCAGCCAAACTGAAGAAGTGACACTTTACAGTTGCTGTTTATTTTTATTTAAATAAAAACTGAAAGCAGAAGTGCTTGATTTCTTGGTTGATGTGCAGCTCAGCGTTTCCACCGTCCGTCAGAGAAGCAGAGCCGGTGGTTTTAGCCTGTCAGGCCTTTTTCCGCCCGCTGAGGAGCAGAGAAGTGTCTGTGAGCGGCGTGCCGTCCAGATCCTGCAGAATCAATCAGGAGGATTTTCTCAGCTTCACGTCGGGCCGCTCCACAGAACAGAAAACCTTTTGTTAAGTCCAAGATGTTTTTTCTAACTTGGTCTGTCTTCAGCCGGCCCGCCGTGATGGCAGAACAGACGCTAAACGACGCAGGGATATTTACTGCATAAAGTCTGCAGCCTTATGGATGCATATCCTCCTCCAAACACAGCAGCAGATGAGGGTGAGCTCATCCTGTCATCAGCAGAGCCGCGCTGAGGAACCGACGCGTCACGCTTTGAAGCTGTCCCCCTCTCAGGGTGTTTGACGCAGATGTCACAGTTTCCGATCGGCAGTAAAATTAAAGATGTTTTGATTAGGCCGGTCTGGGAGATTACCAACATAAACAGCTCCGCAGCGTAGATCATCATTTTCCACTTTGTCCAAACTCAGCAGCTCTTCTGGGCTTAGCGCTGATGACAATCGGACGTCCAGCTTCCAGTTTCACATCTGGGCGTAAACATGATGCTGGAGAAAGACTGGTCTCCTCTCTGGACCTGCAGGTAGAACCTCACAGCAGCCTGGTTACACTTTGATCTGACAAAAATCATACAGTAAAACCTTTATCTAAAGTACATTTATGGCACTGTTCACCTTTACCGTACAGAAAAATGAGAGGAAATCAGACATGCAGCGTTTATAACTTAATTTATGTTTAGAAATCTGAATAAAAGGACTTGATGTTCTGGACTCTTTGTTCTCCCAAAAGCCAAATGTTTCACTCAAAACAGAAAAAATCTAAATGATTTTTATAAACTTTTACATAAAAGTGATAAAAGTCATGGAGTTCCTCAAGGCTCCGTTCTCAGCTCACTTCTATTCAGTATCAGAGACGTTCGTCCCTCTGGTGCTTTTTCACATTTTGTTGAAACCATACTGGATATTTATATGTTAGACCAACATAAAGTAATGTATAAATATAAAATGATTGCAGAATTACTCAAGTAATTTTAAAAAATGTTCAGTAGGATTCTGTGGTAAAAGTTTAAAGTTATTATCTGCAGATGTTCTCCGTCCAACCTGACTGATGCTGAGACTTTTTACAAACACAGCTAGAAAATAAATTATTCTCCAAAATAAATCTGCAGCTTTAGCAGCAGCTGAAGTGATAAAATAAAAAAATAACTTGATCATTTTGCTTTACTTTGAAACCCTGGTAATACATTAAAGTTTGTGGTTACAACAAAATGTGGAGAAGTTTAAAATGTGTAAATACTTTGGCAAGGCGCCGTGAACAGACAAATAAACCCAGAAATCCAACCTGTGAAATATATAATAATGTAAACAAACAAACGTCGCAGTCAGATAAAAAACTCCTGTTTGACTCGGATGAAGTTTTTCCACTAAAATGAAATTTGTACCTGCAGGTGAATCTGCAGAATCCGATTCAGAGGAGAAGAAACTCAGATTTAGATTTAATATTAAACAGGAACGTTGAGCCGGCTTGTTGTGCATGACGGAGCGACTCCACAGGAAGCTGCAGCAGGTTCTCAGGATTTGCCTGTCTGTGGATATCGAGGCCTTTAACAGTCTTTGCTTTCTCCTCTGTAAGAGTTTAAGCCGCAGATATTTACTGCAGAATGAGGTTTCCATATCTGTTTATCCCTTCAATCCACCTGCATCTCCAGCTGATAAAAACTAATCCGAGAGGAAAAGGTCTGCTCTGTATTCAGCATCAGCTTCAGACGGGATGAGTAAACGGAGCTGCAGGATCCGATCGGCTCTGGTGGAATTAGCCGCTGATTCGACCCGCTGAGGCCGGCTCTGCTGCAGATCGCAGGAAATGACTGTTTATACACTAATGCGTCTAGAAACACTTCATAAAAACACTTTTACCTTTTGTAAACATTAATTAAAGAAATCCTTCCCATCATAGAACTGAACAGGAGTGAATTTATAACACTGAATTTTTATAGCTATATATATATTATTATTTTTCCATTTAAGTCCAAAGTTTTTCTAAAAACAGTGGAATCAGTTCAAACCACTCAGATGTTTTTAGTTGACAGGTTGAAACTGTTTGGTGTCAGAAAGGAGAGCAGTTTCAAAAACCTCCCGTTACCTAGCAACCCCAGCTGATCTCCAGCGGTTGGCCAGCTGGTTTTCCTCTGTACAATGGCTGCTGAAAAGGACCAGAGTTTAGTTGTTGGCTTGCTGCATTCTGGCTGGTTGTGCAGGAGGCTCCACTGATGCTTTTCAAAGATGTACGGTTGTATAATTGCGCATCTGTTTGCAGCCATTTTCTTGTGCGAGTGTAAACGTTGAGTTGGGGGCGTGGCCAGCAGCAGCTTGTTTGGATTTAAAGCTACAGAGACCCTAAAACAGCTCAGACTGAAACCAATTTCTCATATTTGCCCTGAAAACTGGAAGCTTTTTAGATCACAGATATTCAGCTGTTATGAAGGAACAACGGATTTATCGTTTGAGACGATGGATCCAGAGAGGTCACCATGTGACAAGCAGCAAATGACAACATTCACACAGGATATTGAAAGATTCCTCTCAGTAAACAGTCCAGATAAAGTTTTCGTGTTGATCTGATGATGAGCTGCTGCGTCATCAGGGCGGCGATGGACCAGGGGCGGCACTAGGTTTTAGTGACGGGGCCTTTGGCCCCAGGAGATTCACAGGACGTGAGAAAACAACAGCAGCAAAACTGAAAAGTTACTTTTCTACTTTAAAATAGATTTCTGGATGATAGAAACTTATTTCACTACGAAACTCGACTGTAAGCAGTAAATCAATATAATATAATGATTTTCTATCAAATGTTGCTAAGAACGTTTGTTCAAACTTTAATGCTTGTTTCACTTTTCAAGCTTCAAAAACCCAAAATATTATGACATATCCGTCAGGGCAGCTGACAGATTTATGGTCAGATTTCAGATAAAAATGATAATCAGGAATCAATTCTGGAAAACAGAAAAAAATATGTTCAATCTGCAGTTTTTTAAATGTCAGTTTTTAAAAAATCATATATTTAGTAAAAAATATTCTCTATTCTTAATATTTTATGTAAATTAAACTAAATTAGATTAGCATTTGTTTTTAAGGAACGCCTGGTAAAATGAAACTTTAAACCAGTAAAACCAGTTGAGTCACATGACATGCTCAGGATCTTCAGGTTAATTAGAAATGATAAAACTCTTTAAATGACCTTCAGAAAGACAAAAACTTTATCATTCATAAAAATGATTATATAGAGATAAAAACAAACCTCTGAAGCAAAGAAGAAAAGTAAACAGAGACATTAAGATTCAAATTAAGTAAAAGGGAAGTTTTGCTTTTTGTAAATAAAATATAAAATGTTTCTTGCAGCTTCACCAAATCAGAGCGTAAAGTGAACAGTGGAGCTTCTGAATAATTAATCAGGCATAATATGTAAGGAATAGTGACAGCTGCAGAGCAAGAATATAAATAATAATGTTTAAAATGTAGGCTGAAATGGTTTTTCCTGAGTTATAAATTATATTAAAAGCTTCATATTCACCCTAATAAAGATTATTATTAAGTTAAATATCAAAATATTCCACAGGACGATTCTTCTTTAGCTCGGTTTCTCTTGTCAGACGAGGAGCGTTGAAATTCTTCTGAAGGTGACAAAGCAGGAAAACGTAGAAAATAATGAAAAAAGAAACAAAGCAGTGAACAGACTGAAATAAATAATCAATCCTCTGCAGTTTAAATATTAAAAACAGTAATATTCATTCAAAGATTTATATGGTTTTCTACTCAAAGGTAAAAATTGAAAAATAAAGTCTAAATTTATATCAACATTTTAACATGGTAAAAACCGTTTTGAATATAAAAAATAAAGAATAAAGTATTAAATTATTCACTCAAGCTGAAATAAAAAAGAATGTACTTGACAATCAGTTTTAAATTTATTTCACATAAAAACTCTTTTTGACCTGATTGTTGCTCCGTAGATTTTGGCTGCAGGTTTGAAGCATTTCTATAAGAACAGCAGGCTGGAAAAACCGCCTCACCGACAGAATGGAAAGTAGATGGAGAGTTAACAAGAGAGGGAGAGTGTGTGTGTGTGTGTGTGGGTGTGTGTGTGTGTGTGTGTGTGCTACCCACCCAGCCTTTGACCTATAGCTCTCTTTGTATTCCCCTGACACAAAGATTTATTATGCAAACATCACAGTTCCCAAAAATACATATTGAAACAATTTTTGGACAAACAGGAGACAAAGTGAGTGTTCTGTTCTGTCACGGGAGTTTGGAGCTGAAGGTGGGCCAACGAGGCGGCGCACAGAGCAGCAAGTGCAGCAGCCTTCTCGCTTCAGGGGCGCTGAAAAGGCGGGAGGCGAGGCGAAGGTCTGCCAAACAAAAAGACCAGAGATGATTCAGAAGCTGCCACTGACTCCCTGCTCACCTGTAGCTGCTGCAAGGCCAACACATGAATATATGAACACATGAACAGCATATCGCTCTTATTCAGAGGCGTTCAGAGCAGAACCACTTCAACTGATTTCACTTCAGGAAAAGTCAAAATGACCCAGAAACGACTGAAACTGTATCTGGTTCTCAAGAACTTCAGTCATTCAATGTTTAAAAAAAATAATGAAAATAATTCACATAAATAACATAATTACAAAATAACAAAATCAAAAGAAAACATTTTGAAAATCTGATTCTTTCAGTTTTAAACTTTCAGTTGTGATTCCATTGAACATATATTTACTCAGTTTCAAAGTTAAATTTGTTTAATGGAAACACAAATTATGGAAAAAACTAATTTTTAAATAAAAATCTTGATGCTGGGATCAGGCGTTTTACTTTTGGTTTATTTCCAAAACCTAAATGAAACTTTTTTTCTGCATCCTGAGTCACATGATCAACAACAGGAAGTTACTACTGGCAGAAACCACGAAGAAGAAGAAGACAGGAAGCAGTTAGAGCGAGATGAAGACGCCGCGTGTTTTTAATAACTTATGACATAAACCAACTCATTCAGCTGTGATTTTAATTCTTATTTAATGGAATTTAATATTAGTTTATATCCTTTTCATTTTCTTAACATCCTGGTTGTTTTTTGTGTTTATGCTAGATATTTCATATTTATCTAAATATACTTATGTTTATGTGTTTGCCCTGCCGTAAGAGTAGCTATTTTTCTAATTTGTTGTTTCCTTGCACAGCGACAGTAAAGCAGTTCTGATTCTGAAATATTGCATTTGCATAATTGTATTTTTTGACATGAATATTGACAGTTTTGCACATTTGTAAATGAAACTGCAGGTTTGGTGAGTTTTTGTTTAAATTTGTTCTTCATTCATTGAGTATCTAGAAATTTAAACTCAAATAAGAGAAGTGATACGTTATGATAAAAAGTACAAAGTAAAAAACTCCTAAAAGTTCATTTTTTCAAAGGTAACTGAGTAAATGTAACTAAAGCACCAATCTGTGCTCATGTGTTTTCATGCTCTGATTCTGCATCACTGAAGGTCATAGGGTCGTGTTGCACCCTGAGCTGAACGTCTGAGTGGTTCTGGTACCGGTTCCTCTGGTGTCACTGGTACTTCCCTGCAGTAACTGTGACGTTTCACCTCAAAGGCTGGGTTTGTAAAACTACGCTGCCCAGAAAAGGCGACACATTGACAAGAAGAAAGCTCTCTTCTCACGAGATTCTCCAGCCTCCCGTGACTCACTGCATTCCTGCTCACCGGCTCTTTACGTTGCTGGTTTTGTTTTTTGCAGGACAAATATGTGAGCCGAAAGTTTGAGACGTTTCAGGCAGCCTGGTGACGCCGCGCCCTCCCAACGTTTCTGTCTGACTTCACAACAAAAAGCGGCTGTCCTGGTTCCCGCTGCAGCAACAGTGACGTGGTCGACGCTTCGACGCTTCATGTTTTCCTCCAACGAGGCCAAACGTCTGTTCAGCCATTAACCAGCTGCAGCTGAACCTTCGGCCTTCTGGTTCAGTTTTGATGAAACTCTTTGTTTCACTCGGTGCTTTAAATCCTTGGAAATGTTTCAAGGTTTTCCAAGGTTTGATTTCTCTATAAAGTTGTTGATATTCAAAGTGCAGTTTGGTAATAAAATTCAATCTAAAGTTTGATTAAAAACCTAAATTATAAAACATTATTTACAGTTGAGACCAGATATTTTCATACAGCTAATATAAAAACAGAAACATTTTTCTTAAATCTGAATAAATTTTTCTTGTTTTAAGTTTTAAATCAAATTATTTCATGAGACATACAATTTTCATATTTTAGCTCAACTTGTTAAATACTATCACATTATTAATAACAGTAATAAATATCATATAATAGGGAAATAAAACTGTCTTCTAAATACCAAAACCTCTGAATGAAGAGTTGAGTTTTTAATAAAAACTCTGCACATTTACATCAAATCTTACATTAAAATATGAAAATACATAAAGACTATTAGTTTCACTAGATTAAAACATAAAAATATAAGACATAAAAACAGGTTATTTAGTGTCTTTCTGGATTGTTTTATTCTGCTCACATATATTCTACATGAAATATTCTTTTGAACAATGATAATTAGGATGGTTATGAAAGGATTTCCAGCTGCTTGTCGCCATGGTTACCCCAGGTAAACATGAAGAGAAAAACATGGAGAGGATTTCTGATTGTTAACAAAACTATTAAACGTTTGGAGAAAAAAAACAAAACTTCAAATTTATAATGAAGCACAATGATGAAAGGACACAGAGGACGAATCGGAGCGGTTCGTACAGAAAGTTTAATTTCTATTATTTTTTGACATATTTCTGTAAAATGGACATGAAGTTAAAGATTTGGGATTCATCTTTATTTTGCCACCCACATTTAAACTATTAATTTTACATTTAACGTGATGTGATTATGATCATCTCAACAGAATGATATAACAACATAAACAAATAAATACCTGATTAAAAGGCTTTGACTAGACCCCAGGCCTTTAACTTAACACTAAAACCAATAAAACATCTATTAAAAATGTTTTAATAAAACACTGAACATGCAAAGAAAAGACACTGAAATGTTTCTGCTGTAACATTAAGATAATCACATCTGAACTTTGAACCCATGGAGAGGATCTGCAGACTGAACGTTTGTGTCTTTCTATGCAGATGATGTTCGTTACGTTTCCATGAAGCTAAATCTGCTGGTTCCTTTAAATCTGCTTACAGATTATTATGAGATGATTTCTGGATGTTTACTGCAGATGAACCCAGCATGTTGTGTCCATTTTGTTAGGAGAAGATGTTGCAGAAATGTTTGGTGAAGCTTCGTGTTGACTTCCACCTGAACTGACAGCTGACCCAAAGTGATGCTGCTCCATTAAACCACCTGCAAATTCCATCTCTGTCTGAGATCTTCATATATCAGCCGCATCCTGCATTCAGCCAGAGGGCCTGACGTGTTCTTGGCGGAACGTCTCAGAGAGCGAGCATCGCTTATTGATTAGCAGAAAAATGCTGCGGTGGCGTGAGCGGTTCATGTCTGCTGAGCAGCTTCAGCGACGTTTGTCAATCAGTGGAAAGGTCAGCAGCGTATTTCATCTCTCTCAAAGCAAATCCTGGAAGTAGCTGGACCTGAGAAACACGCATTCACGGTCGTATTTACATCAGCACATGCTCCACCTCAAGCTCTCATCATCCCTGAGGAAAAAACCGTGATGGATGTGTTTTTCAGAAAGGACGTGTAGGTGAAACTCCTCTATCTGCTTCTCAGAGAGAAAGGTATTCAGGAGGGAGAGGACAACGTCGCCCCGTCCGACAATTTACTGCCCTTCCCTGGGAATCCCACATGATCCCAGAGCGGGAATGGAAAGGGGGGAAGGCTGGAACATTAAACCTAGCCTGGCAGTTTTATCTTGATTGTCAGATAAAACACTATCTGCAGCTCTAAAGGCCGAGCATGAGAGTCTTTAGCAGGAGGTACTTTAGCTCCTTCTCACGTTCTGCTTTCTGATAAAAAAGCACAAGGACTCCGTCATTAACGAGGCCAGAGAGAGTGCAGAGTCTTTTGAAGACTTCTCTCTAAAGCAGCGGCGCACTTGCAGAGGAAATAAAAACCTTTCTTTGGAGCTCATCAATCAGAAGCTGAAGGATTCAGCTCAGCTGCGCTCCGTTTTAAACCAGAGCTGCGTCATGAAGGAGGAGGAAAAACCCGGTAAGCCCAAGAGCAGCCGCTCCACAGAGAACATCACTGTTACACCAAAACAACATTCTCCCTGCTCCTCGTGTGTGTATCCACACACACACACAGTAGCCTGACCCGGGCCGGGTCAAAGAGGAGTTAGGGAGGAGGAGGAGGAGGAGGAAGATGAACTCTGGTTATCTTCAGCTTTCCCACCGCGCTGCTCGGCCTCTGGAGTAACGCACCGTCCAAATCTCCCTCTGACAGTTTTATCTGATCAAGGTTTCAATAAAAATGCTAAACTATGACTCGGCTTGATGACCTACTGGCTGAGAAATGATTAAACTTTATGTTTCTGCTGTGCTTTACGTGTTCGGCTTCGGTCTGCTGCGGAATCAGAGGATGGAAATCAGAAATCAGGGCTCCTGGGATCCAGGGCAACAATATCTCTGCCTTCCTCAGCTCCACCGTTTTATTTTTAAAGCATTATTTTTCCAGGTGCAATGATCATATTTGGGACAAATTCAAACGAGAGATGGATGGACACGGGGTCAAGGTTCACAATGTATGAATAATTGTGGAAAAAAATATTCTACACTAATAAAACCTTATTTTATTATATGTGTTAAGTTTTTTTTTTTTAACATTTCACAATTTATTTCACAAAAACTTCTTGAAAATGACATTTTTTAATGGAAACGCAGCCAGAAGCTGTGGCTCCATTATGGTGCAAATACAAATTGCAAAAATAAATTTGTTTTGATTGAAAAAAAAAAGTTTTTTGATTAAAGTTTTTGCTCCAGGATGAAGTGGGTTTTTGATTATAATGAGATTATATTATTTTGAAAAATTGCAGTAGGATCAACAACCGGAAGTTACTACTGGCGGAAAAGACAAAGAGGAAGACAACAGGAAGTGATAGGAGGATGATGGTGCTGCTGCGTGGTTTTTAAACTTATCATGTGAACAAACTTATTCACATGTGATTGCCAAATTGTGTTTTTTAGATATTGGCAAAATATTGACAAAGTTTTGCACATATTTGTAATGGAAATGCGGTTACTGTTGTGCTATGACAACTACACTACTGTAGTGTACTGTAGCATTTACTGCAGTATTTACTTAAATACAAATAAATCTGAAGCAAAAAGTATAATTAGAGAAAAAATGAGGGGAAAGTGGCAGAAGGAATGAGAGGAAGGCGACGTAACAGGAGATACAGGACAGCTCGTTATTCAGAATACAGAAACATAATACAGGAAAATTAATATTTTAATTGAGCTTTTTTGGAAAACAAAGTTGATTAACTGAATATGATCATACTTCTGTAAATAAGGACGTTTTGAGTCAAACTCCTATCAGCAGGTGGCGGTAATGCAACCTTAACGTTTCTTGCCAACCGTCATAAAAAAGAAGAAGAAGAGTTTCACAATTCAAACTGTTTAAAATCTACTGATGTCCTGCAGCAAAAATTAGCAACCGAGTTAGCATCAGTCACCAGAGAAATGTCACCAGTTCAGGTAATGCTAACAGCTTTTAGCCTGACGAGGGCGCTATACTATGCTTGTTTTTATGCTATGTTATATATCGTGTCATTGACTCGTGGGGGGTCTGAACATGTTTGAATTTAGCGCTTTAGCATTAGCTTCTGCTAAATGTCAGTTGCTATGGGAACCCGCCACTATCTAATGCTAGCTTCCTCCATCAATAGCCTCAGTGATATTAGCAAAGCTAACGAGTTCAGGTGATGCAATCAGCTACATTTGCTCCCTAACTGGTTCAGTTTCACACAGCAGCTGAAAGTGTTGAAACTGACCGGAGGGAAGGGAAGCAGGCGGGCTGGAGGCGGGAGCGGCGGCCGGCCGGGCTGGAGGCGCTGGAGGCGGGAGCGGCGGCCGGGCTGGAGGCGCTGGAGGCGGGAGCGGCGGCCGGGCTGGAGGCGCTGGAGGCGGGAGCGGCGGCCGGGCTGGAGGCGGGAGCGGCGGCCGGGCTGGAGGCGGGAGCGGCGGCCGGGCTGGAGGCGGGAGCGGCGGCCGGGCTGGAGGCGGGAGCGGCGGCCGGGTGAGGCTGAGAACAGCGAGAGGCTTTTCTTCAGATCGCTCTGCCCAAACATGACGGCTTGTTTACCTGTCAGGTTGTTGCTTTTGTCTGGGCCTCCCACGGGAGACAAAGGAGAAGGAGCTTTAGCTTCTTACCGACCAGGACCACCAATGAAGCGTGGGTGTGTGCGTGTGTGTGTGTGTGTGTGTGTGTGTGTTAGCAGCCATGTTTGCCTTTGGCTGTGCTCATTTAAACATTTTCACTGTTTTCCAATAGCTGCACATTATATCAATGTGTTTTTGTATTTCTGCGGGTGCAGACGCACATTGTGCGCCGTCTTCTCTGTTGTTGTGTGTGTTGTTGTGTGTGTTGTGTGTGTGTTGTTGTGTGTGTTGTTGGGTGTGTTGTGTGTGTTGTTGGGTGTGTTTGTGTACGGATGTAAAAATGTGTGACTAATTGGTTTTCAGTCAGTGGGTTTGTGACTGGACTCAGGTCAGGAGGTTGGCGTCATTTTAACTAGAAAACCCACAATATGATGATGTGTTGACACACATGGGGAATTAGAGAAATAACACACACACACACACACACACACACACACACACACACACATTAAAAGGTTAACCATATTGGAGCTTCAGTCAGAAACCTGCTGATTGGCTCTTCCGGTGATTTCCAGACTGGGTGAAGGAAGATGGCGGGACGCACCGCATGCCGGACTGAAGGGTTAAAATGATCATCAGTCATATTTAATCACGTAGGTGTAACATTTCTGCTGTGAGTCAAGTTTCATACTGTAGTCATAAAATAACAAATGAATCTGTCTCAGTGATAAACCTTTAAGCTCCAGGATGACACAACAGAAACGCGAGTTATGTAAAGTAGGAATTTAACTAAACTAGAATTTTATCTGATTTATTTTAAATATTTGGTTATTTACTCGCTTATTCAGTTTTGAAATGTGTCACATGAAGACAAATATTTTTTTAAATATAAGATAATTTCACAATGTCAGCTTTTAAAAAAAAAAAAGTATTATTATTATAATTATTATCCCCATTATTGTTCCTTTATTCAAATCCTGCAGTTAAATCAGGTGTCTGATTAATGTAATAAACAAATATCCATGCCTTAGCATTTATTATTATTATTTTATAAATATTTACAGTAAGATTTTCACTTGATAAACTAACTGAATACTTTAGTTGTAGTGATTTTTTATGCTACTTTTTCAAGTTATAATGAAAATATACCAGAGATAATTAGTTTATAATATTTGTCTCTTAGTTGGTTAACTGAATTATATCAACAGCAAATGGACAGATGCATATAAAAATAAGAAATCATAATAAAAGAATAAAATATAGACTTTACAGTAAAGCCAAATATAAGAGGCAAGAAAACCTTCAGTTATACACGATTAGCAGATTTCTTACATTTTAGGAAATCATCATGATATAAAAATATAGCAACAAATTTAGCAGTTTGTCTGACCAAAACGTAACAAACAACATCATCCATCATAAGTTATAATTATGTTTTAATCTATGAGATTAAAAAGACATTATAGTTTCATTGATTATAAAACAGCGTCTGGAGAAACTGCAGAAAACAAATATCTGCTGCGTCAAAGTGAAGATTCAGAATAACATTTTAACACCAGAATACTTTAAAACTCGAGTTATTTGTGTGAAAACGACGTCCTGTTGTCATGGAGACACTGATCGAAATGTAAACAAAACTAATCTCCTAAAAATCGATTATTAACATTCTGTTCAGAATCTCAGGTTTTAAAGCTGAAATTCTGCCTCTGAATCTGATAAAAAGGATTTTATTCATGAAACGATAAAATGTCAACATCAGTGCTAATGTCATAAATTCATAAATGTGCCGATCAAGGGTCTAAAATATAAAATAATGTGAGAGAAAATAAAGGAAATAATTCCTCAAAGCAGATTATATTTCCAAACAGAAATCTTCATTAATGTGATTGATGATTATAAAAATAATATAATCATCATAATTATATGAATTCATTTTTAAAAAAATGTTCATTTTTAAATAATCAAAAAGGTCATTTAGCAAACATTGTGACTGATTATTAATTTTTTAAGAGAGAAAATCAGATAAGATCATTAGTTTGAATCATTTTGGTTTATAAAATGAATAAATGTTTTATAAAAATTAACAGGCGACATCTTGATTTTCCTGATCCTTTAGTCTTTAAAGTATCTGTTTGTTGAATCTCTTTCAAAAGGCATTTTTCTCATTATGGGACATTTTGTTCAACAGAAATGAAAACTGTATTTACTCAGCGACAATCACAGTTATGGTGAGATCAGCCTGCAGGAGAGCAGCTTCAGCAGCCTGGCTGCAGCGGCTTCACTGGCCTGGCTGCAGCAGCTTCAGCAGCCTGGCTGCAGCGGCTTCACTGGCCTGGCTGCAGCAGCTTCAGCAGCCTGGCTGCAGCGGCTTCACTGGCCTGGTTGCAGCGGCTTCAGCAGCCTGGTTGCAGCGGCTTCAGCAGCGAGGTTGCAGCGGCTTCACTGGCCTGGCTGCAGCGGCTTCAGCAGCCTGGTTGCAGCGGCTTCAGCAGCCTGGTTGCAGCGGCTTCACCGGCCTGGCTGCAGCGGCTTCACTGGCCTGATTGCAGCGGCTTCAGCAGCCTGGTTGCAGCGGCTTCAGCAGCGAGGTTGCAGCGGCTTCACTGGCCTGGCTGCAGCGGCTTCAGCAGCCTGGTTGCAGCGGCTTCAGCAGCCTGGTTGCAGCGGCTTCACCGGCCTGGCTGCAGCGGCTTCAGCAGCCTGGTTGCAGCGGCTTCAGCAGCCTGGTTGCAGTGGCTTCAGCAGCGAGGTTGCAGCGGCTTCACTGGCCTGGCTGCAGCGGCTTCAGCAGCCTGACTGCAGCGGCTTCAGCAGCCTGGCTGCAGCAGCTGCAGCAGTGTGATTGACGAGCCTCTCCTGTCCCTTCCTCGTGACGGCGTAACCTCTGAGCAAACAGCTGCTGCTGCTACTTGCTCTGCATTTTTCTCCTCCTTTGATTCTCGTCTACATGAGAATCGTCTGTAATAATTCAAAGCCATTTCGACATCGCTGGATCTGTTTGCGTGCAGTCGGTGCTTGTGTTTAATTGTGTGTGTGTGTGTGTGTGTGTGTGTGTCTACCTGTGTGGCAGTGGGTAAGCCCAGTAAATCTCTGTTTGTCTCAGTCTGAGAACCATAATGCTGTGAGTCACTGTGAAAGCGGGCGAGCTCAAACCCAAAGCACTCTATCTATCTATCACAGGAATCAGCCGTCGCCGCTGTCGTTTACCGAGCTAATCCTCAAAGGCCACATTAATATGATAAGTATAGGTGTGATTAAACATGTTAAAGGTGCCTGTAAACTGTCGATGTTCCCATCTTTGTGAAGAGGAGCAGAGTGTGCGTGGGCGCTGCTGCTCTCCACATTCTTTATTTGAACCTCAGTCATGTCGAGGCGGCGCGGTGCGGCTCACTTCCTCTCATGATTTCAGCTGAAATGCTGAAACTTTTCAACTTTTATCATTTATATTCCATGTTTGGGGCACTTTTTTTTTTAACTTTGTGCTTTATTGATTTTCTTTATTAATTTTTCTTTCCATTTGAGACTGCTCCATCCTCTGAGGGACAGTTGGGTCTTAGAAGCTCATGGTGTGGATTTTTCACTTTCGTTCTGTAGTGCAGAGGTTCCTCTGTATCCACTGGAGTTAGACCGACTGTAAACCATATGAAAATACTTCAGACTCCCTCTAGAAACATTTAAGCTGCTTATTTTAACAATTCACACATCAAACCTAAACCTTAGAGAGAAATTATTCAGCAAAATTCACGTTTTGATGTTTTTGTTCTGTATTTTGTGTCTCTACTGCAAACAGATTAAAAACATGCAGACATTTTTTGGCAATAAGTACATGTTTGTTGATGTTTGCAAAAAAAGCCATTTCAAAAACGATTGTTAAATCACATTTGACGCCACCGTTACCTAGCAACCACAGCGAAGCTCAGCCCGTTACCTAGCAACCCCAGCTGATCGGTTTTTGTGCGCTGTACAATGGCTGCAGGAAAAGTCAAGCTGTTAGTTGTTGACTTGCTGCATTCTGGCTGGTTGTGCAGGAGGCTCCACTAATGCTTTTCAAAGATGAACGGTTGTATAATTGCTCATCTGTTGGCAGCCAAAATGAGTTGATATAATTAGTCACCTTTAACCTTTTATTGTGAAATTCCTTTGGTCTGTTGCTCCTTTTAGTTGATGATTTCTTTTATTCATATTAATAAAAATAAAAGTCTGCGTTTCTGTTTGGATCTGGACTGCAGCCATGTGACGTCTGAAGCGCTAAAACAAAGCGTTGCATTTAAATATCCGGGCGTGGCCCAGCATGGACATAACTCTTTATTCGCTGAGCGTCACAGAAAGTCTCATGTGTTTCTTCCCTTCTTGCCTTTCTTCTGTTTCTCTGTCATGCTCCTCCATATTTTCCCTCTGCCTATATCTCTTTCTCCATCTCCACCCCACCCTAAATCCATCCATCCTTTCCCCATGTTGTGTAAAAACCAGCTGCTTCTCTTTCTGTGTCCCGGCCTGGAGAGCTGAGTGCTGCGGAGGACGGAGATAAATCCTGCTGGACATATTTCTTTGAGACAGAGAAAGATGGGGGCGCGGGGCGGGGAACACATTAGAGGGTTTGGGACAGAGGACAAATGGTGAAAATCGAGAAGAAAAGACTGAAGACACATTTCAGGCTGTAGAGAGGATCTGTCTCACTTTGATCTGATCTACATGTTGTTCTGCTTCGTCTTTGGGTCTGGATGGTTCCTGAGACGTTTCAGGCCGGGTTACGGAGTGGAGCAGAAACTGCTCAGGTTTTTATCTTTCAGGTTCATTTTAAAGGATTATTTCATTTTTAAATCTCACAGGGTGCAACCACACCAGCCCTTTTTAGTCCGCTCTAATCCGACTCCAGTTAGTTTGTCCAGAAAGTCCGATTTGTTTGGTGTGACCTCTATTGACCTCTGACCCTGTTCCTCCAAACCTCGGTCTGGGTTCGTTTGAATGTGAACGCCAAGCGGACCGGAGACCGCTCCAGAAGCAGGAAGTGGACTTTGGCTTTTTGTTCTAAAGTCATGTTCTGTAACATCTGGACTGGCAGAATCTGGAACCGGACCCAGAACCTTTTCTTTACATAGATTCTTTTCTGCTTCAGATGAATTATATCAGATAAACGTGACAATAACGGTTGAAGAAGTTGGATTAGAGATGAACAGAAATCCCGACTCCAAAGAAAAACTTTAAATGACCTCAGAAGAACGAAAGGTCAAGGTCGTTATGAAGTTTCAAAAGAAGGTCTGGCATCTGGAAAGCAAAATGCAAATCAATAATGTTATTATTTTGTTTTTATTCAATATTTAATGCTAAAAAAAATCACATTAGTGTAACTGGACTTCTAGTTGCTGAGTGCAAAAGCTTGTTGTTTTTTAGTTGACCCCATTTTGACTTCAGGTTAAAGTTTGGAGAATTTATTTCTTCCATCTTTTTAGAATCAGAGCATATTTTGGAGAATATTTCCGTCTTTATAAAGTTGTTATAAAGAGACGCTGCCTGATATCTGCTGTGATATTCTGTCTGCAGCGTGCCGAGGTGAGATGTTTGTCAGACTGAAGGCCTGCGAGTCGAGCTGACGTCTTGAAGAGATTGGAGTGGCTCTGAGGTCAGAGGTCATGTAAACACAGCTGGCTCAGAAACGCTGTCCTCTCGTCTGCTCCAGCCTTTTTTTCTCAGTTGTTTTTCTTTAATCTTTGACGCTTCCTCTCATTCTCTGCTCACCTTTCTACATTTGCTTATCCTTTGCACAAACGTTGGTCTCCCTGCTATCTGCTGCCTCTCCTCCCCGCCCAGCTGCTCCGTTAGCTTTTCTTTCTGTCTCTTCATCATGTCTGCTCCGGCTGGAATGTTCCCTTGATTTCCAGATCCTTCACATCTTCACGTTGTTGTCAATAAATCTGTCTTTACTTCCTTCTGTCTCCTCGGTTACTGCTCTGGCCTTTCATCTGCTGCTCTATCTGCGCTGCATGGCACCGGGCCGCACGGCTCAGCATCTCCTGACAGGATCCACTACGACCTCAGCATGTTGGCTGAAGTATGCTGGAATTTTGTTGTTTGTGATGCGTAAAAACTTACTACTTCAAAAACTGAACATGTTAGATATTTTTGGGCATGGATTGAGGAAAACTACCTCAATGTTTTCATGAGATATTTGTTGAAACAAACTGGTGTCTGACTATGTGAGCTACCTCGTCAGATTTTCCTACCACAGCACGGATAGATAGCTATGTCTGTCTATCCGTGCTACCCATCTAAAACTGCTACCGTCATGTTTACAAACCGAAAACTACAGTGGGTTGTGTTAATGTTAAATATATCGGATATTATGTTTAGCTTAGCATTGAAACCACAAGAAGATCACTTCCTTCATCTGAATATCCTACCTGTTTAAAATGAAAAGCTATAGATTTATGCACTAATCCGTTTACTAGAACATCCTACCTGTTAAAAATATTTTAAATACAGAGGCGTTTGTAAGAACAAAACAGTATCGGACAGAGGAAACTAATACAGATCACTGCAACTCTTTCTGCATTGATCCATTTCATAGCGTCTGTTATCATCACAATGTGTCACTGAAATGATGGGATATGATTAATATACACTAATATTAATATTATATTAAACGGCTATTACAGCTTTAATCCCACATAGCATCGCTAACATCTATCTGGTTTAATGAAAAGAGGAGTGTTATTAAATAAACTAAAACATTTTAGAGTCTAGGGACAAAACAGCCACAAAACAACATATTTTGTCCTGATTAACAATGACTTGTTTACAGTAATAGAGACAAACTAAAGCCATAAATATGTTTACAAGACATGAAGTAATACAGCAGCTTAATGAAAGCCAGGTATAAAATAAATTAAATAAAGCTTACTGTGATCTGCAATGAAATAAAACACATGAAACGAAACTAGAATAAGAAATCTGCAGAGTCAGCAGAATGTGACGTAGCATCGATGTGGTTTTACCACGAGGCAGGACGGATTCAGGGGTGGCACAGACAGTCAGAACACTGGCGTTACCGTTAGCCGGAGCTAACAACGTTAGCCGGAGCTAACACCGTTAGCCGGAGCTGACCGCGTTAGCTGGAGCTAACACCAAATCAAAACGAGTCGCAATATAATGAATGGATATTTAAAGTAACAATGAAGCACCTTTAAGTCTTTATAACACAATATTCTGATATATCTGCTAAAATGTTTTGCTCACCGTAAACAGCCTGAGTTAGAAACTTCACCTTCCAGCAGCAGCAGCTGCTTCCTCTTCATCCGTCCAGTCCTCCTCATCTTCACTCCTCCGTTTCCATTTCAACTCGCTGCGGTTCAAACTGAAACGGCTCAACGCTACTGATTATGCAAATGTACTGTTCTGGCTGGCCGGAGCTAGCTAGCGCTAAAAGACCTAGCAAACATGCCGCTCTTAAAGGGACAGATCAGATTTTGTTTTAAATTTGGGCTCTGTGACGAGATTTAGAGCAATAAATATCAAAAGCCTCAACACAAAAAAACAAAAATACATTTAGAAAATACTCCACCTGTCCTTTTGGGTTCGATTGTTGGCTGATTTCCAAAACCTCACATGGTAGGTAAAGGGTTCGATCGGTTCGATCAGGTGGTGTGGTGTCCAGCACACGAACCGATTTCTCTTACCGACGTTCAGATTCCAGACAGAAAATCCCGTAAAACCCACAATATCACAATGAACTGAGTAAACAAACACGGCTGACAACGTAGAAGCATTAGTGATAATTTGAGTTGATTTTAAGCGATAAAAGATGCAACAAAAAGAAAAGATGTTGGATACAAAAAGAGTGGAAACGGAGCGGCGGCTCTGTTTGCTGCACTGATATGGAGACGAGTTTGTTTTTCCATCATCACCATTTGTGTGTTTAGATTGTTTTCTGTTTTTTCATTTCTTTAAGCTTCATCAGTTAATTAGTATTTGTCATTTTATTGTTTACAATTACATTGAGAACAATGGGCACAAAATACAACTAAAGTTAACTGATTTTAAAACCAGAATTAATCAATGTTTTACTGAAATCTACCTGCAGTGCATGTGGCTGGTGTCAGCATAAAGCCCTGACTGAATTAATAACCTATTCATTATATTTATGTCACGTTAACGATGAACAGGTGGAAAGTTACTGGTTTATCACCTGCGGTACCAGTTTCACTCCAGTTCCACTCCTTATCATTTCTGCTGATGTTCCTTGTAATGTTCAATAAACATTCAGGATGTTTCCACATATCATCTCTGATGTCTCGGACTCTCGGCTGCGCCATGTTTGGGATTCCCTCCGTTCTGACGTCACCGCGCTTTCTGATTGGCTACCTGTCACATTCAACAGGCTGCGTTTCGCTCCCAGTCAGGAAAAACCCCACAGGCTGCGATAAACTGGCCAAGACAATCCAACATGTTGAATATGACGATTCTAGACCAGAACGAGTCGATTTCAGCTGATTCCACCGACCTAGCTTAGCTAAAGCCTTTCCTCTGCCTACAGCTCCCAGATATATTACATCAGGCATATTATCTACTGATATTGGTCACATGATTGATTCATAGTAAAAGAGGAACAATCAGCTGTTTTGTCAGGAGAATAATAAACGGAGCAGATGAACTGGTTGTGCGACTGGGGCGTTCTGGTTGGCAGACGGCTTAGCGTGGCTTCCTGGAAGGAACAATTAGGAATTCAGAACCAAACAAACTGAAACACCAGAAGTACAAGAACAACCAGATTTAACTTCCATCAACTTGTATTGATGACAAATGTTAGAAAGAAGAAAAGCAAAGTGGAAACTCCTACAAACGAATTGTATGAGGGCCGATCCTCAGACTGCAGAATCAGCTGCAGCCAGTCCCACTTTGGTCCCACTTTGGTCCCACTTTGGTTCTGGTTTGGTCCCAGTTGTGAATGAAGTATTTATATAATTTCTCCTTGAATCCAATGTTTCTAATGAGTGCATTAGGTCTTTTCTAACAGCAGCAGCTCGCTGTCTGGCCCTGCGGCCTCAATAGATGGTAAACTGTCGGCCAGTTAGCGGTCAGCGGTTCACCACGCAGCTTTCTGAATGTGTTAAAGATGATGGATGGACGTTTCAGTGAGGACAACAAGAGACAAAAGGCTTCTTTGTCCAACTGGATAAATATTGAGGCAGTTAAATAAAGCTTAACAAAAGGTTAATCTTTGTGCTGGTAGACATTAGCCTCAGCATAGATCCTCTTTCTGATGTTTGCGGCCTGAGTGATGGATGCTGCTGTGGGTGGGGTGATTGTGACAGACGTTGCTACAGTAGCTTTCAGCGTTTTTCTCTCCTTTGGGCGTTTTCCTTGTTTGCTGGAATGAGTCGCTGCCCTTTTGTCAGCTTTTCAAACTGCTGCTTTCAGGCCACCTGTTCCGTCTGTTGTTTTGGGCTCGTTGTTTTTGTCTTATGTCTGCATAAACGTATTATTTGACTCATTCTCTCTGCTCCCATTCAGTTAAATTTATGTCTCTTTTTTATTGCTGACTGTACTTGCTCAATGGACGTTGAGGATGGAGTGAGGACGGCCGATCCTTCCTGCATGCTATGCAAAGAGTCGGCTGGTCAGCGTCGGTCCTGTTTTCATCTTACAGATGGCCGACGCTTTTCAGACAAATAAAATCGCTGCCATGCAAAGAGGAAGCGATCTCTAGATTCTTCATTTTTGCACCACTTGGTTGACGTGTTTTCAAATTCAAATTCAGATGCATGAGGGAAACCGTTGGCGTGCTGCGTTTGTTTTGTTGCAGTGACTGAATGCAGAGCAAAGAAAAGAGTTTGCATGGATCATTTTCCTGTCTAAACATGACGGCTCTATTTGCATAACTGGGATGTGGTGTGGAGCTGAATGGACATGCACACCAAAATTATGATTTTCTGCTGTAAAATGTCCTGAAAACTCGTTTTCAGAGGAAGGGACTGACCTGGTATTCAGCTCGTTTCTATGACAACCGCTTTACTTTGAGCTAAAGTCGGTAGCTAACCACAGACGGACTCTTTCTCAAATTAACCTGGAATTAGTTTGAGTGTAAAATGGGCCAAACAATAAAAACTAATCCTGTAAATGGGATTTCACTTCAACTTTTCACTTTTGTCAATTCTTAAAAAACTTAAAAATTAATGAAAACTCTCCAAAAGAGACGATATGAATACAAAATCTGACAATATAGGAGTTTATTGTCATGTGCGCTTCTATAATAAAGTTCAGTTTGAGAGTGTAGTTTTTAATAAATAATGGAATGGTTCTGATGCTGCCTAACATTTTAAAAAAGAGAAAACAAAATTCTAGAAATGTCTTAAAACATGTATGCAACATTTATCTAACCAGGTTTGAATCATTAAGATTAAAAATCTCATTTTTAAGAAACTTGTGGCAACAATTACAAAAACTACACATATCAAAACCAAACACAGTTGGGCTTCTTTAAAAGATGTATTACGTAAATTAGATAAAATATTGAAGTTTATTCCTTAAGTTGATCAATTTTATTTTGAAAAATGATCAACTTCTATTATGTATCAGAAAAATAACAACCTAATTCAGGGATGAGACACAAACTTTTTCTGTTTTTCATTAAACATGATTTGTTAAGATGTATTATGAAACATGAATCTGTTCATTAAAACTTTTTGAATTTGCTTGGATTTTTATAAAAGAAAAAAAGTGTGAAAGTAAAATTTACACTGCAAAAACACAAAATCCTACCAGTGTTTTTGGTCTAATTTCAAGTGCAAATATCTCAGTGAACTTGAACTAAGACAAAACTAACTGACCGGTAACTTTTCAGCAAGAAAACTGAGCTTGTTTTAAGTCAGTAATTTCTTAATATTAATGAAAAAGTTCCAGTTCTATTGGCAGATTATTTTTCTCTTCCTATAAGCGAAAATATCTGCTAGTGGAACCAGAACTTTATCATCAATGTTAAGAAATTATTGACTTAAAACAAGCTCTTTTTTGCTGAAAAGTTACCTGTAAGTTCATTTAGTCTTATTTCAAGTTCACTGAGATATTTTGAGTTGAAACTAGACCAGAAATATTTTGTAATATTTTGTTTTTGCAGTGTATGATGTAAAGTTTCTTTTTGTCTCTCTTGCAGTCCAGGCTCAACGCTCGGGAAGAGCGAGGCGGATGTCACAGTCGGACGACGAGGAAGCGGCGGCGGCGCATCAACCCGTCACTTCCTGAAACCACAAAAACCAGAAAAATGATGAAATGCACCAAGGTCAGTCAGTGGGACCCCTGGTACGGCACACGAAGGCGACTGGATGTTTTCTTTCGACTGAAGAAGGAAAATGTCCAGATAAACGAAGAGCCGTGTTGGAACATATAAAAACCAGGCGACAAAGTTTTAACTTTATAAATCCTGCCTGGTTTCTCACACAAAGTTACTTATTTATTAATCTAAAATAGTTTTATAATTACAGCCTGTGCCCTGAAACTAAAATGTGTGGCTGGGTTAAATCTGATCGATGTTTGCCGTAAGACAGTTATTACACATCACACATATAATTACCGATGATTATATGCTGCTAGCATTCGCTCTGCCTTTCCCTCACACGCTGTGCTTCATTTTGCTTTGTTAGCTTTTCTCTGTTGAAGAGAAAGTACCTGCGATTAAAGAAAAATGTTAATCTTTATCCTGCCGGTTTGAGAGCCTGAGCCAAATAGGTAGTAAAAAAATATTTATGAAGATTTTTCAACAACAAAAATCAGACCTGATTGTTTCATTCTCTGTACAGTTTAAAGTGGATTTTTATTTTGCAGTGCTTTGTGATTTTATGTCTGTGAAAAACACTTTATAAATAAAGTTTACTTATTGAAAACATGCAAACAATATCAACTTCCAGATATAATCTCATAAATCTTTAAAACCAGTTATGTGTTGATTTCTGAACTTAGTTTTTGTTTGTAATTTGATAAATACAGACAGAAAATGGATGCAATATGTGCAAATATTGCATTGTTTTCTTAATCATCTCTTTTTGGATTTATTTTGATAATGTGGTAAAAATGTTTCAGTTAAAAATGTTTTTTTGTGAGTTCTTTAGCCTCCTTATTGGTCCCAAAGTTAAAAACCAAAGCAGATTTAAAAATAGAAAACTATCTAAAATAAATAAACAGCCAGTATGCGTCTGTCATTTCTGTCAGTCCAAAGCTAAAATGGCCGACGAGGATGGAAACCTTGCATAAGCTAGTGCTAGTGCTAGCGCTGCGTGTTTCTCTTTCTTTTTAAAGAAGGAAAAAAGAAATAATAATACTACAGCTAATCTCTGTGTGTTGGTCCTCTTTACGTATGAGCTTGCATTAGCATAGCATCACTGTTAGCTGTTGCAAAAAATTTTTAAAAAGTTTTGAACTCTGGCTTCAGAACTTGTGTGATTATTAAAATGCCAACAGAAAAGTTTCTGTTATCATGGAGAACTGCAGGAATAAAACTGGACTCTCCATTTGTTCCTGTTTAGGTGTATGATAGCATTAGCCTTGTGGCACAGCTAGTTGCTAAGGCTAAACATTAAAACTCAAATGAACCTGCCTTAAATGTGATATTTTTAAAATATTAATAATAAGCCATATTAGAGCAGAATGCTAATAAAAAGCAAGCGCAGCTTAAACCGATTTTAGTTTTTTCTTTTACTGATTTCATCCAAGCTAGCAATGCAGCTTTTACAGGAAATGAAATATTAAGATGTGACAAAGGCCTTGCTTTAACAGTATTATTTATCTTTTAACTGCTGCTAAAGAGGTCAGAGATAAATGACCCAAACAGAAACATTTCCCACATTTTACATACTTGTTAGCATTGTTAGCTAGCTAGCTGCAAATTAAATGTTTAAAATTCCTTTGAGCTAATAACATAAAGTGTGAGATTGTTCTGGTGCTAGTAAAATATTCACTTGTTCCTCTTTAGCATTAGCACTGCAGTACAGCTCATTGCTGCAAGAAGTTAGAAAAGTAAGCATTTACATTGTCAAAATTTGTGTTGGAGGATGTTCTCTTTATATTGGATTAAAGTATATTATACTGACAGTGTAAGCTAAGTTAGTCTGTAAAAAGTAAAACCATTGTTGTTATGTTGACTTTAGCATTTCATCTGAAAATTTGAGGTTTGGGATTTTTTTGTAGCTAAATAAGTTATATAATCCTGAAATAGTAAAATCAGGGTAACTTTAAAAAACTTTTCAGAGCAAAAGTTCACAAAAATCAGATTATGTTCATCTTTTAACTTCAAAACGAAACCAGTTAAACTTTAACTCTAAAAATAATTCTAGATCTCTTTTACATGTTTATTTTTTGCCAGCGACTTAGTTTCTACCAGTGAAACTTTTCCTCTTTGTACATAAATATGAAACAATGTAAATTATGGTGGAGTAAATCCATGGAGGATGCAGGTGTGACGGTGATTTGGTTTGTTTGACTGAATTTTAATATAAATTATTCAGCTGCGGCTTCATGTTCAACCTGTGTGAGCCGCAGAGACAGAGGGACAAACCTGAATGTTAGCATGCCTTAAAAAATCACAAAGGAGCAAAACGATCACTTTGAAATGATGAACAAACAGAGGAGTAAAGGAGAACAATAAGAGCGCGTGGATTTGTGTTGGACTGGAAGGCCGGTCACGCTGCTGGCTGGGCTTAAAGCAACACCTGAGTGGCTCTCATTCGGCCTGTTAGCAGCCAAAATGGCCGCTGACACAAACAGGGAGGCAGGCATGATGGAGTTACCTGGATTTGGTTCAGCACATAATTCTGCCTTGTTCAGATTTGACCTGGATTCTTTACATTTTATCATAAAACCTGGGCGCCAATTAGCTTTGGATGCTAGCATGGTGCAGACTCTGGTGTCTGCCAATCCTCCCTGCAGAGAGAGAGAGAGAAACAGAGAGAGAGAAAGCCGCTGGATTTTCCTGCTCTTAACGTGAGGCCTGGGCTGCAGAGACTAACAGACTAAACTCTGAGCTTACACCTGCAAATGTGGCTCATTGAAGCTGCCTGCTGTAATCCTGTGAGCCTGCAATCAGCCAGCACAAAGGGAATTGATGATGGGGTATTATGGCAGTATAGTAAATATGAGCCATTAAAGTGCCTCAGATGATGTATTAACTCCACTGAGCTACCGTTTAGTTTGTAATTAGATGATGTGTGTTTGAGATCATTCCCTGGATGGCAGCTTTGTGAAATTTACAGCCTTTGTCTTGAATTGAACAACTTAAAGTTTAATTAGTGTTTATTTTAAAAAGTTTTATATTGTGGTGTCATTAAGGTAAAAATTATCTGCTAATTTAACTTACCAGAAAGTAGAAATGATTTTCATGTTCAGGATTTCTGCCAGAGAGCTTCAGTCAGGTGGCAAATACCAATTTATAGATTGATTATTGAGGTTTCCAAGACTTTATTTCTGTTATTTATGATGATTTTTTTTATTTATTGCTAATAAAAAAATGATCATTTTGAGATTAGAATATGATATTAGACCTTACCAGGAGCTGAGAACCGTTTGGTGCAATATCCGCTGCAGAAAAGGATTTTCCTAATGCAAATTACAGAATATAAATATGTACAATTATACATAACTGGGTTTGAAGTGATGATACCAAAAATACTCTAACTTCATCATTTTCAGTTTGGCTTATGTCGATACAAATCCAAAGTATCATTATATGTCATATCATATGGGCTTATTACTCTTACAGAAAATGCAATAAAAAATGTTTTAAAATAAAAATGTGTGGGGCTGCCCCCCAAAACATGGCACCCTGGGCTGCTGCCCCTGTAAGTCTGACCCAGATCAGACCAATAAAAAGTATTTTAATGAGACCTTATTGATTTTTCCAACCCACTTTAAAGATTATTTTCAATAACAAATAATTCTGATGTTTTGTAACTGCATTAATGAAGTTATCATTAATCAGACGTTCCGACTTGTTGCTGATATTCAGATATTTTCCTCAGTAAAACACGAAGCCTTTCGCTGTCGTCCATCTTGGATCCTGAGGATTACTGTAAAATGAACCTGAACATCCAGCAGCGTGTTTCTGATTGTGCTGCGATTTTATCCTGCTGATCCTGAAAACGAGCAGCGAATCCAAACCTGCAGCCAACAGGCAGCATGATGTCAGAGCAGGAAACATGAAACATGATTTCATGTTTCCTCCAGATCAGATGAAAACGCTCTGAGTCGCTCCTCTGCATAGCCACATTTATTTTGAGTCTGAATCATCTTATGATTTTTCAACATTTGCAACGGCTCAAACAAAACCTGCCGTATGAGAAGTGATGCAGAAACGCAGAAAATGTTTATTTTATTTCCGTTTCTAATAAAGTTTGCTATTTAGTTTTGCTGCAGAGAAAACTCTGAGCTGATTCAGATACAATGAAATATTTGTGCTAAGCTCGGATTAACTCTGTGCTTTCCAGGCTTTCTTCATGGGATTAACGTCTTGAAAGGAGTCCAGATTAAAATACATTTCTATAAATTGATGCTAAAAGTTTCTTTTTTTAGGGATTGATTTTTGGATGCAGGAATAAAACTGAAACTAAAACTAATAAAATTCCCCTTTGATTTCTAGGGATTCAGTAAAAAATAATCTAATTAAATGTTAAAGCTAATGTTCAAAGTTAGCTAAAATAATCTGAAAAGTGTCACATGTTTAATTATTTCATTATAAAACATTATGTTAAGTATGAATTTACAGCTTTAATTTCTCAGTATTGTTGAGATTTAATGGCTGGATGTTTTCAGATCTGATAGAAATAAATATAATTTTCTTTCTGAAATCAGCAGATTAAAAATATGCTGATTCCAACAAGTTTTATGCTGATTGTTTATACAGATTTTCAATCTCAGGGGGGAGGAAGGAAAATGATATTTGAGATTATTTCTAGAACTGAATAAAGATTCATATTTTTATTCTGGCAACATTTCTAAAAGGTCATCATACAAATGTTATTGTATAGATTCTTAAAATGGTCGTTCTTCTAGTCTCACTAACGGCAGTATTTAGATAAAATATGAGTAATTTTTAATCGAACATGCCTGTAGTTCATGTCGACACATCGGGGCGGCTGCAGCTTCCAGACTAAATCCGGGTTGCACCAAAACAATGGCGGCTTCACTCAGCTGCATTAAAACACTCAAAGTAAACGCTGCGCCTGTTTGTGAGAGAGTCACTTCTGAAGCCACAGTCACACACACACACACACACACACACCCACACACACTCGTCGTGCCTGGCTTCAGTGTGTCAGCGGCGCTGATGATGGTTCAGGTTGGGCTGACGCTGCTAACCTCCTCCATCAACACGACTTTCAGGCAGAGCAGCAATTCTCTCACGGCGCCAAAGAAAACAAAGTCTGCAGTTCACACACACTTCACACACACTGGCATGACAAAGATGCAAAGATCACAAAACAAAATGAAATCTAAAGACCCCAAACATCACTTCCTGTCAGCGCGAGCGCAGGATGGCAGGAAGTGATGTTAACTGGAAGATTTTAGGTCTAAAAATATTTAGATGTTTGTGTGTTTTCATCACAGCAGTTTTCATCACTCTGTGTGGGCGTGTGTGTGTGTGTGTGTGTGTGAGCAGGGGTGCGTGTGTGGATGTGTGGGCGTGTAGGGGTGTGTGTGGGGATGTATGCGGGGGTGTGTGTGTGCGTGTGTGTGTGTGCAAAAGGTTTCTTCCCTGGTTGGTTTAAAACCTGCAGTGTTGGACAGTTAATCCCTAAAAAGAACTAGTTCATCCAGCTGATAATGAACCGATTCATGTTTATAGTTCAAGAAAAGTGTGCAAACAGATATGTAGGTTACAAGTTCATTGATCATAAAACTATGTAAATTGGATTATGAAAATAAATTAGCTTAATGGAAAAACGTTAATTTAGAAAAAACTAATTTTTACTCCAGGATGAGTTTTTTTTTTTTTTTCTGGTTTATTTTGCAAAACTGAAATGGAAACATTCTGTTTGCTTCACACAAGTCACATGACCCACAACAGGAAGTTACTACTGCAAGAAGACAGGAAGTGGTTGTATTATGATGATGATGATGATGATGCATGTTTTCAGTTGAATATCAAAGTTTTTCACACTTTAGTAATGGAAGCAGAGCTGCAGAGTTATTAGCCAGCTAGCATATCAGTCATGCAGCATTTACAAACTGGCCTTTTTATTACATTTTCTCCTGTTATTAATTTTTTATGACTCATATTTCAATGTTTTCAGAAAGCAAAATTATGATAAAAATGTTCTATTTGGATTATATTGATGTTTTTAAAGCACTACAAGGATGGTGCTCAAATTTATTAAAACTATAATTCTGTTTAATTTCTTTAGCGGACAGGAAGGAATTATTAACTTGATAAAAACTCATATTTCTTATGAGTTAGTTTTATCTTATTTCAGGTGAACTAGACCAAAATAGTTTTATATTATTGACCAAAATACAAAATATATTTTGTATTTTTACAAAATATATATATACAAATATACAAAATATATTTTGTATTTTTAACAAATCCACATAATTTCACTCTGATTTTCTGTTAAATTGGATTTATTTAAATATAACAACTGACTGCTGTGTGACGCATCTTTAACTCTTTTTAGGAAACTGTGTTGGTGCCGCAGCATCAAATCCCTGTAAATGATTGTGACTCCTAAAATAACTTTGTTAGGTGCAGAGAGAACCGGTTTTTCTGTTCGATCCACTTAAAGCTTGTCATGTTTTCTCACCTCTGAACAGAAAACAATCTGCCTTCATCCCCTCAAAGAAAAATACAAGCTAACGCTTCAACCGTGAAGTTAAAAACGTTGCATGCTTTGGATGTTTGATGAACCGGGATCAGGTGAAACCTCCTCTGCAGCAGCGGCGGCGCGGCGAGCAGAGCTGCACAAACGCCTCTCAACAGGAACGTGGGCGTGATTGAGAGGATCCTGCAGAAAGTAATCGATGTTGAAATCCCTCCAGAAGCGAACGTGTCGACATCTGCCTGTAATCTGAAGAGTTTTAACATGTTTGCTGCTCTCTCTAAAGTAACTGTCAAAATAATTTGAGTTTTTAATCTGAGTCTTGTATTGAAAACAGTCAACATGTCAGTCCTTTGTTCACATTTTTGATGTAATTAAATATCTATTTTCTCCGGGGAAATCCTGATACGTCATCATTTGGGAATTTTCAGCGTTGTGAACTGAAGCAGCAGACCGATTGAAAACAGCTGAGATGATAAACTGCTGATTATTTCTGCATCGTCTGCTGACTTTAAACAGAGCAAAACCAAATTCAGCAGATAGAAACATTCGCCTGCATGAATATATCCACGTTTTAATACCTGGTTCTGTTTGGTTCTGAAATGAACTGAAAGGACCAACAGTATTTAATATTTAGTAAATCATTTAGAGCTTTTTTATTCTAACCAGCCAGTTAAAACTGCTGCTGCTTCAGCTGAAATATTCACACAATGTTTGATTCAATATTCCAAATTATTGGTGGAAAATTCTCACATTTACAGATTTTTTCATCTAAAATATTTTAAATAAAATAAATCTGACGCTGTGCTGGCTGGCGGTAGCAAAGCAGCCAATCCGAGAGCGCCATTCGTTTTACCTGCTGCTGATTGGCTGGGATAAGGAAAACTGTAGATGTTAGCGGTAATGCTAAGCTAATAAGGTTTATTTATGCATATTAATGTACATTTGGTGTTTGAATGAACAGCCTTCATGGATTTAGTTTATATGAGCGTCTTTGTTTCTTTTCATTTTATGTTTGTTAAAAAAATTGCAAACTTTCACATTTGCTGTTTTTGTTTTTTTCAAAATACCAAATTTAAAATCAATGAATTAAATTTCATATTTCAATAATCTGATGAGTTTATTACATCCCAAAACACAAAGAAACGTTCATAGTTTGAACGTTGAGTCGTAATTTAATGGATCACTTCTACATGGTTTTGTATTTTGAATGTTCGAAGTTGCTACGGTAACGGTGTCCCGCGGTTGCTACGGTAACATGTCCCAGGAGATGAGTGGAAGGTAAAAACTAACAACTGTCCACTTTATCAACAGTGGATGTTAATTATTATTAATACTTTTATTATTCATAGCAATAATAAAATATTTTGCATTTAGATTTTAAACACAAGAATGAAACGTCTCCATGTTGCTGACAGAAACAGACTGAAGACGTAAAAAACATTTAAAGCTTTTCCAAATACAAATGAATTTTCCTGCCTGCAGATTTACTGATTCTGCATTAAAACATTTTAAAATCTTTATATTTCAGCTCCAACTTTCCCCTCCTAAAGAAATTGATCTATGCTGGAGTTTAATTAGTGTCTCGTTAAAGTTATAATTATTTCTCATTTCTTAATTTTTCAACTTCAGTTTATTTCACTGAGATTTTATAAATTAGATGTTATTATGAACCAAAAGGAGCAGAAACAAAAAGTTTCTTCATAAATTAAATCTGTTGTGGTTGGGTTCCTTTAATTTAGGCTTTTTTGGAGGATTTCTGCATTTTCCCCAGATTAGTAAAAACAAGTCAAACATCCTAAAAGCTGCTTTATTGGTGTTTTCCTCCAGCCGTGGGTCACTGCTGCACTAATTTACTGCTTAAGCATAATTAAGCTGAGAGAAAGCTTCCTGCAGAGCAGCAGGGCTGATTCTGATCTCCATCATGTTGAGCTTAAGTGGAGGAGGTGAAGGGCGGCGTAATTATCAGAGGATTTTCCCTGCAGTCGTCCTCGCTGTCTCTGTGAGTGTCTGCGTTTCCGCTCTGACAGAAAGCCCTGCGGCGCGGCACTCAGTCAGAAACACCACGTCCAGCTGCAACGCTGCAGGAACGCAAACACTGAAAGATTTACAGACGCACTCAGATCACAGCGAGAAACACGCAGCTTTTATTCTGAAAAACTTTAATACGGTCACACTTCCTTCAGGAGAGTCGTCAGAATAAAACATCTCATCAGTTTGGTAACTAGTTACATTTAGCTGAGTAACTTTATTTGAAAAATGTATCTCTACTCTTTCTTCAGTCAAATTTCTGGATTTTCTTCCCACTTAATGAAAATCAAACATATTTTAACCAAAATCCACCAGACAGACTCAAACCTGCAGCTTCTGTTAAAGTTTAACAAGTTTTTTATTTAAAGAAACTGATTTGGAAACATTTTATTTTGTTATTTTTTGTTCTTTATATGAATTATTGTCATTTTGGTTCTTAAAATACCAAACTTTCCACTGAACTTTATCTTTTGGTTCATCTGATGATGTAATTTTTAAGCATTAAATGATTTATTATTTGATCAGTTACTCAGTACTTGAATAGACTTTTTACCAAATACTTTTGTACTTTTACTCAAGTAAAAATATGTTAGAAGCATTAGTAGATTATTATATTAGTAGGAGTATTTCTACTGTTGCACATAATTTCTGGTTTTAGGTTGAAATAAAATCCAAAACAAGCCAATCAACAAACACACTCAGTTTATTTCTCTACGTTTAATTAAGGTTATTAAAAGTTTCTGGATTTCTGTTTTGATTTATTGCATTATTTAATATTCGAACTGGAGTTAAACTGATACAGATATTTAAAAGGTTTTTAATAACAGGTAATTATCATTACAAGTGACGCTGATCAGTTTAAACAGGCTTTTCATCCTGACAGTCGGTTTCCAGGGAATGACTCACTTTGATGGGAAACGCTTCACTTCAAACTGTTTGTGTAATAAACTTTATTTACACAGGCTCAGTGAAGTTAAGTTATGGATTTTTATTCTTTTAATTTGATCAACATGTTCCCGGTTATGTGTTTCAGGACTGATTAAACCTTCCAGAGGTATGAATAATTCTGGTCTGGATTTGGACCAAAATCAAACGTCGTCCTACAGAAGCAGAAGCTCATTAATCACTCATCAGTCTCTCATCTCGTTATCTGAAAGTCAAACCTCCTGTGTCTCTTTTTACGGCTGAACATCCTGATGTTTATTATATTTGGCGTCTCAATAATTGTTTCTTTTTCTTTGTAGTATTTTTTTGTTAGGGTTCAGAACCGCCTGGTTGTTTTGGATCTGACAGGTAGCAGCCCACACGTTGTTGCTAATATCTGGTTATTTTCATTAGTCATCCAGGTAATTATTCTATTTATGTCTGAACATCTTGAACTTTCCAAAGCGGCTTCCTGCTGCTTTCCTTACCGGTTTGTTTATTGTGATGTTTCCATGAAGCCTGTTGTTGGCTCTGTTTCGTTTGCGTTCTCATTCATCTGGCATCAAAGTAAAGCCGTCATCAGTTCGTCGTTTAGAAAAGCCATCAGCGTGTCACCTTCTGTCCTGCTCACCGTTCCACCTGTCTGCTGCTGCAGCTTCAGATGAGCGGCGGTAAACGCTGCTGCAGCGCCGACACCAGCAGCTGTCGGCCCGCTTCATGTTTCCTCACTGCGTCTGTTTGTCATCCAAACACACAAATGGACAGATTGAGCCGCCGCAGCAGAGAAAATGTCAAACACCAAAAGTCCCTTAAGCCCAAAGATCAACTCCAAAAGTCAAGTTTATTTTTAAGCCTCTCCACATCCAGTGGCATGCAGATCTGGTGTTTGGTTTTCTAACCTGGTAGTGAAGCAGCGCCGTTGGACAAAATAAATTATCCTCATTATTAGCAGTAAGATACTCTAAGTTTGTCAAAACAATGCGTCTAGTGAAAAGCACTAAATTGTCTTAATCATTACATTTTACATGAATGTAAAACAGTTAAAGTCTGGTAGGTTCATCATAGAAACCTACAGGAAGCTGCAGTAAAACTCCAACCATAGATGATGGAAATGCAGAGATTTATTATGTTGCTGTGATTTATTCTAGTTATTTTTCTTCTTCTTGCCTGAATGTTAGGGGAGCAGCTCTGGGCCTCAGAGCAGAAAAGGAACAGCTGCGCAGAAACTAAACAGGCTGAGAGCGCTGCGGCCGGGAGGTACGGTGGTCCACAAGGGTCAAGAAGATGCCGCAGAAAAAGCCACAATGTAACACAGGATTTATGCTAAAACTGAGTTTATGGTGAAACAGGATTTATGCTAAGATGGAACTTAGTGTTAGAAGTTCTGAAAATTTTTCTAGCGTAATTTCTGTTTCAGAAAGTTCCAGTAACTTTCATGTTGGCATTGCTGGGTTTCAGACACGTGACCCGGATGACGCGCGAAATTCAGATGGAGCTTCAGACCTCAAATTATACGACGAGCCAGAAGAAAGTTTCCAAAAAGAAACAAGATAAATCTTACATAGCAGATAGTTATTCAGTACAGATACATTTAAACAATTATTATCAATATATGCACATTTATACAGATGCATCAAAAATAAATGGAAAAATAGGAGAAGCTTTTGTAGTACCAGAATTCAATTTAAAAATAGGAAAACGAATTACAGACGGATTATCAGTTTACACAGGAGAAATGTTGGCAATATTATTAGCTTTACAATGGGTAGAAGAAATAAAACCATTAAAAACAGTGATATGTTCAGATTCAAGCTCTGCACTATTAAGTTTAAAGAACACTCAATCAGATAGTAGGATGGACATTTTATTAGAAATATTTCATACATTATTTAGGATAGAAAATATGGGTTTAATAGTTATATTTGTGTGGGTTCCAGCACATATTGGGGTTGAAGGAAACGAGAGAGCAGATAAAATGGCAAAGAGGGCAATTCAAAATCCTATTAGTTTTACAGTTAAAACAAGTAAATCTGAGGGAAAGAGTATGGTTAAAGGAAAACTGATGGAAAAATGGCAAAAAAGGTGGGATGAAGAAAAAACAGGAAGATGGTTTTATAAAATTCAGAAAATAGTAGGAGAGAGAAGAAATGGAAGAAGAAATAGAAAGGAGGAAAGAGTGATAACAAGATTAAGATTTGGGCATACAGGACTTCATTATACACTTTTTAAAATAAAAAAGCATGATAATGGCAAATGTGATTACTGTGGAAAATATGAAACAATAGAGCATATTATATTAGAATGTCATAAGTATGAAAGAGAAAGAAGATACATGAGAAGAGAGTTTGAATGTATTAAGGAAAAGATTAATTTATTAGATATTTTGAGGAAGAATTTGGGGAGTAAACACATACAAATAATTATTAAATATTTAAAGAAAACTAAATTGTTTCACAGAATTTGATTATAGTAGGTGTGTTTGTGAATAAGTGCATGATCTAGAGGGGTATAGTATAAAGTTAAGTATAAAAATGGATGAATGTGTGTGTATATATATATATGTATGATTTATTTATTTAGTTTATTCATTATTGTTATTTGTAGGAGTATATATATATATATTTATATAAATAGATAGTCCATCTCGAACCACACTCCATACCAGTAAGTGGCGGTAATGCTACTTAAAGTTTGTTGCCAACCGCCAATAAACTCAAGAAGAAGAAGAAGAAAGTTTCCAAAAGCCTGGAGAATAAAATCATTTAGTTTCAGGTTGGGTCAAATTTAGGACCAACAGAATCATTAAATGGCTGTGGACTGGTTTCTGCCGGGTGAGTAGTGAGTTGTGCTATTTAAGTAATTAGTCTATGATAACGATGCTACCGCTAACAACAAGCTAACCCATGTTATTTCTATGAGCTTGGATCTCCTGGTAAATCATTTATTTAGCTTCTGTAAACCAAATTCATGCAGGAGTTGTAGGTTAATGTTGAGTGGTTGTAGGATTCAGGTCCAATGCAGGTCATGGATTCGCTCCGACCTACAGAACCTCCGTGTTGGAGTCAGACATGAACCGTGTGGGGGAACAGTCACAGCTCTCTGTCTGTATGGCTGGGGAGGTTACATTTCATTTATTTAGCTTTTTTTTAGCATCAATAAACATGATCTTTTCTGTCCGGGACTCGGCCCTGAGCTAGCTGCTAACAACATTAGCGCTCTGAGGACAACCAAGCTAGGCCATAAAATAATATCTTACATATGAATGCTTGTCTTTCTAAGGAACTGTCCAGTAACATTTCTGAAAATACTATTTAAACGATGCGATCGTTACCCGTTAGAAACTCGGCGCTGCAAACTGGCGTTGTTAGTTTTCACACCTCCTGTTTTTAGCTGTAGATTGTTGATCCACTTTTCTCCTCTTTTTCCTGAAAGTTTTTAAAATTAACTCCCTTGTGACCGACTACCTTGGAAACAGGAAAATAACGTTTATCTTTCTCTGTATTAGAACGGCTGGAACAACCGTAAGGACTCAGACTTTAGGCTTTTTGATGCTGGATCAGCACAAATAAACAAACTGCTTTTACTTCCGTCTGCATTGGGTGACGTCAGAGCTACGTCATCTGAAACCCAGCAACAACGTCTCTGAAGGCTTTTGTTTTTGCGTTGAGTTTTGCATCTTATTGAATATTATTTTCACTATTACAAAAGAAGAGCATATTTTCATAACTGAATATGATAATATTGCGTTTTGAAATAACAACAATAGTTATTTTTATGATCATTTAGAGGTCAAATCTTATAATAATGGCACATCTGGTGTTGGATTTTCTTTATGCCCAGAAAAAGGTCAGAATTTCACACATATGAATTATAAAATGTTGTATAAAAAAGTAGCTCCAGTGCTTTAAATTTATGCTCAGCTGTTTTTCCGAATGAGTTTATGAGTTCTATTCATCTTTTTGCTTTTGGATCGTGGGATGATTAAAGGTTGTCAGTAGATTTTTATAGCTTTTTGCACCTATAAATGATATTTCTGAATATTATTCAGTGAAACATATAGTGAACATGTTGGAGTTTGTGGGAACAGCTGCCGTCACGGTTTGGTTGCAGAGTAACAAACCCTCCCACCTCCCTGCTGCCTGGTTCCGGTTCTGTGGGCCGGGCCGGGTTGTGCCGGGCTGGGCCGGGCCGGGTTGTGCCGCTCTCTGTGACTCATCCATCTGTCAGTTCGCTGCTGGAACAACCCGAAGCGTTTAAAGAACATTTCACGTCTCGTTTCTGTTTTGACTTGCTGCGTTTACACAGCGGAGATGAAAACGTTTGAGTCAAATCAGCTGAGTTCACTGAAAAACTACGTCAAATATTGATTTCTTTATCTACTAACAGGTTTTGTCATGTTTATTTTTATTGTCATTTAAATATTTCTGGCATTGATTCTTCATACCACAATGTGACAGAAAAGCTTAAAGCTGTCAGTCAGTTTAGTTTCAACTCCTGTAAAAGATTTGATCAAGATGTTAGTTTGTGTTATTGCTGATGACACATAACAGATATTTAGTCTGTTACGTTTCTGCCTTCATGTTTCCTGCTGGTTGTTGTCTGCAGACATGGAGAGTTGAGGAGTTTAGATCAGATCAGTTTGACTCTCAGCAGCAGATTTTCCTTTAGCTTCAGTTACAGCCTGTTGAGTTCAACAACAAGCGAGTCGCTTTCAAAGGAATGAATTACGCAGCTAAGAAATGTAAACATCAGTATATTTTGATTTATGACTCTGTAAGTTGGCAGGTTTACTGTTGAGACTTTGATGCATTTCTTCTCATTTCTCTGCCAGCTGTCATGTTTATCTTGTTCTTGGTTGAGCCGTCAGTCAGCTGCTGTCTGAGCTGCTCAGTAAAACTCCTGAACGCGTCGAGAACAAATTAACGCTCAGAAAATCTTCATGTTTGAGAATATTTCAGCTTTAAATGTTTTTCCTGATTTCTATTTTCTCTGAAAAGGAAACGTCTACATTTTAAATAATTGTGGTTTTGTTGCATTGATGATTAGTTACATTTTTGTTTATGTCATAAGAAAAACAAAAACATAAAAATCTCTCAATTAACTGGAAAAAAACATCTCAACAGTAACGAAACCAAGACTTTGCTTTTGATAATTGAATAAGTAAAATATTTAATTTAATTAGACAAATGATACACGGGACTCATCGTTGTTCATATTAAGCACAACAGTCAGATTTCTGTGTTGATGGCCCTGAAGTGACCTGCACAGAAAAGGTTTGCAGAAGCAGAAATGGACGCCGTCGTCTGCAGATGATTTTAAAGTGGACCAGTTAAATCCGACACTTCGCCGTCTGTTGGCCTCAGTCATCGTTTACGTCCAGATTTATGGCGTCTGGCGACAAGCCTCTCATGGACGTTCTTTCAAAACGATCACAAACATATCTGACTTTGTTCACATGTAAAAGCGGCAGAAATGAGATTTTTTGGAGGGTGTAAAGATTGGAATATGGCCGTCTGGCTAACAGTCGCTCAGACTTGAGCTAACGCCTAGTTAAAGTAAAACTGACAGGTTTTGTGGGTTAAACTAATCAAATAATCTCAAAGTCAACAAATAGTAACTTCATCTCACTTGCCAAAAGGTTTTCATTTTAGCAACAATTACAGAAAAATTCAATGTAATTCCAGGAATAAAAACCTACATATTGATGCCAACTAGTTCTACATATTCGAACATATTTTTTAATTATAAACAACAAAAAAATCTCTCATTTCTGTACCAAACTGTGTTGAGTCGTCTGTTAGATAATTGTCTAAAACGGTTTTCCTGTTCTGTACACCAACATGTTGGGCCACCTCTGTTTACTTTCAGAAGGTTTTTACAAACTTCAGCTCATATGACAGTAACTCCAGTAACAACGGCCGGAGTCGTTGTTAAATAAATGGTTTCCTCTCTTTGCATTCAGCTCCACTTGCCAGCCGTCTCAGGTCATTTGCAGGCAGGTATAGATGTGCGTTGTTAACCACTGGAAGAAAAACTTCCATCCAGCTTTAATTGACTTGTCTAAGTGATGAGCTGTCAGCCTCTCCATCCATCCAGCCAGAGATAATGCCGGGGGGAAAGGTGCCTCCACTCCGCCGCCTCGCTCTGATTAAAACAGCTGAGCTGAGGGCAACATGGCGGCGGCTCGGCCCGAACGGTCCGTCGTAACAAATCGCTTCTGTTAGGTGAACCTGCGTAATGCCGGCCTGCCCGTCTGGCCGTGTCTGCAGGGGATTTGAGATGCATATGCATGAGCGGCGCAGGTTGGGAGGGAGGCAGGTGGAGTTCTGGAGGCCAATTTGGGTCTGCAGGGAGGTGAGCAGGACTGAGGAGGAGGAAGGGCAGGAGGCGAAGCTTATAGAGCCGCGGCTAACAAGCCATATCTCTGAGGTTTAGTCTGGTGTCACCACATCTTCTGCTGCTGCTCCAGCTCTGGCTGCGGTTTGCATAATGTCCCCCAGTCATTTGGTTCGGCTGCAGCGCTGCTTTCTGCTGCCGGCACCAATTTGGCTGGGCAGCAGCGAGTTAAAGATCCGTCTCTTTCTGCCTCATTTGTGTCGGCGCAGAACAGGACAGGTTCTGCCTTTTGTTTGCATGTTTGTGTGTGTCCATCTGTCAGTGGCAGACAGGTGCTTTGTTAAGCTGCTGCCAATCATCGTCTGCTTCTCTCTTGCTCCCAAGAGGCTGAGTTTTTCTCTTCCATGCACCTCATATTTACAAGAGGAACCTGAAGGCAGCAGACAGCTTCAGGAGATTACATCTGCAAGTTTGCTTTTCTCTGAGGTATTTCTCATTCCTCCCACGCTCCAGACAGTCAGAGTTCATTAAGGTGGAGTTCGTCACAGCAGCGCTCCAGGCCAGGTGGATAACAGGTCAGAAAGTTTCCCCCAGGCTGCGTCTGGCCAGCCGTTTGCACAAGTTCCTGTTGTTAGCGTAATAGGAGAAATGTTGAGTCTCTATCAACATTTATGGGTTTTTTCACACGTGACAGTCAGGTAGATGCAACGTTTGTTAAACTTTCAGTTCACACTGGACTGAAAACCTGTTCCCCTCCTGACCTGTGGGGGCGCTGCAGGAAACGGCACAAAAACCTCTGAAGACGACTCTGAGCGCCGAATGAAAACAAGATGGAGGCGTCAGATTTTAGTGTTGCAGGATTTCTCTTTAGTCTTTGGCTAAAGACCAGGAGCCATTTCTGCTGCTAGCGCTAGGCTAGTACGCTAGCTTTGGTTGGATTTACCCAGAATGCTCTGCGCTGTAGTCCACTTCCTGCTTTTGGAGCGGTCTCCGCTCCGCTTGGTGTTCACATTCAAACCGAACCCAGACTGAGGTTTGGAGGACCAGAGGTCAGAGGTCGGTTAGCGTTCAAACCAAACAAACCGGACTGGACTTTAAAGGCAAATGGACTGGAGTCAAATTAAAGCAGACTGAACAGGTGTGGTGTGAACTCACCGTAAGAGTGACATCACTGTCATTTTAACATTCCTAGTTATATGGATGCAAAAAACATAAATGATCTCAAAATAATTGCTGAATCAAATGAAAGGTCTGAACTTTAACTGGGCCATTCTTGATTGTTTTCAGTGACTCTAATGTCGGTGTGTGTTTATATTTGTCGTGTTGATGAACCAGTTTGACTCTAGAAAAGTTTTATAGAACCAATCAGTTTCTAAACGGCGTCCAGAACAAATCATCACCAATCTACAGTTTATATGAGACGTTTGTGCTAATAATGCTAATAATGCTAATAATGCTAACGTGCTGCGTTTAGTTTCCTTTAACCCCTAAACCCTCGCCTCTGGATAATACAATGGAAAAACGACACCCGGTGTTCTGCTGCTGAAATACGATGATTTCAGTTGATATTTCCACTTTATCCTCATCGGTACAAAAGACTTTGATGACATTTTATTTTGTCTTTGTAGAGATAAATGTCTGTCTCCTAGCAACCCTGATTAATAAACCAAACGTTTAGTTTAGTTTCTGGCTCATCTTGTTTCTATCAGATATTGGTCATGACTGAATCTTCCTCTCAGCAGATTCTACCAAACAGAGAAGTTGGTTTTTACACTGGAAAACTAAGATTCTTATTGGCATTGAAGGTTTTCCATATCCCATCTGAATCTGAACCGTTGAGGCGTGACTTCGCGGTTTGTGAAGAATCGTACGCCAGTCCTCACCGCGACTTCATCAGTAAAATCCGATTTTTAACTCTTTGGATGAATAAAATCTAAAATCTCGTCTCCATTTTCAGGACACTTTAACTCTTCAGATTAGCAGATTAAAGCCGTGAGGTCGGGTCCATAAATCACCTCCAGCTTTGGGTTCATGCAGGTTTGGTCTGTTTCTGTGTTGGCATGACAATACATTGGTGAGTGTACCCTCCCCCACCTATTGCTGCTCGCCAGGACCCTGGCCTGATATAAACTGCTATAAATGACTGATTATAATTACAGGTTTATCACAGCCAAACTAAATAAATGTTTCCTCTGCCAGGAGGAAAATCTTTCTTCAGATTATCGGGGAATAAAATCAACATTCTGAAAAGTCAGGGAGCTGAGCCTGGTTAGTGATCGTCCTCCAGAGACTCTGATTTTGTTTTCTACCTCTGACTTTCTGTCAGATCACTGAATATTCCCGGTTTTCCCAGAGTGAAAATCAGATTATTAAAAGTCCACAGTCTGGACTGAACCTCCGTTTGTAGAAACACTATAAAAAGTGAAACTAATTTGAAAGGGAAGCTTCAGCCCTGTGGACTGAGCCGCTCCTGAAGCTGAATATTTTCCCCACTTAATCATTCAGGAGACGCTCAGAGGGAGACGTGTGTCGGGTTAAAGGGAGATCTGCTCTTCCTGTCAGTCACAGTAACGCTAAACGAACGTCTCTGTCAGAATCCTCTCCATCCTCTCCATCCTCTCCGGTTTGACGTCTGTGTTAAATGAGCGCCGGGCGCCGCAGCTTCGCGGCCGCCGGGGAAATCCCAGCCGGCTGCTGCAGCCATGCATATCCATGATGCTGCAGCACGGAGGGCGCCGCGCTGCCCTCCGTGCTGCACGCTCCTGGGGGTAATTGATGCTCCTGGTGGCCTCAGGGGGGGCAGTTAGGCCGCCTGGCTCCGGCTGCACACCTCCACTCATGGAGAATGCATAAAGGGATTTGTGGAGTTCCTGCGGATTAGGACCAGCAGCCAGACAGGTGAATTTATTCCACCGTTCTGCTGCAGATGTGAAACTTTTACTGATTAAAACAAACATTAAAGGAACATTTTTAATTCTGTTAAATATAAACGCATCAAAAATTACAATGCACTGTTGTAGTGACAGGATTTCCTTATTTGGTCGGTTCAGACAGGATGTGAGCTCACTGTCGAAGATTGGATGTTATTACATATTATGTTATATAATGTTATATTTTCCTAAAACACTGAATTTTATTGGTTTTTATTATAGTTTGTTCTGTTCTTTATGATTAAGAAATAAACTTTAAAGTCTTCAGTTGAGTGAAGGACGGAAAGTTCCAACCATGGATGACAAATAAACGGATTAATGTTCTGGTAGAACTGGAATCAGATTCATTTTAATTGATTTGAGTCACTTAAAATGGTTTGACTCAGTCAATCAATCAATCAATCAATCACATTTCAACATCCAGGCAGTTTAAAGCAGAGGTGTGACCAAGTCACTGTGTTGCAAGTCTCAAGTAAGTCTCAAGTCTCTGTCCTCAAGTCCGAGTCAAGTCTCAAGTAAAGACAGGCAAAAGTCGAGTCAAGTCTCAAGTCAGGAACCTTTAATTTCAAGTCATTTCGAGTCGTTTTTATTTTATTTTTTTTAATAATTTGCAATTATACATAAAATTCAAATAATAGACCATTTGTTCTTTTTAAAATATGTATTTGAGGTTCATTTGTGATCCTCTTATTCATCTGGTATTCTTCAAATCTGTCAGAAGTAAACAGCTGTCAGAAAATAAATTACAGCCTTTCATGAATTACATTTGACTTCAGTTTACTCCTTCTATTCATAAATAAACATCAACACTACAACAATCATAGTTTTCAAAAAATGAAATAAGTATAAATGAAGTAATCACAAGTAAAATCAGGAAGGTCTGGTGCATTTATTTTTCTGCTTTTATTTCTAAGTATGTTAGTTTCAGTCCTCCGTAAATATGGGACAGATATTCTAAACACAACATTTATTTGGGACAGTCACTGTATTTGGTCTTTTTTTTTTTCCCAGCAAAGCTATACTACTTGGAAATGGGTTCTGTGCAACATGTGACAGTCACGCCGGTCAGTGCATTAAGTCAAAAACAGTTGACTTAATGCACTGACTGCAGTAAACAATATATTGTCAATATAATTTTCCAACGTAGATGTCTTCAAATACACCAACCATCCTTAGATGATACTAGACCCGGCTCATCATCATGATGGGACAGAGAGACTCTGTTCCGTGTTCAGGTCCAGAATCTGCTTTCTGTTCCGGAGCCCCGCTCACTATCCACCGGCTTCCTGAGCTAACACGGTGCACATTATTTGTGGAGGCATTTGAAGGACCGGATTTATGGTAAATCATCACCAATTTAACCCGGAGTACACATGCTAACACGAAGTTAGCTAAAGTCAACTATCTTACAGCAAAAGAAAAGTGCCACCTACCGATCTTTGTGAAGCTTCAAATGCCGGACAAAGTTGGACGTCGTGGCATCTCCATCCGATATTCTCTTCTTGCATGTTTTACAAGTTGCAGTTCGTTTTTTAGTCGAAAGTTCATAACCTACGTAGCCAAAAGAAATTACTCGCGGAAGCATATTCCAGCGGTTATTTCGTATTTCGTTCCCTGAGCTCTGTAGCTTTGCCGCGTTTTTTTAAACGTCCAAATCCTGTTAATTTGATTGGTTGTGCTGCAGCTACGTACACATACATACATAAGGAGAGAGGAAAACCATAGTGACGGTCTGCGCATATTGATACGGAATGAGTGAAATTAATTAATGACGCCACTTTATAAATAATGTGTTTTAAATTTTAAGACTTTTGAGTAAAAAATATCAAGTCTTTTCAAGTAAACAGCTTCAAGTCGAGTCAAGTCCCAAGTCAATGGCATGAAAGTCAAAGTCAAGTCCGAGTCTTTGAGCATTTTTTCAAGTCAAGTCTCAAGTCGTGATTTTAACGACTCGAGTCTGACTCGAGTCCAAGTCATGTGACTCGAGTCCCCACCTCTGGTTTAAAGTGTTTTAAAAAACAACCGAAACTTAATCAACATACAGTCACCAATGGAGAAAACCAATAATAAACATTATAACTTTCAGTTTCATCACCAAAATAATCAATACATTGATCAATGTTTCAGTTATTATCAATCAGATCAGCTCCAACCAGCTGGTTTCTAGTCTAGATTTAAAGGAACTCTGTTTCAACAAACTTCAGTTTTCTGGAAGTTTGTTCCAGATCTGTGGTGCATAGAAGCTGAATGCTGCTTCTCTGGTTCTGGTTCTGGTTCTGATCCAGAACCAGAACCAGCAGCAGATCCAGCAGCAGATCTTTAATCTGTTCAGTGATTTATAAACTAGCAGCAGTTTAAAGTCTCAGTGAAGGAATGTAGAACTGGGTAGTGTAGAACTGGGTGGTGTCTTTATCCTCCTGGTTCTAGTCAGAACTCCAGCAGCAGCGTTCTGGACCGTTGGGTTGTCAATCAGACCTGTGAAGATGCTGCTGCAGGAATCAAAGCCTGGATGAGTTTCTCTGATCTGAGACTTTAGTCTCTGGTTCTGGAAATGTTCTGCAGCTGCCAGAAGGCCCACTGTGGAACCCAAGTGTCAGGTCAGAGGTCAGTCTGATGTCTAGTTTACAGCTTGAACAACTGAAGCTGTGCTCTAACTCTATAACGCTAGATCTATTACCGTAGATTGTTCCTCTTTAGGTCCAAAGTTAATAACTTCAGTTTCTGTTTGTTTCAGTGTGACTAAAGATGATCTTCTAGATCTTTCTGTCCTTTAATCTTGGCAGCGCTGCACTGAACCGGACGGATCAGCTGAGCCGTTTTTCTGTCCGTCTTCCAGTCTTCGTTAACTTAACGATCTCAGAGAATCCAAAATGGTTCTTTGTTTTCTGATCGGACCACAGAGCTGGATGTCAGCAGCTGCTGAAGCCAAACAGGAAGAGTTCAGTCTCTCCTGGCTCTGATCCGATCCGATCCGATCCGATCTGATCCGATCTCATGTTTGGGTCCATTCGGTGAGTGAGCCACAGCTTCCAGGCAGCTGAAGCGTTTTGACGTTTCGGTTTGTCTTCCAGGCGTGACGATGCAGATAAGCTCTGCTAATCCTGGCAGCGCTGCAGGTTTATCTAAACACCTGGGAGGCTTGGAGGCGTCGCTGCTCCACTTTCAGCTGAGCATGTTTTACTGAAATGCATTTAGAACAAAATACACCAGGATGTATTAAAACATGAAAGGTCGCTGTTATTTCTCCTCATGGTAAGAAGGAGAGCGCCGGTTTGAACGGCAGATTAAAGGTTCTGCAGGTTCTGGGCGGACAGACGCTCTCCATGTCTGCAGCCATTAATCTTCATCATTTGATTACACAGAGAGGCGCTGGAATGACAAACGCTTTGTGGTGGATTCCTTCAGAGGCCAAACCCCAGGGCGTGTCGCCTGCTGCCTGGCAGCTTAATGCTCTGACTGATGGCTTTCAGCGACATGGAGGTTTGGGAAGCTTCCAGTTGAAAGAGTTGGAGTAGATGGAAGATTTGTTTGGATTAAAGAACTTCTGGTTCAAAGTTTGAACATTTTTGTTCATCAATGGGAATTTCTCTGCTTCTAAAAACCAAACCAAACACCATCTGGCCGTTTTTCTAGCAGTAAGTTCATGTTTGTCTTATTGGTGTCTGGAAAACGAGTCATTTGAAAAACCTGCACAAATCAGCAGGAACTGCCCCGTAACCTAGCAACCCCAGCTGATCTCCAGCAGTTGGTCAGCTAGATTTTATGCTCTGTACAATGGCTGCTGGAAAAGACAAGAGTTTAGTTGTTGACTCTCTGCATTCTGGTTGGCTGTGCAGGGGGCTCCGCTAATGCTTTTCAAAGATGTATGGTTGTATAATTGTGCATCTGTTTGCAGCCATTTTGCTGTGAGTGTAAACATTGAGTTGGGGGCGTGGCCAGCAGCGGCTTGTTTGGTTTTAAAGCGACAGAGACCCTAAAACATCTCAGACTGAAATCTGATTATCTAAAAATGATTTGGTGTAAAAATGTGATGAACATGTTTCGTTTAGGCCAGCCAGATCCTAACCTGTGACAGGAAGCAGAATTAATCACCTTTCAGTTAAAATCTGCCTTCTCAAAAGCAACAAGTGAGAAAAATGAGAGGTGACCAAAGACTTTTGTCCAGTTTTGTTCTTAAAGTCTGAGCTGCTTTAGAAAACAGATAAAACTGTAAAACCCTGAATTGGCGCAACGGCTCAGAGCTTTTATTAGTTTTTTATTTTAACTCTGGATTAATTCATCAGAGAATGAAAAATATAAACAGTTTTTAGTTGTTAATGTGAAACTCTGAAAGTGTCTCCTTTGCTTTAATGTTTTCATTGTTTCCAAGCAGAGAAATGATGAAACCACAGATTATCAGGCCTCAGTTTATGGTTATTGTTTCTGTGTCTGAGGCGATTCTGTGAAATATCTAAATATGGGACTTCCTCTCCGTTTAAACGGCTTTTAGCTGAATAAACTGAAAGTGAATAAATGTCTGAACGTCTGGTTTGGTTTCTGTGGAGAGAATCAGTCGGTTCTGATGGAGTTTTCCTTCCCGCTGAGGCAGCAGAGCAGGTCGCAGCGTTTAACGGATTCACTTCCTGCCGGTTCGTCCTGCAGACGGGCAGAATATGAGCCGAGGCTGCTGACGGTTAAATCATTTAATCTGCCGCCGCAAACATCTTCACTGGATTTCACTGGATTCCACAACAGGAACCATCACTGCAATATAACCTGTGATTTTATATAATCTGTGATTTTATATAATCTGTGATTTTATATAATCTGTGATTTTATATAACCTGTGATTTTATATAATCTGTGATTTTATATAATCTGTGATTTTATATAATCTGTGATTTTAATGCATTATAAAAGACACTTTTTAAGGTTTCCCTTTGTTTAAATCCTGTTTAATTAAGTTGATCAGGTATTGATCGTCCAGGTTAAAGTTTCCATCCAGATTCTTCTGAAACACAAAAACATTTGAAGATCCCATTAATGTGAACCTTAAACTACACTGTAAACAAAGAATCCAACAAACCTACTCAACAAAACTAAGGCAACACATTACAGCTAATATTATTAATTAGATTTTATAATGTTTGGATTTAAATTTGCTAATTTTAACGTTTTACATTCATAGTTTAACCTTAGTAGAATCAATAATTATAATTTAAACAAACAGGTTAAGTTAAAAAATAGAATCTTTTAAATGTATGTAAATTGATCATAAAAATTCATTTTATATTATTTAACATTTTTGCCTAAAATGCAATAACGGCATTCCTTTATTAAATCTGAGAATAAAAATGAAAATTATTCTTATTGAGTTTTAGCTCAAATTTATTTATAGACTAAATAGTTTTTATTTTAAATGTGAATCATTTTTTGTTTAGTTATGACTTAATTGAATCTGTTGTTATCTTTTGCAGCAAGTGTTTTTTTAAAAGTCTGAATTCTCCAGTTAACGATTAATCAATTACTAAATTAGTAAACGGTTATTTGAATCGTTGATTAATCACGATTAATCGTTTCAGCTGACGTCTGGCTGCCAGAGGAACCAGGGTCGGGCTTTGACTAAGCCAGACTTTCATGGATGGTCTGCAGCCTCTTCAGTGGTGAGGTTGGCGGGTCGATTCCCGTCAGTCGCTGCTGCGTTGCCTCAGCCTCTCCCACCAGCCGAGTTTCTCTCTCCATCTCTAGGGACATTTCTGAAGTCGTGCCAACAGTGAAACATAGAAACGTGTCCGTCTAGATTACGGCAGCATGCTAGCTGATAACAGCCTCCATCCATCAAGTGAATCAGACCATCATGGCGTTTTCTTCACAGCCTCTCAGGAATCGTTTCAACATGAAGTTGTCTGTTACACCGGCGGCGGCTTCCCGAAAAAATAACAGATTTTTTTCTGCAAACACCACAAAAAACTAACATTTAATCAGACTGGAAATACATACCTCATTCATTCAAAACCCTAAAATTAAAAGAAATATAATTACAGTGCTGCTAATTTGATGTCAAATTTGATGTCGAGTTTTCATGCTTGGCGGCTTCATTGTCAGACGTTTATTGTTGTTGTGCAAACCTTTCATCCATTAATCTTCCCATTCTCAATCAGTGTTTGTTCAGACAAAGTACAGGATGAAGGTGTGTGTTGTCTGGGCGTTATTTCCTGCTCTATTGTGTGTTGCCATACAGCGGCGTGGTGGGAATGTTGCAAACACTCGTCTTTTCACAGCGGTGTGTGTGTGTGGCTGTGGTTTCTCTCTGAGGCTAGTATCTGCTTGTCCTTGTGGCTACATCTGAGGTTTGGAGTGTGTGTGTGTGTGTGTGTGTGTGTGGTACGCAGTCTCAAAGCGTCAATCAAATTTAAATCCAAAGATTAAAGGAAGGGGCGGTTCTTCCTTGGTTTTAGTTCCAGTGTTGGTGGAGAAGCAGCCAGGAAACGTAGAACCACCTGCAGTACACACATCCACAGACAGGGGCAGCACTGAGACAGACATGCAGCAGAAAGGGTTAAGTTTGTCATCGTTGGAGGTGAAAGGCGAGGCTGGAGGCAGACAGGTTAATCCTCCCTGACTCACCGTCACACTTTACCAACGATTTTCCTCCTTCCACCTGTGAAACCACAAAATCAGAACAATTAACGACTCCAACGCTGGACACTGATTCATCAGGCCGTTCACAAAACGTGTTTACATAACCTGAACATTTCCACATTCTGTCACGTTGAATAAATCAGTCTGCAGTTGTAACGTAATAAATGAGTAATATCTGCTTTTTTTTAAAATCCAAAACGTTTTCAACCTAGACATGAAAATATTTCCTGAGTTTCTGAGCAAAACGTCTCAAAGCGAGGTTTTCTGAAGAGATGATTTGAAGTCTTGTTACTGTTGGGTTATGGTTTGGGCTTTGACTGGGCCATTCTATTGACTTTTAAAATTGTGCAAATTTGAATCATGAAAATGAATGTGCTTAATGTAAACACTGCAAAACAAAAAGTTTTCTTTTTGTTTTGCAGTGGGTTGAGGTGTCAGGACTCCAGGAATTAGATCTGGTTAAATAAAGGTTGAACCGGCGGTTTTACATTATTTCTTTATTCACATTACAGGTCATGTGATTAACAACAGGAAGTTACCACTGGTGGAAAAGACAAAGAAGAAGAAAACAGGAAGTGGCAGGAGGAAGATGGCGCTGTGTGTGTTTTAATGACTTATCGAGTGAACAAACTTATTCACGGCATTTTAGCTGAATTTCTTATTTACTGGAAACAGAAATTGCTAAATTGTTTTTGCAATATTAGTGAAATATGAAAGTTTTGCTCACATTTGTAATGGAAATGCAGCTGCATTATCGGACTTTTTAAAAATAGTTTTCCTTCTTTCCAGTAAAGAGTTGTGAAGTGAACGACCTGAGCCATGGAGCTGCAGCTCCTCCATAGTCGCTATGGGGATTCTCCAAGTTAAAGGTGACAAAACATCTTTCCGTTGAATCACTCCTAGATAATGAAATTTCAGTCTGATCCGTTCTGAGCTGTTTTAGGGTCTCTGTCACTTTAAATCCAAACAGAACACAGAAAATGGTTCCTGGATAGTGAGTCAGCAAAAAACTCTCACCTTTCCAGCAGCCATTGTACAGCGCATAAAAACCAGCTGACCAAACATGCTGGAACTCTTCTGGGATTGCTAGGCAACAGGCTGGGTTTGGTTGCTAGGTAGACTTAATCGTTTTCCTGACACTGAAAAACATGAATTCTGGATTCAGACGCATTTTTCAGGTTAATGACGGATGAAATCCGACTTTAACCGCTCAGACTGCAGACACTTTGGAAACAATCTGGTTTATTTCCACATGTGGAAGTGGCACACATCTGATTTTGTTTATGCGTGAATAGATCAGAACCGGGCCTGCCGTAGCTAAGCTAACGCTTGCTAACAGAAATTACATGATTTAAACTTAGATTAAATTACAAACATGCAGACTCTATTTACTATCTGGATGAAATAGTTTTTATTCCACTTCATGGCATAAAATCCCAGTAACATGTTATGTGCATTCATTTCTAAAAGAGAATATAAAATATGTAAAGTTTTGCAGTACAAACAGTTTTGATGAATCTTAGCTATGAGGTCAGGCAGAGTTAAGGCCGGCTGGATTATGAAGTGTAACCCGGTGATGAGGACAGGTGGCGTTCAGGAGCCGCCGGGGCGCTTTGCACCGGCTTTGATCTGCAGCAGCAGAAATCTTCCTAATCCTTTAATGGAGGCGCTGACTCAGCAGGACCGCCGTCACCATGGAAACCATCTGTCACACTCACAGCGGCTTGGGAAACCGAGTCTGGACCAAACTCTGATTACCACTTACAAACATCAAGAATGTGAGCAGAAGAAAAAATCTCAAGTTTTGCTTTTCTGAAGGAATATTTATTTGGCCTGCAGACAAAAAGCCGAAGTGGCTAAAAACAACCAGCAGCAGGAGGATTTTACCCAACCAGCCGAAAGTCATGACTTCAACAGGATCCACAAACGCCTCTCTGTTTCGCTGCTTTTCACTCATTTGCATCAGACAACAAAATGGAGAATTGAAAGAAGACAAGACACAGCAAAAAGTAAAGGTAAAGGTCCAAGTTTTAACAGAATCTGAAAAATCTGACATTAGTTCTAAGTTATTCTTATTAAAATCTCCAATAACTCAAACAACCCCAGATTACCACTATAGTATTTTATTTTTTATTTCAGTGACTTTCTGTTTCTGCCATGATGGACAGGATCAGAATCAGATTTCCAAAGTTAACTGTTAGAGAACTTTAACATTTTCTAAATGATGGCATATTAAGGTCAAAGGTCAGGTCAAATATGACAAAAACACCAAGTATTTTTGGTCTGGTTCCTAATGCAAATATCTTGAAATCAGACAGAAATAACTTAAAAGTAACTTTTCTGCAAGATAAATAATCTTGTTTTAAGCCAGTAATACTTTAAAAATAACATTTCTAGTTTCACTATCAAATATTTTCACTAAAAAATTGAAAAATTAAATCATCTGCCAGAAGAATTAGGACTATTTTTTTATTCTTTAAGATTGATTGACTTAAAACTAGCTATGACATCTTACTGAAAAGTTACTTTTCTATCATTTTTTCATATTATTTCCAGTGTACTCGGACATTTGCATCAAAATCCAGACAAAATGCTTGGTAAGATTTTTTGTTTTTTACAGTGAAGATGTAAAACCACTCGTCTCTTTTCTGTAAGAACATTTTTTCTACAGATTCCTGAACAATAAATCCTTTTGTTGCATATTTGCGAGCAGCAGTGTGCCTCCATGTTATCGCCTGCGTTGGTTCAGCCGTATTGACACAGCTGCAGATTCATGTATTTCCACCGTTTGCTGCGTTTATCAGCTTACAGTCCAGCAGCTGGACGGAGCGAATCATCGCTTGTTTGCTGCTCCGCTTTATCGAAATGCTGAGCTTCTCCAATCCTGTCTCACATCCTTTGGTTTCATTCAGACGGGCTTCTGCTCTCAGCAAACATCCACCACACACTCACACACACACACCCCTACACTGCAAAAACACACAATATGAACTATTTTTGGTCCAGTTTCTAATGCAAATATCCTAAATTAAGACAAAACTGACTCACTAATAGCTTTTTAGCTAAATATAGCAGCTTATTTCAAGTGAATAATTCCTTAACGGTGAAAAAGTTTTAGTTCCGCTGGCAGATTGCCGTCCCCTAGCAACCTCACCGCCGGTCGATCCTGACAGCAGCCATTTTGTTCATGTATCTTTTTCCCACACATACTTTCTTTCTGTTGGTCTTGAAGCTTCGGATCTGCTGTGCTCTGCGCCTACCAAGATGGCGCCGATCACTTCCTGTTCAGACTTGTGGGATGAAAAAGTTCTAGTTCCACTGGCAGATCGACAGGCACTGCGCCGTTACCTAGCAACCCCAGCCCGTCTCCTAGCAACCAGTTCTACTCCCACTGGCAAATTGTTTCACTTTTAACGTGAAAAATGTTTTGTTGCAGGTGAAATTATGCTTTTCATCAGTATTAAGGAGTTATTGACAATCTGCAAAGTTAGTTTTGTCTTACTTTTGGACTGACGGGTTTTTTCAGGGTGCTTCTTGCCTGGCGGCTGCTTCTCGTTGGCAGAGAACGAGCCGCCCAGCGAGTCGCTCCCTGAGGTTGCTGCAGATTGCGGAGGAATGCCAGACAGCCAATCGGACGCGGGCTGCGTGGGGGGGCAGGCTTTGGCAACGCTGAAGCTAATGCAGCCAATTAGAGCCTGGCGCACCCCCCCTTCATCCACAGAGTCAATGGCAACATTTATCCCTCAATAAAACAGACATGATCTCAGGGGCCCGGCCCTGCCAGGGCTTTCCGCTCCTACAAATTTCTCCTGATTGTACAGTGCTGCGCCTGTAAGCACTCCCAGGATGATTACCCAGCTAAGGTTACATGTTTAAGGCATTTTACTCAGATTTAAAGAGGCCTTTTTTTCCTCTCTGCGAGTTGGAATATGACGGCTGGAACTGAAACGTTTCTCAGATAGAAACAGTCGAAGTGTCTGCAGTCGGTCACATTTACCTGCTCAGATGAAAACTGATGGAAGAAAACAAAACGCAAGAAGAGTTAGCAGGACATGCTAATCTGAGGTTTTAAAGCTGTTCAGTGGCTGAAAATCGAACTTATGCAATAAGAGATTTAAGATTTTAATCCACTTCTGGCTGAAGTTGATCATTAAAACGAGTCGAAGTCGAAGCTCTGCCGGCCGTCAGCAGTCTGACATTATTTGACTGATTTAGGGAATATTTACTTTTTTCTTTTAAGCACAAACCTTTATAGCAAGCTGAACGGCATGACTTTTAACCTTGACTGAAACAACTTTAAGTTAGCAGCAACTGCATTTCAAATGTTCACAAAACTTTATCACTGCTGAAAAAATTTATTTCCATTTAATAAAAAACACAATTAAAACCACACATGAATAAATGTGTTCAGTTAAAAACCATTCAGTGCCATCATCCAACCACTTCCTGTCTTCTTGCTAGGTTCTTTGTGGTTTCTGCCAGTAGTAACTTCCTGTTGTTGGTCATGTGACTCATGATGAAAAAAATAAGTTTCTGTCGTAATTTCGATACGACTGAAAAACCTAATAATAGCACAAAAACCTTTTATCAAAAAAAACAAATTTTTCGAAATTGCAGTGTTTCCATTAAGAATTTTTTAAAATTGCAGTTTGTTCAATATAAACAGCAATGACTTTCACCCTGAGGAACATTTCAGTCCCAAGATGGCGGCTCATGAATGTTGGTTAGCTTCTTGCTTTAGCGTTCACTGCAAAGACAAAATCTGACCAACTATTTCTGTCCAGTTTCTACTGCAAATAATTTAAAAGTAGAGACGGAGAGTAAATATTTACATTTACTTCAGAAACTGTTTGGACAAAATGAACTTTTTACCTTTTATTGAGTGTTATTTTTTGTAATAAAAAATTTGTGAAATACACTAATTTTGGTACAGCTGGTATTTACCATACCAATTTTATTTATGAAGCACTTTATACAGCAACAGGACCAAAGTGCTATACACAATCATAAAATACAATGCGATTATAAAATAGAAAAGACTGAAATATAAAATACATACAGACACAATAAAACAAAGTGTAACCTCTCAGATTTTGCCAAAAGCCAAAGAAAAAATATGGGTCTTAAGAAGGACTTAAAAGCAGCGAGTGAAGAGGCCAAAGGAAGATCATTGCATAGCTTGGGAGCTGCCACAGAAAAAGCCCGGTTCCCTCTGAGCTGCACTTTGTCTTTGGTACCTTCAGGAGCAGCTGATCATCTGACCTGAGGGAACGGGACGGTGTGTACGAATGTAACAGCTCAGACAGATAGGGAGGGGCAAGGCCATTAAGAGCTTTAAAAACAAATAAAAGGATTTTAAAATGAATCCTAAAATTTACTGGCAACCAGCGTAAGGAAGCTAAAATAGGGGAAATATGGTCATATTTTCATGTTCCTGTTAAAAGACGTGCAGCAGCATTTTGTACCCTCTGAAGCTGGGAAATATAGAAATCACTGACTCCTATGTAAAATATTTTACATAGCTGGTATTTGAAGGGTAAAGTAAGATTTTTGTCTTAAAAATTTATGAAACATGTTTTTACATATTTGTTGAAACTGTCGCCGGTTGGGACAGTTTAGGAGACAGATAATCTGTGAAAAAAATGAATCTCCCCCATGCTTCTCAGTGCTAACAAGAAGCTACCAATGAGAGCCAGGAGGCCGGTCTTAGCGCTGTCAATCATGTCTGTGTGCATGCTGCTCAAACCTTTCAAACTCCCTCTGCCCTCCTCTTGCTCTCTGCTACGCTGCTGCTAGCACAACCGTTTATCAGCCACTGATGACGGCTGATAAACAGTTTCCTTGTTGTTTCTCCGTCATTAGCACATAAAACAGCGAGTACATGAGTGTGATTGACAGCACTAAGCCCCACCTCCCGGCTCTGATTGGTTGTTTCTGGTTCATTTCTTCAGAGTTTAGGGAGGAGATCGTTTTTTCACATATTATCTGTCTCATAACAAACTGTCATGGCACAGTGACAATTTTAACAAATATGTACAAACATATTTTTTGTTGTACTTCAGGTTTAAACTATAGTTTAAATTCACCTTTAAAGTTCTGAATGACCATTTTGTCTCTGCTTAGCCCTGATCCGTTCAGCTGCCAGTCTTTCCTCCCCCCCTCATTAGCAGCTCTGTTATCTCCCTGAGACAATGCTTCATCACAGGATTACATTTAAATTAGCCTCTTTAGCAGCTTTAGCTTCCCTGCAGCTCTGCAGCGCCTGGTGCCTGCAGTCAGAGCAGAACTTTACCTTCTGATTTCAGTCGGAGGAGCAGAAACATGCAGGGTTAGGTGAACAATGCAACCTGATGCGGGGCAAGCCACAGAGCATGTGGTGGCAGCAGATTTATAGAGAGATTAGATTTTTATCAGCCATTAAATAACATCTAAATGGGGATTTTTTTTTCTTTTTGACTTTATGAGTCCGCATTCGAGATGCTTAGTTGTTGTGTCCAAAAATTGCCAGAAAAGCTTTTTAAAAATTCCCAGCTGAGGATAAGTTTGTAGTTTTATGGCCGTGTGAAGAAACTTGATCTGTATCCTTTCACCTAAAGCGAGGAACTCAAGTAAAGTGTGTATTAAGTTCTTTAAATCTGCTACATGTTCGCCTTTTTCTGTCCGGAAATAAAGAACCTCGGCTAATCTTTAGAGCTTTTCCATTAATCTCATTAAGACCTTCCTGTTCAGTGGATAATTGCTGCTTTAATAAGAGACCAATTAAGGATCGCGGCGATGCTGTAAAGATCAGCCCGGCTCAGTGAGAGCGCTGACCCCACATCTGCTAAACACACTGAGCGAACCGGAGGGGCCGGGTGTGTGTGTGTGTGTGTGTGTGTGTGTGTGTGTGTGTGTAGGTGGGTTCTGCTCCTGGTCCAGCAAAACGCCTGTCAGCGTTTCTAAGACCCTAAACACTAGCCTGCTAGCCTGCTAGTTTGCTAACCTGCTAGCCTGCTAGTTTGCTAGTTTGCTAGCCTGCTAGTTTGCTAGTTTGCTAGCCGGAAGCCGCAGCGCCGTCTCTCCTGCAGACTCCAGGACAGTCGCAAACTTTTTTTATTTGTTTATCGTGCTTTTGTTGCTCCAGATCTGAAAAGTGTTTCCTGAACTCGTTTCCAATAAAATCTTTTTATTCAGGCGCTTTTAAAGCTTCCAGCTTCCACACAAAAACCCAACAAAACATTTTATCTGCGTGTGCTGGAACTTTCTGTACCGAACCGAAGGGCAATCAGCGTCAAATGTGGATTGGATTGAGGTCCAACTATAAAAAATAAACATTTTTGTTAACCTTTTTTTTTATTTATTTATTTTGCTAATGAATGAACGGTCACATAAAAAGCCAGCTGGGTAATGAAGAAAAAAGCTTCTCAGATTTGAACATTGCAGGATCGTTATTTTGGCTCAGATTTTCCAGCGGCAGCCTGGATTTTCCCCTGGACGTTTTGTCCTACATTAAATCTGTTTGTAACAAAAACCTGACCAAACAAAATCAGCCCTTACTGTGCAGCGCTTTATTTTTTACTAATTAATGAACCACAAAAACACAGAAACCCAGTTTTAGGAGCATAAACTGTGTTTATTACATATTTAATTTTATTTAATGAATAAATGGAGCTACATTTCAGATGCATGTTTGAACAATCATTTTACTTCCAAGCCAATTATTAGAGCTGAATCAGATGATAACTTTACAAGTTAATCTAATATCTCTCCCTTTCAGATTTTTAATGCCTCTTATTTTTTGATATTTGCTGTAACAGTAAAGGCCTTTCAGAGACAAAAAGTGAATCTGAATCTAAAAGCAATTATAACAAAGAGAGGAATTACATTTAATATTGAAATAGAGAAAAACTGATCCTGTTATAACTGATTTATTTTACTATTTTAATTCCTCATTTTTATCTGATAATTTCTTGATTTGGTCGTTTTGAGCATTTCATTGTTTCTATATTTCTATTTTTAACCTGACTGAAAAGTCAGACAAGAATAAAGTTTGATTGATTGATTGAAGTGTGACGTCACCAGAACTACGTGTGTGTGGGTGTGTGTGTGTGTGTGTTAGCTTTTTCACATTTTGTCTTAAATTATAGTTTCACACATAAAAATATAAATAAAACATTTAATTTTGAGTTTTGTTGATGTGACAGAACAGGAGAAAATATCAAATATATAAAGTGTCTTTTTGTTTTTCCTCCTTTAGATTATTAGATCATTTAAATAAAAACCTAAGTAATAAACATGATGAACAGTTTGGTTCACATGAGGAATGATGACATCAGCAGGTGACGTGTAGCGCCGCCATGATGGATGGTTCATGGCCCCGACGGGCCCCGATGGGCCCCGGAGGACCCGTCAGGGGCCGCCACCGTCAGTCTGGACTCTGTCCTCCTGAAATCAGATCATATTTCATCTCTGCTGAAATTTCTCTGATCCGTTCCCGCCTTCTCTGCTGTCGCCATGGAAACCAAAGCAGAGAAACGCTTTCATCTTTTACATCATTATTGTCCGTCGGAAAACAGATTTACATTTTAGATTTAACTCTTATTATTATTGATTTTAACACTACAGTAATAATAAAACTTTAAGCTGTTATTATTAATTGATTTAGTTTGCTGTGAAATCTAAAACAATTATCAGCTCAGAGTTACTAATAGAATCAAATGATTAAATAGTAAATATTTATTATTTTAGGCAGTTTTATTTATATTATTATTATTATGATATTTTTAGGATTATGATTTAAATTTAAGGATTAGATTAAAATATAACATGAATTTGTACCAACAGAGTAAATAACATTATATAATGTATTTGTATATGATATTGTTATTTTATAATTATTACATCATTATTTGTCATAATAAAATTATCACATTTATGAATTATAACTTGTTTCACACTTAAAATATAATAAATAAATATGAAAAATAATCAATGCTGGGAATAAAAACTAATAAAACATAAAGGCTAAATAAATGAGAAAGATCAGTTTAATTCTCTGATCTGTTTTTATTTTTTTTAGTAACATGTTTTTAATAATTTGTTTTTGCTGCCTTGGTTTCCCGGTTTTCATATTAAAAATAAATCAGTTTTTAATCTCAGACTCTCGGATTATTTTCTAAAATGTTTCTATTTTAAAACCGGAAACTTTTGGTAGTTGAACATTTTTTGTTCTGTAGTTTTATTAGAGAATAATAGATAAAAAACAAAGACTTTTGACCGATTTGTGTAAAAATTAATAATTGATTGTAATTTCAGATCGAGATTTTTGTTGTTTCTGATAATAAAGCCGTGAGCTGAGAGGACACACACTGCTCTGCTTCAAAGCCTCTGCTGTGTGTGTGTGTGTGGGGGGGTGTGTGCAGCGATGAACACACACACACACACCCACACACACACACACACACACCGCGCTGCAGCAGGCGGTAGGACGGCCGCCGCTAACTGCGCCTGTTGCTGCGGGATTCTCGGCTCCTTCTCGGCCTGCCCAGGTTCCTGCCCAGGTTCCTGCCCAGGTTCCTGCCCAGGTTCCTGCCCAGGTTCCTGCCAGCATCTCTGCTGGCTGCGCAGTTTTCATCACATGTGCGCATGTTGCGCAGCAGCTTGGCCGCAGTTCGCTGTCACCAAGAAGAAGAAGAAAAAACGGCCTGAGATTGTCCGCCTGATGCGGCTTCATCTCTGCAGGATTTACTTTTTGTTCCTCACTTTTCTCATGTTTTGATGCTTAAAGTGTTTTTAATGCAAGGTGGAGAAATAATATATAAAATATGTTCTGCAGGAATTCTCCTTTTCTCAACACATCAGTTTTGGTACAAAATAAGTTTAAAAACGTCCCTTTTTAATGAGCACATAAAAGTTACACTGAACTCAAACTTGAAGCATTTTCTGTTTTCCAAACACGATGCATTTTTAATTTATGGATATTTCAGGCTTCCCACAAATTAATGCAAAGTAAAATATTTTTCCCGGGAGAAATCGGTCTGATGTGAAAAACGATTTAAAGCTTTAAAAATTTTAAACTCATCCAAAAAAAAAAAAAAACAACTTGTGATCCCAGCCGGTCATGAAGGACCTGCTGACTTTTCATTTTGCTTCAGTTCTGATGGAAACGTTTCGGTTTAGTTTAGTTTAGTTTAGTTTAGTTTAGTTTAGTTTTCTAATCCTAAACCCGGAGGTTTGTGCTCCTTCATATCTGATCCTGACAGAAACAAACCTTTTGCTTCCTGCTGAGTAACACAAAGAAAGTCATTAAACTGATTCAGTAAAGATCTGAAACCAGAACTAGATGATCTGTTGGTAAAGCGACCAAATAATCCAGAGTTAATCCAGCAGATTTGCTCAGAGCAGCAACATAAAATTGTAGATTTGTAACATTTAGTTTAATTCTTTCTGCCTTTCTGGATAAATGGTGGATTTTCTGGAGCCGCTGCGTTCTCCTGTCAAAAGGAAACCCTCACAAACAGGAAGTGGCTCCTGGAACATTTAGCATTTCCTGCTGGACCCGGAAGGCCCAGAAATACGGGCAAAGCAGAACCGGATCAAAATCCAAAGGAGAAAAACCATCATTAATAAATGATTATTATTCCTCTAACTTCAGCTGGCCTCACTAATTTTACACTTTTTAACTAAAATTGTAAAAAATTAAAACCAAATTTATTTTATTTCTACTCAGTAATAAAAGGAGAGACTCATTCAAAACCTTTTTCATTTTGTTTTGAATGTTTTCACGTCTCATTTAAATGTTTGTGTTTATGAATCAGATTCTTTCTACAGTTTATCAGAAAACTGAATATTAACATAACTCATAACAGCTCCGTTAGCAACGTTAACATTTTTTACTAAAGAATTTGTAAAATACAATAAAATTAATTCTAAACTAACCAAAAACATCCAACCTTTAATTTGAGTTTTAGCATTTTGGGACCAAGGTGGAAAAATCCCACAGTAATAAAAAAATATTCTTGGCATCATTAACACTTAGCATAAAATAAATATTAATTTTATTTCATACTCCACCACTTCCTGTTTATAACTGACTCATTTCCTCAAAATGGGAAAAATAAGCGAGCTTTCAGACGTGTGGATATTAATAAGTCGGTAAAAACATCAATCAAGTTATTATTATTAGTATTGAACATTCCAGCAACAATGCAGTTTAAATGCTTCACATCATCAATCAAAAAATCAGTAATTGAAATTTTATATTTTTTCCAAGTCATTACACTTCAAAATGTAGGTTAGTTTCATTTTTATGGTACAAAAGAAACTCTAACCAGGTGAGTTTTTATAGTGTTTCAGCTGCTTTACAGTTTGTTAAAAATTAATCTGCATTTATTGTAACAATAAATCAAGATTCTTATCAAAAGAAATTTATCACGATAAACAATAAAGAAAAGAATCTGTTGTTTGGACCAGATTGTTGTTTAAATCCCACACAAGTTTCTATGTCACATGATCGTTTATTTAAATAAAACTAAAAAATTCAGACATGATGAAGATGATTTAGTGAGTTTTTTTCAGTGCGTCTCTTTCTCAGAGCTGCTGTTTCGTGATAATGCCGAAGCCTCAAATCCTTGTGTAGATTTGACCTTTGCCCCCCCCTCCTCCATTGCTGCCTGTTTTTACCGGCTGCAGCTGATCACTGCGCCCCGGCTGCTGCAGCAGCAGGATTAGGTGTCTGTTTGGGCCGAGGCGACTTCAGGAGCCGCGCTGCGTTTGGCTTGGCGGCGCCGCCGAAACCGCGGCGTGACCTAGCAGAAATCATTAGGAACTGTTTGAGATGGCAGAGCAGAACGTGAGAAGAAAAGAAACGAGAGGAGGATGAGAAGAAGAGATTTTCTTCTGTTTGAAGAGGATTTTAAAGTTCAAAGTTGTTTCAGAACCAGGTCCAAACAGAGAGCGGGAAATGTTCCGTCCAGAACCAGGAAAAGCCTCACGAACATGAAACTCAAACACGTCAGCATGGAAATGAAAAAGCAATCTGAATGCTCCTCAGACAAATTCATCTCACTTAAAAATAAATTCTCCACTAGTGGCAGAAATATTCAAATCCTCTGGACAGCGTCAGTGTCTGAACACTTTTGAACTTTGACCTTTGTTCTCACGCGCAAAAACGTGTTTTTATTCAACAGTTGGCACTAAACAGGCCTCAGACATTTGAATATTTTTATCCTGTACTTTGAATATAGAAAATATTAATCATCAGATTCATTACAGTCAGATAAGAAATGTCTACACTGCAAAAACACCAAATCTTACCAAGTTTTATGGTTTGATTTTAGTGCAAATGTCTGAATTCAGTTGAAATAAAACAAGTTAACTTCCAGATCTATATATGTATAGAGGAAGAACATTATGTTGAAATATTGAAGCAGCATCTGGAAGTTAAAGTTTAGTAGAAATATATTCCTTCATATTCCACCAAATCAAAGTGATATTAATTAAACTAAATTAAAGTTTTGCAGAAACATCTTCAGAGGAAATAAATGTTAAGATCTAAAATCTAACAGCCGGTTCTGTCAGGAAAATTCAAAACTCTGAGACTTTGATTCAAGCCAGAAAAGACAATTTTACCAAGTAATAAGAAAATGTGTTAACTTCAGAATTTGAGGTTTAACTTTAGAGTTAATATGAACATTTTGACTCAAACCTTAACATTTCTAAAATATTAGCCTGTTTATAATCCTCCTTCAATCTTTTATTTATTGTTTAATTCTGAGCATTTAGTCTGTTTTCCTTCCTTACCGTCCGGTCGACCCGGTTCTACTGGAACCAGAACTCCATCACCTGCTGCACCTCCAGCTGCTGTGGTTCTGACCCAAACCAACCTGTTCCCCTCCTGGCCTGTGGGGGCGCTGCACCAAGAACCACTGAAGGAAACCACACAAAAACCTCTGAAGACACTGAGAGCAACTTCCTTCTTCACCAGATGGAAACAAGATGGAGGCGTCAGATTTTAGTGTTGGAGGATTTCTCTTTAGTCTTTGGCTGAAGACCAGGAGCCATTTCTGCTGCTAGCGCTAGGCTAACACGTTAGCTTTGGTTGTATTTACCCAGAATGCCCTGGGCTGTAGTCCACTTCCTGCTTTTGGAGCAGTCTCCGCTCTGCTTGGCGTTCACATTCAAACCGAACCAGACCGAGGTTTGGAGGACCAGAGGTCAGAGGTCAGAGGTCGATTGGCATTCACACACTGCAAAAACACAAAATTTTACCAAGTAATTTTAGTGCTAATATCTTACTAAACATAAAATAAAACAAAACTAACTCATAAGTAACTTTTTGGTAAGATGTAAGAGCTCGTTTTACATCAATAATTCCTTAATATTGATGAAATTTGTTTTAATTCAACTGGAAGATTATTTCACTTGTAATAATAACTTCTTCCGTTGTTAGTTTCATTTGAAGTGAACTAAGATATTTGAACTAGAAGATTACTTGGTAAGATTTTGTGTTTTTGCAGAAACCAGACTTTCTAGAAAAACGGACTGGATTCGGATTAAGCGGACTGAACTGGACTGGTGTGGATAAATGTTTAACTTTCCTGTAATGTTTTAAATTTAGTCTCAACTTTTCAATCCTTCGTCTCCACCAGGAGTTTGTTCATTTACTAGAGAAAAGATTTTTGTTATGAAATGTGACTTTAAATGCTGAAAGCGTCCAGAAAGCCACGCCAGCGGATGGATCTGGAGTCACATGGAGGGCGTTGCTGGACCTGCAGCTCCCTCACCTGTCTGCGCTCTGAGCCGTCCGTCCAGCGCCTGACAGCTAATGGGCCGGGCCCTCCGATTAATTGAGATGAATTGGGGCCCATTCATAACGCTTTGTGCTAATGCTGCTGAATGCTGTCAGAGCAGCAGCAGCACATCGAGGTGAACTACTGCCCCCTGTTGGCCTCACTGCGCTATGAGAGCCTCTGTCTGAATTGGAAACTTGTTTTATATTTGTGATGCATTCGGGGACTTTTAGCGCAGACACAGACTCAGATTAGAAATCAGATATTTCTCTCCTGGTTGGAATGAGAAACACATGAAAACGTTGCTGCGAGCGACGATCAGGGGATTTATCCCATATGGGAATGTTAATAATTTAAGGCTGTCAGAGGTCAAGAGCTGCATGGGAATGCTGGGAATGCTGAGAGCGGAGTTTCTGGCAATCACGGCACGACGACACGGAGCATCCAGAAAGCGGAGCAGGCCGCCTCCATTATGATTATTATTTATCTAATTCTACCTCGGTGTTGTTGTGATGGATTTGCTGCGACCTTCCTGCTGTATTTCAGGCGGGAGGATCCTGGACGCCATGTTTGTCCAGGAGAGAATAAATCTGTTGGACACACCTGCAGCTGCACTGTAAAAACACGCAGCGCTGCAGCTTCTGCTGCTTCCTGCTGACCGCGTCACGTTAAAATGATAAAACCAGATGAGCGTTAATGTCCTGAGATTTATGGGATTTACTACAAAATGAACTGAGATTAAGATTTGCATCTTAATCTGTGTTTTCTTTATTGACATAATCTCATCATTTATGATAAATGTTTAGCTTCAAGTTCATTTTTAAATTAAAATTTGTTTTATGGATGAGTTTTAAATTGGTTTTGTTTTCCGGCAGTAAAGAAAAAATGGATGTCATGTTTCCCTTCAGCTTCTTTTTTACAGTTCAGTTCATTTCCATTCACTTTAACTGAACTGAACAGTTCAGTTCATAACAAAGTGATTCAGTTATGATTCAGTTCAATAAAGGATGCAGTTTTATTTACATTTCATGTCACAGTTCCATTAAACGTCATTAATTTAATTTAGATTATTTTATTTCAGTTCAATTAGGTCGATAAAATAATATTCTGTTCAATTCATTTTAGTTTAATAGATTATTTAGTTTTATTTACAGTTCAGTTTCAGTTCCATTGAATTCTATTCATTTCAGTTTATTTCATTTATTTTGAAACAAAATTCACTATAAATTAATTTGACTTTACTTAAAATAATGCAGAGCTTTGTTATCCATCCATTTCACTTTTATTATAGTCAAGTTTAATTCAATCATTTGAATTCAGTTCAAATTATTCTGATTCAATTCAGTTTAAATTAGTTTAGATTAGTTTGCACCAGTAAATGTAATCTGAATGCATTTCAATAATCCAACAGATCCAGTTCATTTACCTGAGTCGAGTTTAGTTCATTATTCTGCGTTAAACTGATAGATTATAATCTACTGACTGGTTTAAAGTTTTAGATCTTAGAAAACCTGCAGATGTTTATTGTCTTTTAATCAAGCATGAGGCGACAGTGGAGGGAAACCTCTGGAGGAATCAATCATTTGTTCTTATGGGCTGAAATAAAAAGCTGTAATAATCTTTGTTTTGTCCCGGTTCCTCCTGACCTGGTCCGGTCCGGTCCGGTCCGGTCCGGTCCCGGGCCTTCCTCTTCCCGGCTGTTTGGTTCTTCTGCAGGAACCGTTCAGGTTTAATTTGATCCTTTTTTTCTCCCGACTCTCTCAGGTTTGCGCTCCGTCTCAGAATGTCAGCTTGGTGAGATCTGAGGCCAGATATTTGATTTACGCCTCAGAGGTCAAAGAGAATGCATTAGGACCTTTAGCAGGAACAGCCAAGAGTTATAAAGTGGTCAGATGGATGCTGACAATCAGCGTCAGAGTGAGCTGCACTGGCCCTGACCTCGGTGATCTACGCTCTGCAGCCCGGCTCCGAAGCGGCTCCCTGCCAAAGTACACCAAACTCCCAGCAATCCGTCTCTAGACTCTCGACTCGCTCTGCTTCTGCTCTCTCCGTCTGCAGGCCTGTTATCGTGAGCCGTGTGTGAATGAATAATTTTCACCTGAGGATCTGAGAAGCGGCCTGTGAGCGGCGGCAGAGCGACTCCCTTTTTAATGAGGAGTTTTATGCCTGCAGTAACAACTCTTTATCTCTGTTGAGCTGATTGCTCAGATAAAGGATTCCCCGGTGTGTTTAACACACACTCAGTGTGTAATTTAGCATGATAGCCGTTAGCTTAGGCATTGGAGCATCCATCAGAATCACCGCTCAACGTGTCGCTTTGCCTGCAGGAAGTGCAAACACAAATCCCCAGAAACACGACATTTTCCCGACGTCTTTCTGTCTCTGCACCTTAAAGGCGACCGACTCTGTTTCCTGTAACAGGTTAGGATCAATTTGTGGCCTAAACAAAACCTGTTCATCACATTTTCTTAGATGATCAAATTCCAGTCTGATCAGTCCTGCCTGTTCTGAGCTGTTTTAGGGTCCCTGTCTCTTTAAATCCAAATGAGCTGCTGCTGGCCACGCCCCCAACTCAGCGTGAAAATAATTGCAAACAGATGGTCAATTCTACAACTGTACATCTTTGAAAAACATTAGTGGAGCCTCCTGCACAGCCAACCAGAATGCAGCAACTGGTTTGTGGATGGTGAGTCAACAACAAAACTCTTGTATTTTCCAGCAGCCATTGTACAGAAGGGGGAAAACCAGCTGACCAAACGTGCTGGAGATCAGCTGTGGTTGCTAGGTAACGGGCATTTCCTGCTGAATTGTGACTTTTCATTCCAGAGGTTTTTGAAACGGCTCGTTATTAGAACTTAGTTTGCTTTTAGAAGCAGCTAAAACCCAAATTAAAAATAAAAATGTCTCACTTAAACAAACTAAAATACTTAAATAAGCTTCTAGTTATTTTGGAGTCATTTTTTTCACTTAACACATTATCTAATATTTTAAAAATTCTTGTTTTCTCACAGCATTGCTTTAATGAATCTTCAGAGTTTAAAGTTTCAGTTTCCATTTTTTACAGTTCACTGTAAAAATGATGCATTAATGAAGCATTTTAAATAAAATGTTATATATATTTATATCCAGCACAAAATATTTATTTTGCATATTCGGCTTTGCTGAGGAAGTTTTTTATTTAACATTCTGTTTCAGTCCTTTTTTCTGTTAAATTTACAGTTTTAGAAATTTTGTCTCATTTTTCTGGATGTTTTTTATTCTGCATTATCTATTCTTCTTCCTCCAAACATACGGAGGAAACAGGAAGCTGTGAGTTTAGTTTTAAAAGAAACTGAGCCAGGCTTCTTTCAAAAGATAACAAAATAACATAAAAAAAGTGTTTTTATTTACAATTTTTCATTAGAAATGACATTTATTGGGTCAAACTGGGTTTTTGGCACCAAGTTCAGAGTCTTTAGGATTGGAAAGCCTCCCAGTCATCACCCTAATCTCTAGCTTCAGATTTTATTTGAGTCAGATTTCAGATTATTTGCCGTTTCACTGAGATCAGATGTTTGTGAGTCTCACTAAAAAATATTGAAGTTTAAATCTTTTCAACTCACTTTGATCTGATTTCTTTCTTTTATTTTTGATGTAATTGTTGTTTAAATTATAGTTTACTTGCTAATGGCATCTTCCCAATGTTTCCTTCAGATTTTCAGTTTGATCACAGCTCAGAATAAAATCTCAAGGAGACATTTCCAAACTGTTTTCATGTTTCTGTAGCTTGCTGACTGCTGATTGGTCCTTCAGTAGATATCGGACTCGTCACTGTGGATCAGAACCAGATCTTTAGTTCTGGCTTTGAGTCACACATTCAGCACCAGAACCTGTTCAAGATGGCCGAACGTTTCCATGGCGTTTAAACCTGCACAAATGTTTGGACAAATGGCACTTTTGTTTCTCCGTATATGAATAGGAACCAGATTCATGGAAATCAGTGATGGAAACATTTCCTCCAATCTGCTTTTAGCCAATCTAATTTTTCCTTATTTTAAATTTAAAATAATTTAGCACACTTAGCTTCTTTACTTTAATTAAAAAATAAAATAATTTAACTTGGCTGCTTCTTTGGTTGTTGACTGCGATGAAATCTCCAAGTCATCAGTAGTTTAATATTCATGCTCTTATTTTGAAGTGGAGGAAGACTGTTAACGCAGCCTTCCTGTTTTCTCACTTTGGTTTATTCTTTACCCAGAATGCATTGCGGAGTAAAACTGATCCTGTTTGCGTGACACATTACGCTTTTATACATGTTGTGTGATAAAATGATGGATGTCAACATGGTTGAAGTTAGCATGTTAGCATTAGCTTCTGCTAAACAGCATGTTGGTGTTGAAATAAATACAGAAATAAATCTCCTGGTAATGATTAATGTTTGATGGTTATTATAACCGCGTGTTTAGTTATCGATTCTACGATTCCCTTCCTGAAATCTTTTCTGATTTCTTTGGATTTATGACGGGAAATTTATAGATTATAAAATAAACTCAAATTTTGTGATTTAAATAACCAATCATTAGTTCACAAAGACATGACATCATCATCATCTGGGCTTTCCCAAATCCTTTAAAGGGACATTTATATTGGTTCGTTCATTTGATCTGAAAATAACAAGAAAGTTGTTTTTTATATGAATATTTTTCCTGACTGACCCAGAACAGGAAATGTCTGATCTAATTTCCATCTGACAGAGAAAAATTATCTATCTTTTATATATCTATGTCCAGTTTATATCAAATTAGCACAGAGGGAAAATGTACAAATGAAAAACTGATGTGATGGACGTCGGTCTGTGTAAAAAAAAAAGAAAAACAAAAAACTTGAAAATTGTCCAGATTGAGTGAATGTGTGAATAAATCTCCTCACAGAGCCGAGTCTGTTCCTGCAGACTCCTTCAATGTTTACATCACTTTTTATAACACTGGGCTGACAGACGTGAACCTTCTACAGTCCCAGTGATCTGTGCACACACACACACACACACACACACGCCCACACCCACACACACACCCCCCCCCCCCCACACACACACACACCCACACACACACACACACCCACACACACACGCACACACCCACACACACACACACACACACCCTCTCTGGTGTCTGGACAGCATCAGTAACACGTTAAGTGCAGGATCCCCCGTTTTACAAGCCGTTTTTTGCCACATCAAAGCGTTTTCTGCTCCATGAATCTCAGCAATCGAAGCGCCGCAGCGCTTTGGCTCGGATCTGGAACCTGAATGTCTATGCTGCATGCAGATCTGAACCCGGTTCTGGTTCTGTGGTTCCACTGAAACACTTTCCTCTGATCTTTAAACTCATTTTATCAGCTTTCTAAAAGTCTTCATGCTTTTCTCTGCAGTTCTTTCACACAATCAAAACCAGAAGTTGTCGTGTTTTTGTTGACCATAAAATTATGCAAATTGGAATTATGGAAATAAATTTAAAGTTGCAGATTTTAATTTTATAAAGAATAAGTTTTTACATATTTATTCAAACTGTCTCCATGTTTGTTATGAGACAGATAATCTGAGAGCCGATCAATCTTCTCCGTGAGCAATATTACTGTCTGAAGAAATGAACCAATCAGAGCCAGGAGGCGGGGCTTAACGCTGTCACTCATCCTCATCTACTTGCTGCTAAATGTGCTAATGGAGGAGAAACAGCTTACTGTTTATTTGCTACAATGAAACTAGCATAAAACAACATAGAGAAGGAGAGAAGGGATGAGCAACGCCACCAGGAGGGTGATTGACAGCACTAAGACCCGCCTCCTGGCTCTGATTGGTTGTTTCTGTTTAGCACTGGAAGAAAACAGAGAAGCTTGAGTTTCTCACAGATCATCTGTCTCATAAAATGGTGATATATGTAAAAATATATTTTTAATAAAAGTTACAAACTGCAGCATTAATGGAGACACAAATAAAAAAATTTTTAATTCAGAAAAGTTTTTGTCATGAAACGCGGGTGGTGAGAGTGGTGAGGCAGATGCAGCGGACCCAGGTATGATGAATGATGAATTTAATGAAGAAGCACAGTCCAAACAACGAACAGCAGGCACATGGAAACACTGACGACGAAGAAGCTAACATTGACGTTGACGTTGACGAGGACCTGACGAGGAACAAGGAACACAGGTGGAGTTAAATACATGGGAGGGTAATGACAGAACGAGACACACCTGGGAACAATCAAGGGGAGGACAGGACAACGAAGAGACGCAAGGACACAAAAAACTCTAAATGAACACAGAAAACACAGATCCTGACAGTACCCCCCCCTCAAGGGCGGCTACCAGACGCCCACAAAACAAAAACACAACAAGGGTGGGCGGAGGGGCGCTGGACGGGGGGCCAGAGTCCAGAAAAAACAAAAAACAACCCACCGTTGTGGGCGGAAACACAGGGAGGGCCAAGAGTCCAAAAACAACAAAAAACTACCCACAGGGTGGGCGGAGGCAAAGGAGGCGGGAACCACGGAAGTGGTCTGGCGGTCGTCCGCGGCGGCGGGAACCACGGAGGCGGTCCGGCGGTCGTCCGCGGCGCCGGAGGCGGGAACCACAGAGGCGGTCCAGCGGCCGTCCGCGGCGCTGGAGGCGGGAACCACAGAGGCGGTCCGGCGGCCGTCCGCTGCGCTGGAGGCGGGAACCACAGAGGCGGTCCGGCGGCCGTCCGCGGCGCTGGAGGCGGGAACCACAGAGGCGGTCCGGCGGCCGTCCGCGGCGCTGGAGGCGAGAACCACGGAGGCGGTCCGGCGGCCGTCCGCGGCGCTGGAGGCGGGAACCACGGAGGCGGTCCGGCGGCCGTCCGCGGCGCTGGAGGGGGGAACCACGGAGGCGGTCCGGCGGCCGTCCGCGGCACTGGAGGCGGGAACCCCGGAGGCGGGACCCCAGGAGGCGGTCCAGCGGCCGTCCGCGGCCCTGGAGGTGGCGATGATGAGCCCCGGGGGCCGCCCACAGACGGCGATGACGAGCCCCCCGAGGTACGGTCTCTGGTGGAGCACAGGGGGTCTCGGTCGGAGCACAAGGGGTCTCGGTCGGAACGCTGGGGGTCTCGGTCTCGGGTGGAACGCTGGGGGTATCGGTCTCGGGTGGAACGCAGAAGGTCAGGGTCTCGGGTGGAACACTGGGGGTCTCGGTCTCGGATGGAACGCAGAGGGTCTCGGTCTCGGGTGGAACGCAGAGAGTCTCGGTCTCGGGTGGAACGCAGGGAGTCTCGGTCTCGGGTGGAACGCAGGGAGTCTCGGTCTCGGGTGGAACGCAGGGAGTCTCGGTCTCGGGTGGAACGCAGGGAGTCTCGGTCTCGGGTGGAACGCAGGGAGTCAGGGTCTCAGGAGGAACGCAGAAGGTCAGGGTCTCAGGAGGAACGCAGAAGGTCAGGGTCTCAGGAGGAACGCAGAAGGTCAGGGTCTCGGTAGGAACACTGGGAGTCTCGGAAGGAACACTGGGAGTCTCGGAAGGTGCGCCGGCTGGAACGCCGGCTGATTCGGCCTCGGGTGCGCCGGCTGGAACGCCGGCTGATTCGGCCTCGGGTGCGCCGGCTGGAACGCCGGCTGATTCGGCCTCGGGTGCGCCGGCTGGAACGCCGGCTGATTCGGCCTCGGGTGCGCCGGCTGGAACGCCGGCTGATTCGGCTTCGGGTGCGCCAGCTGGAACGCCTGCTGATTCGGCCTCGGGTGCACCGGCTGGAGGTGAGCCGGAGCGGAGCCTCGGGGCCGGCTTCGGGGGCGAGCCGGAGCGGAGCCTGGGAACCGGCTGCGGGGGCGAGCCGCAGCGAAACCTGGGAACCGGCTGCGGGGGCGAGCCGGAGCGGAGCCTGGGAACCGGCTGCGGGGGCGAGCCGCAGCGAAGCCTTGGAAACGGCTGCGGGGGCGAGCCGCAGCGAAGCCTTGGAAACGGCTGCGGGGGCGAGCCGCAGCGAAGCCTTGGAAACGGCTGCGGGGGCGAGCCGCAGCGAAGCCTGGGAACCGGCTGCGGGGGCGAGCTGCAGCGGAGCCTGGGAACCGGCTGCGGGGGCGAGCCGGAGCGGAGCCTGGGAACCGGCAGCGGAGGTGACAGCTCCGGAAGGCGACGAGGGGCCGGGTCCACCGGCGGCTCACGTCGCTGTCTCCGGGCTGACCGTGGAGGTGGCGGCTCCGGAAAGCGACGAGGGGCCGGGTCTGCCGGCGGCTCACGTCGCTTTCTCCGGGCAGACAGCGGAGGTGGCGGCTCCGGAAAGCGACGAGGGGCCGAGTCTGCCGGCGGCTCACGTCGCCGTCTCCGGGCTGACAGCGGAGGTGACGGATCCGGAAGGCGACGAGGGGCCGGCTCCACCGGCGGCTCACGTCGCTGGCTTCCCGGACGAAGGAATCGACGGGGGCCGTATCCGGGGGGTGCTAACACCAGCCTTGTTCCCTGGAAAAGCTCCCGCTGCAGGTCGGCGAGAGCTTCAGCTAGCTCCCTGTCCTCCCTGCCGGACCTCCGCCTCGGGCCGCTCTGCCCTTTAGGAGGTAACCTCCCTCCAGCTGGATCCATCATAGCAGCCTCACCGATCGGTCTGGTCGGGTCCTACTGTCATGAAGTGCGGGTGGTGAGAGTGGTGAGGCAGATGCAGCGGACCCAGGTATGATGAATGATGAATTTAATGAAGAAGCACAGTCCAAACAACGAACAGCAGGCACATGGAAACACTGACGACGAAGAAGCTAACATTGACGTTGACGTTGACGAGGACCTGACGAGGAACAAGGAACACAGGTGGAGTTAAATACATGGGAGGGTAATCACAGAACGAGACACACCTGGGAACAATTAAGGGGAGGACAGGACAACGAAGAGACACAAGGACACAAAAAACTCTAAATGAACACAGAAAACACAGATCCTGACAGTTTTTGTATTAAGATCAGGGGGTTTTCAGTCGTAATGAAATGAGTTTATTTTGTAAAACTATAAAGGAAACAGTTTTTACACATCATGAGTCACATGATCAAGAACAGGAAGTTACTACTGCTGGAAATGAAGAAGAAGAAGAAAACAGGAAGTGGTAGGATGACAATGGTGCTGCTTGTTTTTAATGACTTATCACATGAACAAACTTATTCATGTGTGATTTTAATTTAATTTCTTATGTAATGTAAGCACCACAATTGCAAAATTGTGTTTTATTTATATATTTTTTTACCAACACATTTTATAAATGAAAGGCAGCTGGTGACATTTCAGAGACGTTCAGACACATTTCAAAATAAAAACACACAAGAAAGTTAAAATATTCATATCTTTAAAGAGAGCAAAAGAGAAAGCACAAAACAAAGAAACCTTTAGCCTCTTTTCAAAACTATTCCACATTTTCTGAGCAATGGATGGAAACGATTTGTCTGGATGTGAAACTTTAAATATGAAGAGTGAGATTTTAAAATGTTTGGGCAACAAAACGTCTGAAATATGAAATAATCAGCCACAATTGGAACATTTTCTTTACAATGTTTAAGGAATTATTGACTTAAAACAAGCTGATATTTCCTCCTGAAATTTACTTTAAGTTAATTTTGTCTTATTTAAAGTGTACTGAAATATTTTCAATAGAAATCATATTAAAAATACCTGGTAAGATTTAGTGTTTTTCCTGTTAAAAATAAAAATAAATGTACTCAAATTTACTGTTGGATTTTTGCTAATGTGTCAGAGTATTTTGTAGATTATTTTAAATGAATTAAATTTTAATTTTCAGGGTTTCGGCTCTTCTTGTGTGAAAGTTTTCTGCATTAGAAACCTCCATGTTTCTAACAGATCTTCCTCCCAACGTCACGGTGGAGAAAGATGCCGCCCTGCTCATCATGGCTGCCGGCCTGTTGTCATGGTAACAGCCAAATAAATAAGGCGGCCGACAGGTAGAGTCATGTTGACAGAACGATCTGTCTTTGTGACAACGACCCGGTTCTTTCATCAACGGGCCGTTTCTCACAGGCCAGAAAAACCTGAAGCTGAACGAAGTGAAAACGTTTCACTTTTATCTAAACTCAACTTTTATCATCACTCAGTCTTCAGTTCATGTAACAAATATTTTCTGTCTAGTTTTTACATCAAATATCTTCACAGACTTGAAATAGGACAAAATGATTTACAAGTAACTTTTCAGCAAAATAAAGTCAGAAGTTTAATACTGAGAAAATGTTTCCGTTCCACTGGCTGATTATTTCATTATGACATGGGAAAATATGTTATAAGTGAAATTGTTTTTATTAGTAATAAGGAATTATTGACTTATATTCCCATATTTACTGAAACGTTCCTTGTAAATTATTCTTGTCTTATTTTAGTCTGATATTTTCACCGTATAAATGTAACATTTAGTGTTTTACAGTGTTCCTCGTCGTCCTGCTGCCTTCAGGCGCTGTGGGTGAAAACGTGAGCCGGTCCGTCCGTTGGTCTCACCTGCTGTCTCTAAAGAACAGTAAACTTTGCCACAGTAGAAAATGCCAGAGTGAATATTTCTCTTTGCTTTTCACTCGCCACTCCTCGGCTCTGCCAGACGCTCAGGGAGGTCGGCTATTCATCCTCGTCTGTTTGCTCTTTGTTTCAGAACCGCCGTGTTTTTCCAGTGAGCGACGTTTTGGAGGGAACTCCCTCCTCAGAAGTTGACTTTGTGCAACCGTACGACCCGTCTTCGTGCCAGAAGTCCCATAATTCATCAGCTGCTCTGCGCTTCATCGCGTGGCTCCGCCCACTCCTCTTCAGCCGCACCTTTCAGCTCTGCTTTACATCCACCTGCATCCATCAAGCTCATTTCATTCTGGATCAGATCAAGGTCAGGAATGCACCAGGACATACTGATAAAACCCGTTAACAAGCTGCTAAAATATGAATAAATACGAATAAGGACTTCTTAAAATGAAAAAATATTACACATTTACAGTTTCACAATTATTCAACTGTACAGCTTTGAAAAGCATTAGTGGAGCCTCCTGCACAACCAGCCAGAATGCAGCAAGTGGTTTCTGGATGGTGAGTTGACAACAAATCTCTTGTCTCTTCCAGCAGCCATTGTACAGCCCATACAGCGGGAAAACCAGCTGACCAGCTGGGGTTGCTAGGTAACAGGTGGAACACAGCTGGGGTTGCTAGGTAACAGGCGCAGTGCCACTCAATTGCAACTGAAACATTTGGAGCAGGGTCTCAAACTCCAGTCCTGGAGGTTTGTTGTCCTGTAACTTCTAGATGAGCCTCTGCTGCAGAACCTGAACAGAATAATGAGGTCCTTAAGGTTCTGGAGAACTGATCTACACCAGGAGGAGGTAATGAAGCCGTTTCATTCCAGTGTTTTGTACCTGTGGCTCATCTAAAACCTGCAGGACAGCGACTGGAGGCCTGGAGTTTGACTCCCCTGATTTGGAAGTTTTTCCAGACACCAGAAAAGCTGAACTCAGCTTTGAACCAGTTTGGGGTTTTGAAACAGTGCAGATCGAAATAGAAGAACAAAAATGAGCAAAATGTGAATTTTGCATAACAGGTTTCCTTTAAAAT